>NC_046378.1:20554809-20878063 GCF_011125445.2 Fundulus heteroclitus | reverse complement strand
TTTTATTTTACTCAACTCAGTTCAACAATTACTTATAGAGTGTTTTTTATTTTAAAGAACATTATACTGTCAGCTGTGAAAAAGATATTTAGGAAATTACCTTATAACCTAAACAAACACATTAAAATGTTATATGTTTATCCAAAGTTGTCCAATATCAGAATTGGTTCCTTCTGTGACAGCTGTTCAAATCCAGTAAAATCCTCTGTATGTTAGGAAAGAAGTATCTATGAATAAAACCCAACTAATACAAATTAAAGAACATCGCATTAACTCCCTTACAAGCCCCTTTGTAGCTCATTATCAGTTTTCATTTTGTTCATGCCTCAAAATGTGGAAGTACCTTAAGAATGTTTTTTAAGAAACATGCCCAGCACAATAACAGGGATGTAGAGGTTCTGCTCTGATTTACTGTTAGAGTACTAAATTATTCACCATTTGTTTTTCCTCTCCAAAAAAAACACGATGCCTTCTGAAATCAGTTGCTGACTATGGATAAGAAACAGGATTTCACTAATAGAACAAAGACAACACGATAACACAGTTTTAAACTGCTTTTAGCATCTTGTTAACATTTAACGTGACTATCATTTTTAGGGTAACATTATGAAACGGTGATAACATGACCTTCGCTGTGAGATTTCCAAAAGTAAGAACCTTTGTAGCAGGCACATGCATCCATGGAAAGAATCTTAGAGTCCTAGAATTTTATTACACTAACTTTGTTTTTAAATGATGCAATATTTGCTGAAAATAGCTCAGTTTGACCCTTCCTCTCTTAACCAACTTCCACAACTAAGGGTTTTGTTGCCGGTACGAGCAGACGGTTTTGCTCGTTTTTTTTTTTCTTCTTCTAATTCAGTTGTTTTCTATATGCTTGGCAGCAAAATGAACTTGAATCCGTGTCCAGCTTGGTTTTCCACAGTTCAAGTTGTTTTAAACTTTTTAATTATTGCTCTGACTGTGCGTATGTATGTGCAAGTTCAGGCGAATAGCCTAAGTTGTTTTGTTCCCACCTTCTGACTTTTTCAGATCATTACACCTCTGCCTTACTTGTGTAGCATCTTCTGTTTTCTTTCTCAGTTTGAAATATGGGAAAAGAGAAATTGACTTCTGTGTCATATATTATTTATATTACACAAACATAATCTGATCAACAAAGTGCAATTGTTTAAAACAAAGGCTTCAGTTGCAGTTATTGTATAAGTAATGTAAGTGAGGCCACCAGAGAATTAGTAAAACAAACAAACAAACAAAAAATATTTCTTACCCTGCGTAGTTTTCCCAAATTATTAAATCTGCTAAAACTAAAGGTTTATTTGTTCCAAGGATTTTCCACCATCTTTATCAGGGGTGGGAAAGAAAAGTACCTCTGACTTACCAACATTGCTCCTTTTGTACAATTTAGTCACATTTCGTGTGACTTTTACAGCACAGTCACGCTCACATGACTACATACTTTGGAAACGTCTGCATTTGTCTTTTTTTTTTTATTTATTTAACCCCCCCTCACTTTCATAGCGTTTAGAGAACATAATGACCAATTTCATTAAGAGAACACATCAACATAGAGGTAAATTGATGTAGACTGCTCTTGTGTTTGAAGACAACATTGATTATCCTTTAAGAGCTGGTATAAGTGAGCGCTGGCTGAAGGCTTAATGATTCCTGTGAATAAATCATGCTGTGTAAAGGATGCATTATAAGATATAACTCCGAACTGTTTTCTCACTGAATTGTTGGATATTAAGACTGAAGCACGGCGGCAAACATAGCAGCCTCTGAGAAGACGTCTCCTACCGAACCACGTTATTCTCAGAGCTGTGTTGCTCCTTTAATCAAAAACTCCCCAGAGGAGAGGAGGCGTTAAATGTCTAAAAATCTGTCATTTTGACGACAGTGATATTTGTATAATTAAAAAGGAGAGGGTATCGTCTGGCCCGTATATGATATGACTCCTGCATTGATGAAATTATCTATCTTGAAATAAATTAATATGTTTATCAGGTACAGGGGACATTTTAATAACTCAGCTGTCAAAAGTACCCGATTATGTCTGGGGAAACTGGCAGCTGATAATTACCCACAATTCACGCCGAAAGGGTTTGGATCTTTGCAAAAGGAAAATTGATGAAACACAATCTAAATTAGGTACAGTGATCCTTTTCCAGGTTCTGATGGGAAGAGGCCTATGTAAGGCGTATAAATAAGAAAGATTCTCAGTTTAGATTTACAGGCGCTCTTACAGGCTCGGTTTCATTCATTTAGACGTGACTCTTAAGTTACTTTGCAGCCCTCTGTAGGTGATCTATTTCTCCCCGCAGTGACCTCACCCGTACGAGTGCTCAGCTACGACTGCAAGGCGCTGTCTCATGTTCGAGCCACCTGGATGCTGCTCTTTAAGGACACATCAGGTCGCCATATCCAACTGGTGTCCCACTATCATGTTAACGCAGGCCTGTCCTTTTAGCTCTTACTTAATGCATCCTGTGGTCATTTCTGGAGAAATTAATAGCAGGCCAACAAGCAGGAACCGCAAGTGAGCATTGACTCAGTTGGACATTAATCTTTGTGCATCAGTTGGGTCATATTATCCTGCATAAAACGATTCCCTCCATCCCCTCCTGCTTCCTAGTTTATTATTGCTTTTTTATTTCTTTTTTTTTTTATGTAATGAAGGTATATTTAAATTCCCTTCCTGTTTGATCTGGTTTCATTGTATACGCCTAATTTCATCTGAGAAGGAGACGCTGATTGAATATTGGACGTGAGACGTGAAGATGTGCCGGGATGACTCGTTTAAGAGAAAGAAAACAGTGATGCACTGTTGTGTGTTTCCTGGATGGAAACACACAACATTTCAGCAATCCTTTAAAAGTTACCATTAAAAGAGTCTAGATCAGGGGTCTGCAACCTGCTGCTCCTGAGCTGCATGTAGCCTTTTGGACCTTCCACAATGGCTCATAATAACTTGGCTAAAAGTGACAAAGAACCAACAGAGGGTGTTAAATTTAACACCAAATGCAGGTTTTTCAGGGTTTTTTTGTGGAGAACTTACAGTGAACAACAGAATGATACTAAAAGTATCAATTGTATTTTTCAATCTATTTTGCTTGTCATTAGAATACTGTTTTTTTTTTTCATGTATCCATCCCCTTTTTGTAAAGGTTGTTCTTTGTTTTAAATACAGACATTTTGAAATAAAATGTAGGTTCTTTTTGTTTTAAAAAAAAATAACCCATTTTCTATGGTACATACATGTATTTGCCAAGAATTATAAGTTGTCTTTTTTTTAAAAGTCGAGTAACATTTGTTGCTCTAAACACCTTTTATTTAGCTGGACTGGGGACAAAAGTGGCTCTTTAGGTTTTAAAGTTTGTAAATCCCAGGTCTAGATCAATGTTACTTACTCACTTTCTTTGGACTTGGTCTGAGTTTTCAGTTAGTCCCAACTATGACTAACTATCCCTGATAGTTAGTCTTGGCTGTTTGGCTCAAGCAAACCCTCTATGTTTCTACTTCTGCATCAAACAGTAAGGTGGGACACCACTCAAAGACGCGTCTTAGGTGTCCTCAGGTGTGTCAGTGCAGGAAGAAAAGACCAAGGCAAACATCCTACCTTTCATGGACTTTCCACCAGAAGAAAAGCTCTAGAAAGATTCTAGCTCAATCTATTGTTCCTATCCACACATGTTACTTATGAGTGTTTTACTTGAGCCACTTCTGAAAAAATAAACTGAGATTTGGAGAACATTTCTCTTTAGGAGCTTTCTTAAGACCCGAGGTGCTTTGTGAATAATTTTTATTTTACCACGGTAAAATTCTAAGAAAATCTTAAAATTTGGGAAATTCCAAGATTTTTCCTAAAATGACGTCACTACGACCTGCTTTTAGTCTTAGGATTCTTTGTGAATACGGACCCTAGCTTTTATGAGATCATTTACTATGGCCCAGTAGAGAGAGCCATCAATAATACTGGGACAACAGGGACATTACAGAATATCATGATTCTACAAGACCGAGTAAAGAAGAGACTGAAACTGGTCTAGAAGGCTGCCAAAAGGCGGACAGCAACACTGAAGCAGCTGCCGGATTGTCCAGCAACTTCTGCTGTGTGACAACAATCTCATATATTCTCCATATGTCTGGACAGAAGAGCAGAGTTGTGCAACAGGATTGTTTTCCTCCAAACAAAACATCCAGGTCTGGAAGCGGGGTGCCTTTCATGGGAAGGAAAATTTTGTTTTTAGAGCAGCAAAGGTAGAGTCCAAAATTACCTTCTCAAAATGCGGGATGCTGACAGACTAACAAACAAAGACTGAGTACTCATTTTGAATCAAAAGGAGCTTTAACAATTTTTTTGGTTTGTGCAACCATGTTATTGTATGTTTGTTTATTTCGGGGGGGGGGGTTGTTCAAATGACACACGTCACATTAAAGGTGGAAAACTATTTGTTATGATCTCATTGTTTTAAATTAAAATGAACCTGCCATCTAGTTGGGATAAGTGCACTTTTGAGAGCCACTGTATTAGCTAAAGACCTACAGAAATACATAGAAGGAGGAGGAATCCCCCAGGTTTTGCCTTAGGTGACTTTCAGAAGCTAAATTGTTTTAGGCTCCATGTTATATATTTTTTTCTTTTTCATTGTTCTTCCACTTTTCTACTTTCCCCATTTTTAGGAACTTGCTGCAGAAAAATGGCGACTGCCAAAGCAGCCAAAGTCCAAAAATAAAGCAAAAGTCATTTAGTAACCGTGGGGAATTATTAGTCAGGAGCATTTTAAATATCACAAAACAAACCCTGCTCCTTGAAAGCAAAGGCTTGTAAGAGCGAGTGCTTTTGGGTTGTGCGACAAAAAGTACTGAAAGGTTGCTGCCAACATGAATGTTATCTCATCATGAGAAGCCCCCTCTAAAGCCACGGTTTCCATCGAGTGCTGGGGACATCCTTGCACAGAGCTCAGCTCATAGCGACAGCTGGACCTTCGGAAATAAGAGACAAGCCAGCAGAGGAGATGCATGGCAGTCGGCAGAGTTTCTAATCTGTCTGTCTGTGTCTCCTCTCTGTCATTAACCTCGCGCCCTGACAGCCTGCTCCCTGTGACACTGACCTGCTTCACCTAATGAGCTACCAATTACTACAAATTAGGCGAGAGAGAGGCCATTTCTATCATCTACTCCACACTCTTCTCAACACTTCCGAGGGATGTAGAGGGATGTTGACACAGAATAAATAATGAGGCGGGGTGGGGGTGAGGTGAGGAAACAACAAAAATAAAAAACAGCAACTGGAACGTGTAAGTTTGGATTTCCAGAGGTGCAAATGTTCAGGATGCACATAGTCAACAGTGTGTGTGTGTGTTGTGCCTCAGCACCTCCAGTGAGCTTCAAAGATCATTTGTATTTGCACCTGCTCCTGGTGCACCATGTGTGTGTGTGTGTGTGTGTGTGTGTGTGTGTGTGTGTGTGTGTGTGTGTGTGTGTGTGTATACGCCCACATAGTTTGGTCTTTAACCTTGCACACCTGGCTAGTCTGCGAGACCAGCTTCTCTCCGGCCCATCTCGATGTTTATTCATTTATTTATGGCAAGCCTGGAAATCATCGCCCTTGTCTCTGTCTCCTGTGGCAGCGAGGGGAAGTCAGCCCAAATTTATGCATGGCAGCAGAAATTAATTAGGCATCAATTAACTCATGCTAATGTTCACGCATTGATTTTTTTTCTCTTTTTTTTTTTTTAAGAGCCCGCCTGTTAACTAATTTGTTAAAACTGTTTCACAGAAACGTCAACAGGCGGGAACAGACTTGAGTCTTGTAGGCTGTTTTCTCACGCTCATGTGAAAAATATGAAATCAGAGCGGAATAAGGCACACACACAAAAAAAAGCCTTGAGATGTTAATAAACAAAGCAGGAGGAGGAGGAGAATGTGGCCCGCAAAGGTCACAGCACTGGAGTTTGCTTCTCCTTTTCATTTAGCTCTGTCCCTGGTCAGGAAGGGCCTGCAAGCTAACCAACACACACACACACAGTGCACACACACGGTGCACACACGTAAAGGTTCACCACACGAAAGAGTGAGAAAGGGAGATGCAGGGAGAGAACCGAGAAGGAAAGGGAAGTGAGGCGTTTTATTTGCTGCTTCACTTTTGTTGGGCTTCTGGTTTTGCACGAAAACCCCAAAGGTAGAGTTCAGAGAAACAGTGTGTGTGTGTGTGTGTGTGTGTGTGTGTGTGTGTGTGTGTGTGTGTGTGTGTGTGTGTGTGTGTGTGTGTGTGTGTGTGTGTGTGTGTGTGTGACTGGCCATGGCTCTCTTTTTCCAGGAGGTTACCAACACCACTCGTGCCAACACAGCATATATAGGAGACTGCCATCACCAGATATCTAAATCAATGTGCAAACTCAAGGGGTTGTGTAATGTGTATCTAACACATGGTGTGCTTTGCATAAATATGAACACCTTTGAATTTGTTTCCACATTTGGCCACATTGCGGCTTCAGACTTCAATTTACTTAATTGCCGTTTTGTACGATAAACCAACCCAAATCTGTGTACAATTGTAAAGTGGAAGTAAAATGATGGGTATATATATATTTTTTAACCAATAAATAGAAATGAAAAAGGTGGTTTGCTTTTGTATTTAATCACCTGAGTCAATACTTTACAGAACCAGCGGGACTATGTCAGGCCTGTACGTCTAGTGGCGGAAATCTTCTTTGCGAAATAGCTAGAGCTCAATCAGATTGCATGTAAACATCCCTTCTGTCCTGGCAATTGTTAAGTGTCTGGACTTTGACATGGTTGACATATCTGTTTGTGTCCACGTACGTGATATGCTTGGACACTGCAAACATGGACATCCCCAAACATAAGCTTTGTTGTTGTTTTTCCTCTTCTGTTAATGGTCAGACTTGTGATTTCTTAAGAGGTATGAATTAGGCATTACACGGCCTCAAATACGATTTTCCTCCAGGGATGCTCTGTTGCTCCATCCTTCTTCACATCCACTCTGACCAGCTTTCTTATCCCTGTTTAGGAATTGCATCCCCACAGCAAGATGATACTGCTATCATATTCCAAAGTTGGGATGGCGTGATCTTGGTGACATGCAGTGTTAAGCTTGCTGCATACTCCACGAGAACCAAGAAATGAATTCTTGTTGTCAGGGTGGCAAGAACATGAAAGAAAAGCTTGTTTGGGATCTGTCTACTCATACTTCACGAGAAGCCCAGCTGCCGAACTCCTATAAGGTCCTCCTCAACTATAAGACACGTCACACCGCGCTAAGATTGTGGAATGTTTAAACAGAATGTTTAAACCTTTTTGTTATTTGCAATCACTGAAGATGATTGAGGGCAGACAGGGGAGGGGTCACAGAGATGGTCCCAAGCACAGGGGCCCCGCTCGGATAGTTTATAAGGGAAAAGTTGCAAGTTTGACCGCTTAAACCACCAGAATAGAAAAAGCCACCAACCTGGTTCCTGATCAATCACAGAACAGTAGTCAGACACCCCATAAAAAAAAGTTCTGTCCAGATGTGTTGAGAACATGCAGCGAGAACCCTCAGAGCAGGGCTACGAGAACAAAATGACACAATTTGCCGGGGGAGTGAGAACTTCTTGTGGAGTATGTAGCAGCCTAAATTTTGCCCCAACATTTTGCAGGTAGCTCAAAATATGGGTTTTGGTATTATCTGATCAACAAATGTTTCCAGTGCCCTCCACATGTCTTCTTGCAGCTCTGAGTTTTTCCTCAACATCAACTTTCTTTTTGCCAGGTTAGTTTTGTGGCATGTGAGACTGATCAATTAATCTCTGCAGCTCCTCCAGAGTCACCACGGGCCTCTTAACCGCAATACAAAAGGCACATCCCCTATTTTTGCTTTGCATTTGCAATAAATTCTAAAAACTATACAACAGAATGCGCTTTTCGTTCATTTCTTCACAAATATCACTATAAAGCTCAGCTGGGGTCGC
Organism: Fundulus heteroclitus; assembly: GCF_011125445.2. Classification (NCBI taxonomy): domain Eukaryota; kingdom Metazoa; phylum Chordata; class Actinopteri; order Cyprinodontiformes; family Fundulidae; genus Fundulus; species Fundulus heteroclitus. The sequence goes on along the minus strand of NC_046378.1, from coordinate 20,870,087 downwards.
AACAACAAAATGTCACCTGAAATAAAAACCGACATGCAGCGCCGGCTAACGTTCCCTCCTGTCATCCGACTGCTGGTGTCTATGATGGTTATCTCTCTGTGTTCTTTTAACTCCATGCTGCTCACCATGAGGACTCTTAGCAGCGTACAGACAGCTTGATCAATAGGTCAGTGTACTGACAGCAGTCCTCGGGGTCCGGGGTAGAAGCAGAGACCGCGGGAGTCAAGGGAAGGGGGTCGTTTAGAGCGATCATGTGTCCAGCAGACTCCAGAAGCAGCAAAAAGTCGCAGCCACCTCTACTGCTCTGATTCTCTGATCCTACAACTTGATTAAAAACATTCAAATGTTAGTGATATCGTCATTGGTTTTTATTCTTCCTTTGAAATCCTACGTATTCACTGTGTGTAATTAGTCGCAAACCGTAGGCTAGAATCGGTGTTGGCTTGTCACCTGCAAACTGCCTCCCTCACAGGCAAATAACGCGTGTGGAAAATAGGGAACGTCAGGACAGATAACCGCGCATTTACATTCAAACTGAGCTTTTGACAAAGCCTCGGCAACAGACGCCTTAATCAGCTGGCTGGCTGCAGATCCCTGGCCCGCTTTCACCTCTCCTCTCTTTACAGCTGTGATCTTGAGAAGGAGCTTTAAATTGGAAATTATTACACATTAAACCCTCTGCGCGCAGGCCTAGATCGAACCGGATCAATATCTTGCCCTGCACAATAAATCAGATGCTTTCTCCCTCTCTCTCTCCCTCCTGTTCCCCTTTGCTTGCTCCAGTGGCTACGGGCCACTGCTCAACTGGAACATATTTAAATTTTCTTGTAACAAATTAATTCCAACATTTTCTCTTGATTGAATTAGAGCAAGTGTTGGTGCTGTCACAAGTGTTTGGGCTGCTCCTGGGGAGAGACAAATTGCCAGGCCTGGACACGGATAACAAGCAGTGGTGTTGAGTCGCTGATAATCTCCCCACTAATTCTCCATTACAGCAAAATGAGGCCATAAATCTTCCTGACAGCTGATCGATGTAAACATTGTTTCCCCCATGATTGCCAGCTCTCCCAGCGGAGCTACTGTCCGCTCACAATCCGCTGAAATTACTCCCGCACCAGCCCTCCCCTCTCTTCTTCTCCTCCAAGCTGAGCCAGTGTGTATTTGTACACATCTCCGTGTGTGTGTGTGTGTGTGTGTGAGAGTGTTTTGGGACGGGCCCAACTGGAAAGGGGAAGAAAAAAAGAAAAGCAAGTCACTGCTGTCCTGTCCATGGACGAGGTGACCGTCTAATTTTAGCTCAAAGCTTGCAAAGCAAATGGGAAATATTAATCAAAACGTCTGATTCTCTCGCAGAGGAGCGACTATTCTTCCAGCAGGCAGAGTAAACGCCAGTGAGAGATGGAGTTGTCAAACAGTCAAAGCACAAGGCCCGTTATCAGCGTGTTCGCTGTCTAATAATATTGCACACCGTTATTAAAATCCAATATGTGTGCAATTACAGAGACAGGAAAGCAGTTAAGGCGAGACGTCTCGCTGTAATCAAAGACAGAAAAAGAATCATTTTAAGACATGCTGCTTTAAGAGATCCGTTAAATTTGTATGTATGTGGCATGCACACGTGGCCCAATATTGAATTTAGGAATGGGAAACTGAAGACATTAATGTTCAGCCCTCCTGATTCAATGCTTTGTAGAGACAGCTTTTGCAACAGTTACTGCTGTGGATGTTTAAGGCTATGTTTCTACCAGCTTAGCACATTTTCAGCATGACATGTCTGCCCCTTCGTCTTTGCAAAAAACATTCAGGTTAAGTCAGACTTCCCCAGCATGATACTGCCACTACCATGTTTAACTGTTAAGATGATGTGTTCAGTCTTATGTGCAGTGTTAGTTTACCATGTGCTACTTACATTTCCACTACGTAGTGTTGGTTTTTCACCAAAAAGTCCCAGTTCTATGAATAGAAGTTTATGGTTAAAATGGTGACAAAATGTGAAACAGTTCAAGGATGTGAATTCTGTTGCGAGACAGAACACCGTCTCCTTCTCTTTCCAATGTTTGGCACAAAGAACCAAATATGTTGCCTATTCAGTATCGTTCAGAGACAAAAGAAAAGATCTAGCTGCAGCTGGAAGGAGGGTGCCATTATCTGCTGTGAAAAGAACATCATACATCAAGTTTAAGGGCCACTCAGAGAGGAAGAATTATTTTCTCAAAAAATAGCCGGATTACAATTTACAGATGCGCTCAAAGATGGAGACCTTATTTTTGGATACATGGCTCGTGGTCTAATTGAACTAAAATTCAGTTTTTAATCACATTGCCCTTTGTAACATTTGGAGGGAAAGCGGGTGAGCTTACAAGCCTGAGAGCATCATCCCGAGAGCTTCTTGCTGTTCTGCTTTCAAAGATGAAATTGTGGATTTTGACAAAACAGATGTGATAGCAGCAGTTACGCGTGCGTCCTCCTGCGCTGCCATGTTTATGTTGGTTCAGCTGCGGGCATGGCGCCTCTTTTTTTGTCACAGCTGTAAGTCCCACCTTAACCCATAATACTGCAATTTGATTGGCCGACTCGTGCTGGGTCGCTTCTTGAATGGTTGAGGCGGGAGAGGGACAAGATGCATTCTCGTGTGTTCGTGAACGCACTAATACGGCGAGAAGTCAGCTTGCGGGCAAGGTTAAAGCATCACCCCATTTAAATGATGAATGGCCTGAATTTATACACTAGAGCAGGGGTCACCAACATGCTGCCCGCGGGCCCCAGGTAGCCCCTCAGGATCATATGTGGTGACCACAAGCCTGTTAAAAAAAATAGCACAATCCTGCAGTGAGCTGCATGTAAAGTGTTATTTTATTCAGTTGCTGTTCCTATTTTATCATACTTGTATTTACATAGATTTAAAATTGACAAAAAGCATTAAAAACATGCTCATATTACGTAAAGTTAAGGTGAGCATGGACTCTGGTGGTTCAAAGGTTAGTGCAGGTAGCCCTTCGTATGACACAGTACCAGTGAAGTAGCTCTCAGTTTAAAAAAAAAGGTTGGTGATCCCTGCATTAAAGCCACCATATAGCATTCACAAACAAGCTACTAGGCAATTTGGGGTTAAGTACATTGCCCAGAGATACACTGATATGTATGAGTATGTATGAGGAAGCTGGAATCGACTTTTAAGATTTTCACTGATCCATTGGCCAATAATAAATACTAAAACTATCCTAGAATGGTTTTAGTATTGGCCATCGCAAAGCCCTGGTTTGAATTCTATTTGAAATTTGCTGGCAGAACTGAAAAGGAGTGAGTAGTAGGTGTATGTAGAGATCTAAATCACTGAGTGAAAACAATTCTCGAGAATAAATTTATCTTCCATCATTATAATATTAAGCAATTTGGAATAATTCAAAGATATTTTTGTGACACAAATTTAATACAAACATATCAAACTATCAAAATTCAGAGTTCATGTAAAAGGCTATTTTCAGACGATGATTTCATTTATTAAGGGAAAAAGCTATCCAAACCATCCAGGCAGTGTGTGACTTTTCCTTAAACTTTAGAATGGTTGTGCCAACTCACCTCAAACCATTTGATAACTGTCAACGAGTCTTTTACGTTTCTGTGGAGGATCTTTGGGCTGCTCTTCTCTGCAGAATTAGTTATATTTACCTGCATTGGATTGTATTCACTCCCTGTGCATGCGTTGGTTCTCCAGCTTCCTCCCACAGTCCAAAAACATGACTGTTAGGTTAATTAGCCTCCCTTAATTTGTGCGTAATTAGTGCCAGAATGTTTGTTTGTCCTGTTTGTCTCTGTGTTGCCCTGAGATAGACTGGTGACCTCTCCAGGGTGTACCCTGCCTCTTGCCCATTGACAGCTGGAGATAGGCACCAGCACCACTCGCGACTCCACAAGGGAAAAGCGTGTTGGAAAATGGATGGATGGATGAATTGTATTCCAGTTTTAATGCCTTTTCCAGGTTATATCATAGCATCCTAATTGGATTTAAGTTCAAATTTTAACTGGGACACTCCAAAAGTTACAGTTTCTGCTTTTTGAAGCCATCGGTTCTGGACTTACATGTGTGCTTTGAATCATTTTCCTGTTGCATAACTTACATTTGCTGGAGCTAAAGGTGGCAAACAACCTTTGGGAATTTCAGCAAAAGAGAAAAAGTCATGATTGCACCGTTACAGAAAGTAGTCCAAGTCTGGAAGCAACAAAACAGCCCCAGACCAAACATCATGTTTGACCGTTGGTAGGATATTTGTTCTTAAATGCTGTTTGTTTTATATCATACACAACTCACCTTCCAAAATGTTTCACATCTTTGCGGTCCACAGAATATTTTACAAAACTCTCTGGGATCATTGAAGTGTTCTTTGGTCTTTACTGTTTTTTGCTTCAAAAGTAAATAAATATTTTTACCTAGTCTTTCTTATTGTTAAATTGTAAAGAATGGCCTTGCCTGAGGGAAGTGAGGACTGCATGTTTCTTGATGTTGTTCTGGGTTCTTTTGTGACTTCCAGGATGGACTAGCCACACAGAACTGGAGTAATTTGTAATGCTGGGCACTTCCAGGAACATCCACCACTCTACCATGTTTTTTTTTTTTTTTTACCTTTGTGGATAATGGCTCTCACTTTGGTTTGCTAGAGTTGCAGAGTTTTAGGAATGGCTTTGTAAAACATTCCAGACTGAATGATGACTTTGTTACTCATTTGGTCTTACATTCCTTTAGATTGAGGCATGCTTTGTTGCTTTGTTGTTCTTTGTTGTTCAAAATCTTTTAGCAGACTTTGTGTGGTCACTGGTCAGACAAGTTCTTTGCAAGTGATCCCTTGATCCTGTGTGTCTAGAAGTTATATAACATGGGATTGGCACATGAAAAGAAACTTTCCAAGAAAAAGATCAGTTACATTTACTTCAGGATTTAACAAAGTGGGGACCTACTTTTTTGGCACTAGGTTTGGTTTGGTTTGTTTTGTTCCCCTCGTAAATTAAATCATCATTCATGAAGGGTCATTTTGGTTTGCCAATCTGAAATATGTAAGTGTGAGAAAAAGCAAAAACAGAAAAATCTGTGCAATAAAGAGACACCTGTTTCATAACACTCTACAAGTGCAAAACAGTAAAGGGCTGGAAACTGGACCATGCAGTATCCCCTTAATAGATTTACATAATTAAGTTTGCAGTGAGGACTTTAAAAACTGTCCAAAAGTGAAAGAAAAGAGCATGGTTTGTTTAAGATCTTTTACTCTGATGGTGTGTAATGTCATACCATATTCCATCTAAAAAAACATACCTTTACTTCTTCAACAAACAATTTCTTACAGCTAAAATAATGACATTTTGCTTATTGCTCTTTAAAGGATTAAAGGGTAACTCACCTCCAAATTAACATTTTTTTGTTAATAAATTGCTGACACGGTTGTCTTATTGTACTGCCTGTATAGCCTGGTCATTATTTTGACAAATTAGTACATATATAGTTGTCACCCCGCAACCCTGATGGGACAGGGGGAGGCACGCTTAGCTCTTCTACTACATCTTGAGAACAGCATTACTGGGTAAAAAAACGTATGCTGGGTGAACCTTTTTCCACCATTATAAAAAGCTGAAATTGGGGACATTACCTGGGACAGCTTTTGCCAGGGACAGGTCATCCAAAACGGGGGCTCTCCCAGAAATCGGGGACGTCTTGTCACCCTGCTTCAAATAAGCCCCAAATGTCCACTAACAATAGGTCCCATCAGCTTACTAGACAAGTTAAACATAACTACATTTTGTTTTAACATCGCTGATATAGCTCCACAATCATCCATTGGTGGCATAGAGTGTTTGTACATCATTAATAGGGACCATTAATGTTGATTATTAGTATTTTGTGTAACTTAAGAGGAAGCTATCAAGCTCATTTCCTTGCTGTTAGCTACATGAGCTACGTGAGTTTCCAGTCATCATCCCCTTAAAGCACCCTCCACCATTTTGAGTTACCAAGTCAAGCCCAATTATTCCTGGAGAAATAATAACATTACTTAAATATCAAGTATTCTAAAGGTTATTGATTTTTAATTTTACAAATCCTTATTTAAAATATAATTTTATTATTTTATTACTTTCATCTAAGTTTGTGTTGCATTATGAATGGGTTTCATACATGGCAATTATTGTTCTAAATAAGTTAACCCCTCAAGCTCAGAGGGTTTCAGGAACAATTTCTGCCTGAAATTACATATCTGATATGAATCAAGTAAAGCTCCAAAGTTATAAGGTGTAACTGTGATTTATAGTATTTGTGAGAAGCTAAGGAAAGAATAATTTTTATGTGGAACTATTTCAAATATCATTATGTCAGATTTGTAGGGGATTAAACAAAGAAAAATCTAATTTTCTGAGCCAAAATATTTTCAAAATAAACAATACAAAATTGCTTAACGAAAATATAGGAGAAGTCTCAGACTTTGTATCTTGACATCTTGACTATAACTACAGCTAATGTGAAATGAATCAGCTGAAGCATATTTGTTTCACAGAGGTTTTAGTTGGCAGTGTTCCAGGCAGACCTCTGATTTTGTGTGCCAGATGTGTTATTCACCTTATAAAAGGTAAGCAGGTCAAACAAAACAGCTGATTTCAATTTTAGGACTTCTTCTGCACATGACAAAGCCTTTGGTAATAAGATTTACCCTATACTTTACCAACATGTACCATTGTGCACAGCATAAATCAATAAAATTAAGAGAAATCCCATAAATCATAACTCATATACTTTTACAAAAGTTCTAGAGCAGGCTGTCTGCTCCTCTGTGTTTCTATGGTGATAGATGTTTAAAAAGGAGAAAAAACAGCGCTGTAGAAAGTTACATTGGTCACGGCTGCAGCTAGTGAGAAACTCCCTGTGCACTGCTGTGCACAGAGCAGCAGTGACTAGCAGTTTTGTAAGCTCCATTACGCATGGGAATTACTTCACCGGCACAGATGGGACAAAGATGGGCTGTATCTTTCTAAAAGGTGGGAGTCTCTAGTTTTTAATGATACCTACCTTGGGGGGTGGAGTCAGGCATGTCTGTGCAGCAAAGCATTTTTTCTGAGAGTCAGCAATGTTTGATAGATCGTTAAACGGCATCTTGTGTGTTTAAAGTGCTGTAAAACCAAAAGTATTTGTGGGGAAAAAATTACAGACTTGTTTTAGAAACATTAAAGCCTCCTTCTTTGAAATCTTTAGGGAGAAAGAAAATGTGACGATATCTGACCTACTTTTCAAGGGTGATAAAATGTCCTCTGTCCTCCTGAAATTAAGTTAAGATAATTTAACCTCATTCCAAATTCCAAGTTTTTTAGATCTTTTAGATCTTCTTAGTGAAGATCTTCACTGAATTCTAAATTAAATGAATAATTCTTAGGATGATGGTTTTCAACCATTTTTATTTGTCCCTTTGTTTTTGTTTTTTGTGTGTACATCATTCCTTGATTTCTTTAAGCTTGATTTTGCTTAGTGGTTTTAGTTAAGTTTCACTAGCCTAGTAGAGCGGATTTGGTGATTGAAATATATTGTTAATTCAGGTAAACACCATTATTAATAGTGTTCTCTGGATGACCATTTATTTCTGTTAATATTAATAATTCTTACACTTGGAAGATACTGTAAGTTGTCAATCATCTATTCCATATGTGTGCAGTTTGCTGTTAGAGAATGCTGGTGCCTGAGTCACTCTTTCCTCTGTTGTCTTAATGTTAAAGCCAATTGGGCTGGTATTCACTGGACAATGCCTAACAGACCGAGGGTTATTTGATTAAACATTAAATAACTTAAAAGCATGTAATTGCACAACATAGCTCTATCTGATTTAATCATGAATCGTGTACAGTCTCTTAGATGTTAAGCTACGCTTGCACACATGTTAGCTATTTCAAAATGCTGCTGTACTGTCATGCATATTATATAATATTTCATATTGTACTATAAACAGGCTGGTGCTCTTTATTTTCCACTTGTTAACTTTTTACCTGGGCATACCATATTATCAATAATTGTACAATACTTACTCCTGCATCTATTTTTTACTTTTATTTTTGGGGTTTCGGATAAAGCTCATCCTCTGCTGCTGTAGAACTAACTTTAGATTAGATTATTTTATTTTCTTAACTACTATAAACTGACTGTAACTCTGTCTTTGCCATTCTCACACCTGAATTTCCCCATTGTGGGACGATAAAATGATTTCTTATCTTATCCTATCTTATATCTTTTACATGGTAACCAACCAAAGAGTCATACATGTATGCTAAAAAGAGTTCAGAAATGCTTCTGTTCCTATTTAAAATTGACCAAATTCACTGGCTGCCTGTAATATAAGAATAAAGTATAACATGCAGGACGTCCATGTAACAGAGTCCAAGACATCCTGCTCCGGCTCTTTACATTACTCAGGCTACTTCTCCACTGGAATGTGTCCCCGTCTGGCTTAGTCGCTGGCATTATGACTTAATCACCCTTTCAGGAGGAGGGAAAATAGGGAGAGAGAGAGAGAAAAGAAAAACAGTTTGCGCTCATCCGTCACTGTCTTTCTCAAATTACAGCTCAACATATCACGGGTGAGGATCAATAGGGAGCGGCTGGCCAGGTTAAGGGGGTGGCCGGACATGTGGATGGAGAGACAAAGGGAGTGTCTGAAGACGTCTGCTGAAAGACAGGAGAATAACTGATCAATACAGAAGGATGGATTTTGTCATTTTGAAACAGGTTGTCAGAGAAGGGGGCGCGTCTGCTCACATTTAAATCCTCCAATGCCATCTGTGGATCACGTATCACTCCAGCACATAGCAGCAGCTCATTCCTGGTGCAAATTCTTCACTTCATCGAGACTCAAAATGAGGATTTGTGTTTTTTTTAATTGTCAACCACGCTGCTCAGCGCCACACCATTTAAGAGACAATCCTGAACCACGATCCTTCCCCACACTGCTGTAACTGCAGCGCATCAACATAATATGCTTCATCCTCCGCCCCCTCCGCATCCTAAAGTTGTTGTGAAGGTTAGGCCTGACCTCTGCACTCCCCCACGCACAAGGAGTTGGAGAACACGCTGCCAGTACCACTAAGACCAGAGTGGTACATGCACGCCCGCTGATTAACTCAATAAGAAACAAAGATCTCCCTTATTGGGATGCTCTCTGCTGTAATGGTTGTTTGATTGGGAGCAAGTGGCTGTATCGACAGGTGAAGTGGACTGATTAATGAGGACTTAAGCCAGTAAGGATAACAGTCCTTCACAGGGCTTATTTAACACTAAAAGAGTGACTGATGGTTCACTTTCAGGAGTGTCGTCTAAATCATTCTCCTCTGAAGCCTCGCAGCACAATAATGGAGCCATTTATGCACAAGACCTGTGGTGAAGATTGATTTTGGGGTTCTGATACAACTGTTAGCAAACGTTTGCTCTTTACATGTACTTCATTGCTCGCGCATTTCTCCAGCCGTGAAAACGCTCAGTAATCACTAAAAAAGTCAAAATGCTCCTTGACATTTTTCAGCTTTTTTTACTTATAAATAAAACGTAAAGCTATCTGACATTTACCTCCCACTTCACATTAAGCGCTGTTTTGTGTTCGTCTGTCATAAAAAAAAATCCTGATGAAACACTCTAGTGTTTATAACAGGACAGAATATGATAAAGTCCAAGGGGTCAGGATACTTGTGCAAAACAATGAATAATAGAGAGTATTTCAAATGGAAGTAATTAAATCTGAACAGTAATTAGTAATATCAAAAGTAACCCAGGGTCAAGAAATTAAGAATACATCAAATTTAGGACTTGAAAGTTTTGCCAAATACAACAACGCACTTCCACTATAGACGCGTTAAAATGACTTGCTTACTGCCTAGAAAGCTGCTATAACAAGCTGTCTATTATAGTCTGGCGTAGACTGCTTTATTCTAATTAGTTGACCTAAGTTCAGGGTTTGAAAGTAAGGCCAGATCAGCAAAGGCAAAAGTGTTTTTTGTCAAAACAAAGCGTGCAGAGAAACTGAATGAATATAGAGTATCAGTATTGTGTCTGTCATAGGGGTCAAAGGTGACTTGTTTGGGGCTTGGCTCAAGCTCTGGTTTCAATTCTGTGGATCAGAATAGCTCAAATTGACACCAAGACCCATCTGCCCACTGAATTAATCCTCCACTAGCTTCCATTTGGATGCTTTTTTTTTTTGTTTTGTTTTGTTTTCTTTATCAGCTCCATCCATTTCTTTATTCATTCAGTTGACTTTTGAAAGGGGAGAGGTGACATGCCTTGGGGCTCGTATGTGTTAAAAAAAAATAATCCAGCGATTTCAAGTGCACCATGTGCAAACTGAAGGGTCACCGGCAGTTATATTTTCCCTCTCCCTGCCTCCCTCCCTCCTCTCTCTCTCTCCTTGAGAAATCGATCGTTTGTTTGCAAGGAGCTCAAACGGAGCGGGAAAAAGGACTCAGAGCTCTGCTGGCAACGCAGGCAGAGTAGAAATGCTGCTGGGGAAAGAGACAAGCGAAAGGCAAAAAAAAAAAAAAAAAAATCCTCCCCACTTTCACCGTCAACGCTCGTGACCTTGGGGCCAGAGTGAGCTGGCGGAGGATCCACCCAGCAAGCGATGCTGTACACACAGAGGAATTTGGAAGGCAGAGCAGAGCGCCGGTCTGTAGGCCTCAACCATCTGCTTAATTGAGAGTACATGAATTGGAATAAAGTGTTTAAAGATCAATCTAGAGATGAACCTCAGTAAATTAGAGCATCGTCAATTTATTTTAGTAATTCGAAATTATTCGTTATGAGTAAAACTTACTAAGATACAGATTTATTACACACACAGTATTTCAAGCATTTCATTCATTTAATTTTATATGTATTTGGCTTACAGCTAATAAATGTCCAAAATTCAGCATCTCATAAAAATGCTTATATTTGTCATGGTCTATTAAAAGGATGATGCTAAATTAAGGTAACAGTCACCTGACAGTTGTCCATTAGCCAGTCACCAGCCCCAGCCACAGGGAGAGTAATCATAAGGGTTATTCACAAAGTGCTTTATCCAAACATATTAATGGAAGGTTGAGTGGAAGGAAAAAGTGTGGCTGAAAAATGTGTCCAACCAACAGGGATAGCCTTAAAGGTGCCATGACATCACTGTATAAAACATTTCATGCGGTTGATACTGCTACGTATGTATATTCTCCAAAGAATTTACATATTTAACTTTTTAGGCCAAGCTGAGCAAAGGCTGTGATAACGCAGCGCGACTCAACACAGTGGGACCAAAAAACAAAGCTAAAGCAGTCAGACATGCTAGCAGGGCTCACAGCCAGGTGTATCAGCTGGGGGAAGGCTGTTTGCTTGATTATGTGCTCTGAGCGGAGGATATGAATTACATAGAAAGACAACCTACGTAGAAAGATAAACAGTTTTCTGATCTAACCGTTTCTGAGCAAAGAGACAAAGCTGACTGCCGCTAAGCTGGTCCTTTGGTACTCCAATAGAGACAATGTCAGTACCATCTTTCCTAGGTTAGGGAGAAAAATGGCCGTTGGTCTGTGGTCATAAGTCCTCTTTTCAGATGAAAGTGCCTTTTATATGTAATTTAGAAATCAGGGTCCTAGAATGTGGGGTAGCAGAGAATCTAAGCAGATTGACGTCAACGATGATCCTGATAGCCATGTCATCTGCCAGTGTTGGTCCAGTGTTGTTTTTTTACAAGTCCTAGCCATCCATCAGGAAATTTTTGATCATGACTTGGCACCCACCCATGCTGTCATAAGTACCAAGGCCTGCTTGAATGACCATGGCAGCGTGCATGACAGGTCAGCAAACTGGCCTAACCTTAACTCTCATGGGGAATCTGTGGAGTACTGTCAAAATGAAGACGAGAGACAGCAGAGTCAACAATGCGAGTAACCTGAAGGTTGCTATCAAAGCAACTTGGGCTTAATTAACACCTCAGCAGATCCACGGGCTGATTGCCTCCATGCCACACTGTATGATGCAGTAATTCAAGCAAAAGGAGCCCTGACCAGTTACTGACTGCTATTATTGTACAGTACATGGAGCGACTACACAAGACCATTTAGGTTTTAAATTTGTGTTAAAACATTATCGCCTCTCGCCCAGTGAACGCTGGAGATAGGCACCAGCAACCCCGCGACCCCATGAGGGATTAAGCGGTTTGGAAAATGGATGGATGGAAACATTATTTAGTATTCTAATTTAAAGATGTAAGCCTTAATCGTCAAATTTGTCACTTGATGTGTAATGAATGTATCTTTGTTTGTGGTAGCTGTTGAAGCACTAACTCCAGCCTCAGTCCACCTGTTGTGAATCAGCCTTGAACTATTAAATGGGCTTTGCTGCACAATCCTCTCAAAGCTGCTGTTGCCCCTGGTGTGTGTGTGTGTGTGTGTGTGTGTGTGTGTGTGTGTGTGTGTGTGTGTGTGTGTGTGTGTGTGTGTGTGTGTGTGTGTGTGTGTGTGTGTGTGTGCATCGTTTCCTACTACACTTTTTCCTTCCACTCAATTTTAGGGTATTATGCTTGGACACAGCACTTTGTGAACAGCCTGACCACCCATGACCTAGAGTGGGTTTTGGATTTCATTAGAAAGTAATATAATGAGATTTAACAAAACTAAATGCTTGTAAAATCTCACTTTAAATTCTTTTTTGAATTTTACTCTTTGAAACTAAAATTACTGGCAAGAGTAAATTGGTCTACGGTTATCTAATTTGCTGAGATGCACCCGTAAATATGATTTGTTCTCTTGACACTGATCCGCTACGACCCTTAAAGCAAAGTTCCTCCGCAGCGCCTTTATGTTAATCGCTTTTGCTGTTTAGCATGAAGCCCGAGCAACAGGTGAGGAGCCTCCCTGTGCGTCTGCAGCCCTGCTAATGAAGAGACGGCAGCAGTCGACGGCAGCTGATAGTGACAGTCAAACAAACGGCACGGCAAAGACGTCCGTCAAAGAGAGGCCGCCTCTGGTGAGAGACGCAGAGCGAAGGAAACAGGGGACGGCTTCAGCGATGGCGAAAGAAGATGACAGAATGACTCATAGAGGGTGGAAATCTTTTTTCATCCTTTTTTTTTTTTTTTTAGCTTGCTCGCACGTCTTCTTCTTCATATTCCTGCTTTGTCATGGCGCTCTCAGTGGTGACTGAGGCAGCGGAGCCCCCACGGGGGTCAGCCATGTAAGGAACATAAAAGGCCAATTTAATTTAGCGCGTCCACAGCTACAAAGTATTTTAATTCCGACAGCTGTGACTGAGGAGTTAATATTTGACTTGTCAGAAGTGGGGCCGGGGCCAGTGAATCATTGTAATTCTCATTAAGAGGCTCTCCCCCAGCAGCACCCTAATGCAGAATAATGAAAGTCAAGACGGAGTGAGCTTCTAATGCCAGTTGAGGCCTATCTTTTAATATTCCCCGCTTGATGGATTAGGGAAGCGGGAAATTCATCTTGGATCATAGGGCCTAATTTAATAAGGGATCATTCCAGGAGTATTGCATTTTATAATAATGTCATTTAAAGTGTCGTCTTCCATTTTTACCGTCCCATATGTATGCTTATATAATGGTGCCGGAGGGATGTGTTCTTACACTGCTCAGATCTCTTCTGTGTCCACGCACGCCCTCCAGACCAAACCGAAGCGTCTCTCTGTGGTCCGCCAGGCTCTCGGCTCAGGTTTTCATTTCACATTTTGGTCATGGAGAGAGAGAGAGCACTTATGAGAAGTTGTAGTCACTCCGGCACGATGCCGCTCCTCCAAATTATTTCTAATAGTATTTAGAGGAAATCACTGTGATATGAGTGTTGGGATTGTAAATATCACCCAAAGGAAATATGATAAAGATATATTGTATTTGCTCCATCGCAAGCTCTTAAATACTCCTCTCAGAGAGGCGAGCTATATTTACACAACCCACTCCACGGAAGGAAAATGACTTCTGGAGAATAAAGCAAACAAATGTGACTAATATGGACAATTTGTGATGTTAGCAGCCGATAAAACCGCAGGATTACAGCTGAAAAACACTGTCTTAGTAAAAAAAAAAAAAAAAAGTCCTGGATGTTAGTAGAAGACATTCATGCTTACAGTGTCATAATTGCCCAATTTTACAATATCCTCGCAATAAGACAAGTTTTGCTTTTTTTTTTTATTTTATAGCTGTGGTGCGGGTCTTTCTCCAATATAATCTCTGTATCATTTGTATTCTCCACCTCATATGGTAAAGTACAAGAAGTACAAGTCATATGTTGCAAGCAGCTCTAATCCTATGAGTTTTTGTTCTCATAAGATTATGACAAAAAGAAAACAGTTATTTTCAACAAAATACATTTAAAATCATTATATTAAAGGGGACATATGTGTTTTAATGCCTTCCTTATAACATTTAAATTATCCGGTTGTGGTCTGTATAAAGTGGAACTGCAATGCTTTCGTCTGAATTCCTCTTTGTTGTTGTCCCACAGCCCCTCTTTTGCCCCTGTTCTGACTTGAGTCTGAAAGCAGCTTGTTTTGGTCTCCTTAAAAGCAAAGGAGGCACTTCACACCCCTTGGTAAGCCAAAAGTCCATGACCTTGTTAGGCAGTTCCACAGCTAATACTCTGTATTTGTTCAAAAACCTTTGTTGGGACCACAGGAAAAAAACTGAATGGTTTGAAATTTATAAACAATCCGGATTTGAAGATATTTACGCAGAACCTGGACAGACTACATTCAGATTTCCTGCATTCCTAGAGAAGTACACAACGAAGTGCACAGCAAAATATGTTTAAGGGCGTTAAAAAGAGGATTTTGCATGATATGCCACACCTTCACTGGCATCTCATTAAACCGCCCCCAAACCATAGAGATAAGCTGTTTACAACCACGGTAAACAGCCCTTGCCTATTTGAAACCAACAACACAATAGGTGTAGAGAAGAAAGCCAAAATTACTTTTTATAACCTCAATCTCTCAGATCCAGAAATTTGCTCTCTGTTTTACTTCCAGGGAAGGAAAAACCCGCTCCTGTCCTCAAGAAGCTTCTCTATGACGATCCTATGAGAGCCCTTGCAGCTCCCAGTCTGTTGCCCGTGACCCTTTAAAAGGGTCTCTGTCATCATTAAGATAAGAGGCAGCCTCTCAAACATGCTTTAGCTCAACAAAGTGCTTCCTCTTTGTCGCACTCATGTCTTTGGCACGTCTGCCGACTTCTGTAACATCTCCTGCGTCCCGCGTTTATCCCTGCCTCTGTCCTTTCAAACTCAGCTGTCTCTTTCTGTTGCTGACGTTCGTTTTGTCTCACCTCCCTTCATGCTGCGCAACCTTCAGTGCGTAGAAGTCGAAACGTACCATCTCAATCTATTTGAGAAAGGAAAAAAGGTTGTACGGTTGTGCACGGCAAACTGGTTTCCTTCCTTTCCATGAGAGAGTCGGTTATCTGCAACAGCAAGTGTGAGCTATTTTAGGACGGTGCTGGAGCCCTCCACGATACGCGCGTGACTTCCTTGAGATTTCCTTCCACTTTAAAATAAAATGAAAGGTTTTTGTCACTGGCACTTCAATTCAGTACTGCTAAACGCTTTTTTGTTTTTTTTAAAACTGTTTCGCCTCTTTTACCCCCCGTAGTCTATCTTGAAGCGATTACTGAATCTGCTGAATAAATGTAATCTAGTTTTAAGGGCTACAGCTAAATTGAAAGATAGCTGTTTTTTTTTTTTATCTCATATTGTAAATAATTTTATTAACTGCCAGAAAGGAAGAATTGAGAAAGGTCGAAGCTGGAAATGGTCTGACAAACACCGTTATGTTATCCAACAGGCGAGGGAAGGCGTGTGACCGTGAACTGTTCTTACGCCCCATCTCAGAATGAAATGCCGGAGTTTTTCAAACACTCACCTCTCTGTGGCCGTCAATGATGCCCGCCTATTTAATTAGACATTGGCAGATTGTTGGAGCAACGCGGTAATCCAATAGAAGTTTCCATTACTACGGGAAGCCGCCGCCTCCGATGCCTCCTTGGCCCCACAATGCAGCGCAGTCAGCTCGCCAACTTTTGCCTGGCCCTCTCTCCGCTTGTGAGATCTACTTATGTTTGTCTGCATGCAACGGGAGGTATTCTGCTTTGCCCAGTTGAAGATGACAGGGACCCTGCCTAATGTATTACTGTTTATACACATGTCGTTCGCCCCTATTGTGATGCTTGTAGACGTGTGTTTGTGTGTAGCGGCTGCATGTATGTTACGGTCCCCTTGCAAAAGTGTTCATGGCTCTTTTTTTTTATTTTGTCCACATAGGAGAAGGTTTATTTAATCTTTATTCAGCCCCAGCGTCAACTACCTTTTGGTTGGAGTTACAGCTGCAAGACCCTTGGATACCGACCCCAAAAAGAAGGCAACAATTTTTGTCCATTCTTCTTCACAAACTAGTTCAACCTTCGTCAGATTGGAGGAAGAGAGTCTACGAACATCAGTTTTCAAGTCTTACCACAGATTCTCAATTGGATGTAGGACTGGGCCACCCTATTAAATGAATATGCTTTGATGTTAATCCTTCCAGAGTAGATCTAGCTGCATGTGTAGGGATGTCGTGCTGCTGCAAGGTGAACCACCACCCCAGATTCAAGTCATCTGCAACCTCTAACATATTTTTTTTCCCTGGATTGCTCTGTATATAGCTCCGCCTGTCTTCCCTGTCCCTGTCCCTGTCCCTGTCCCTGTCCCTGTCCCTGTCCCTGTCTCTGCTGATGGAAAGCATCCTCACCGCACAAAGCTTCCACCACCATCTTTCAAAGTGGGGATGGTGTGTTTAGTTGCACTGTATTAGTCAATTAGCTGGAATCTAAAGGCACTGGTTTTATTTAAGGGTGTCAGAGTAAAGGGAACTGTGCTTCAGTGCACAGCATGCTTTTCAGATTTCCCATCTATCCATCAGTTTCCCATGCACACTTATCCTCACCCCAGCAGCCAATAGGTTTGAAGCGGGGTACACCCTGAACCGGTCCCCTCCTAAGGACCATTAATGAGACCAGTTAACCTAAACATCATGTTTTTGGACGCTGGAAGCTAGAAGCTAGAAGCTAGAGAACACTGTTGCCTTGCTGCAAGGCAACAGTGCCAACTGCACCATTGTACAGACCCACTTTTCATCCATCCATCTAACCCATTGTCTGTACCTGTTTATCTATGAACGGTTGCCAGGGGAGCTCGTCCCTACTGTATCTCCAGTGGTCATTGGCCGAGAGGCGGGATAAAACCTGGACAGATAACCAGAGACTCACAGGGAAATACAGAGACACACAGGATAACAACCACGCACGCACGCTCACACCTAAAGGCAATTTGGAGAGACCAATTAAGGTAACAGTCATGTTTTTGGACTGTGCTAAGAAGCCGGACTTAACCCAGGTATGCACAGGGAGAAAATGCAAACTCCCAGCAGAAAGACACTGGGCTGGGATTTGGACCCAGTACATTGTTGCTGCATGGCAACAGTGTATCATTATGCAGCACTGCTATTCATATAATTATTTAAAAAAAAAAGAAAAACATGATTTTCTTTCAACACATAATTATGTGCAATTTTTCTTGTTTGTCTAACAACTAAAATCCCATTAAAATGCGCTGAATTTTGTCTTTCAGGGGGTATGAATAATTTTGCAATTCACTGTAATTTGTTGCCTGTGCTCAGAATAACATGTACTCCTCTAACGAGTAAATTACCATAGCAATGCGGCTGTCAATACGGCTGTATCAGTAAGAGGACACAAATGGCAGAATCAATAAAAACATTTGAATAAGATGTTCTGGATGACAGGCACCATCCTGCACTAAAATTCTATTACCTATAAAACACTTGACCTTCCGCCCCCACGTTTCACCGCCCCAAAGCCTTATTAATATACAAAAGGCTGCTTAGTTCAGGTAAACTTTCATTCTTAACAATAATGCAACAATAGTTTTAAGTGTATTAACCGTAGGTAGTTCTGTCAGAGCTACTTTTCTGTAAAATCAAAAAGATAAAGAAAGACACTGAACCCTTGACCCTCGCAAGAGTTAGGATCTGGTGGCTCTGTAATGTGTTTAGGGCCATTTTGTTGCCATTTTGTTTGGTCTACTTTTGCCCTTACAGTTAGGAAGGTCACTTCCAATCAATACAAAGATGTTCTCCAATATAAAACGCTCCAACCCTGAAGGGAATGGTCTTTCCAGTGCCCCCGTGCATGGCGTACCAGGGGTCACTGCTGTCGTTTTAGTAGTGTAAATAAATTAAGTATATCATGTGAGGAAGCTTGTGCAGTGAGCATATCTCAACTCTCCTGCGCCGCTATTAGAAACATCAGACCGCAGTGATCAAACACAAAGCATTATTCCAACTCTCCAATGGGGTTTCACAGACTTACAAAAGAATCACCAGAAGCCACCCGGAAGCTGTTCTGTTTCTATTTTAATTTGTCATTCATCTGCTGGATTTATTTTATTTTTTTTTCAAGTGAGAACCACGTGAACAGCATTTGATATATGGCTTTCTAATGTAACAGCATTGGCAAAAACAGTCACAACGGATTGTGTGCCCATGGAAATTTTACATATTTGTACTTCACGTAGATAGTCCAGTTTCACAAAACTAAATATTTGTAACTCACACCAGACTCAATGTTGTTACTTTGTTTGTCATGGGTTTGGTCTCAAACCAACTCTTGGGGATGGGTTGGCCTTAAAAAATTATTGTTTCTTCTCCGGCTGGATCAGAGCATAAAGCAGCACTATGCCTTCAGCACCTGTTGAGCCTGGTATTGCACATTGCTGGTCAGCAGGCTGAAAGAAGACAGCTACACTTTTCCCTCTTTTAAAAGAAAGGTGCAATGTCCTGTCTAATACACATATTTCCTAAAAAAAAAAAAAAAATTGAAAAACAATTGAAAAAAAAAAGCAAATGTTATTGGCAGAATAAATGCTGCTTTTCCGTTTTAAATTAAATCAATGACATCTTGTTATATACATTTTTGCTTTGTTAAAATACTGTAAAACCATGAAACCTTTAAACAAAGTTATGTTATCAAAATTTCAAACCAACTAATGTATGATAGAGAATGTCAGAAAAAGAACGGCTGAGAAGAAACTTAGATGGTGCGTATCCAGGTTTTGTTGTCTGTAGAAAGAATATTCATTCCGGTGGAACCTGTAATCTTCCTTTTTAGTTGTTAAGCCATGAAAAAGCTAACTTGTTTTTAAAATATCTGTGAGTTGTTCTGAGAGGGGCAAAGAGAATCCCTTTCTCCATGTCTGGTTTGGGTCCATTAGTGAAGCAAAACCATAGATTTGTAACATTCTATGCCACCAACAACTGGGACCTTTGAGACTGTAAATCTCTGTGTGATCCCAAATTAATAACAGTTTAAACGGTTATTGAAAAATATTTACATGTACTGCTACAATTGCTGTGTTGAGATCTTAGTGGTTTTGAGATGAAAACAGTCTATTTGGTTTTTGGCCCCTCTGGGCTCCCTCCTTGACCAAAATAATCTGGATTTATATGAAATCACGTCACCAAGAACTAAGAACATTTTAACAGAAGAACCTCTCTTCAAAATCTCCTGACCATCCCTGGGATAAAAGTACACACTCTGTCAATCTTAGGGTTTAATTTTTCTATTCTTTCTTAAGTTCTGAAAACTTCAAGTACTCAAAACGCAAAAATAACTTTCCCACCGACAGGTTATTGTGAGAACGTCCGACAGCGTTAATGTGCTTCCAATGTGTTTTGCTGATTGTTGTCCAACCCTTTGTATGTTGTTACTCTAACGCTCAGATCCATTACCCATGAACATGAACACTGTTATAAGACGGTTGTGGTCCATTGTGCAGGTTCTGATGGCGTGGTTTGTTTCCAAAAACAATTTATTTTCTAAATCAGTGCATTGAAGTTTGTTAACCTTTTGTTTTACCTTCTATCTTCAAAAAGAGGTTACAGAATGGGGAGCTTTGCCAAAATCTCTGTTAAGCTTTCCCTTGGCACCAATAAGTAAACGAACAAAGCCTGGACAACAAAGCGGTAAAGTATCAGATAGTTTGGTAGACATGTCTTCTATAGAAATGAATAAACTCTCTTTGATGCAGCTGGAAGCCGCTGCACCAAAGAAACATTCAAAGAAAGATAATAAAAAACACATCTTTCATTGTTACGTAATGGAGTATGCGACTCTACAACCAGAATTCAACCTTCTCAGCAAACTGGTTACAATGTAGGACATTTGATGGATGTTCAGAATGTTTTTAGTTTGTAATTATACAGAGCTGAAAGTGGGAAAAAATAGCGTGTGATGAGAATAACAAGCATAAATTTGCCATTTTATCAAAGTACTTGCTTCTTCTTTTTTTCTTGTTACTAATACACTTCCAGTCAAAGGTTTGGACTCCTTCTTTGTCACTCAATGACTTTTCCTTATTTTTATGACTTTGTACATTACAGAAACATAGTAAAGACATCAAAACTATGACTCAAATGTGAATAGAAATGTATATAAAAATACGAATAGAAATTATTCAAATCATGTTGTATATTTTAGCTTTTCCTAAATACCTGCCCTTTGTTCCGATTACTGCTTTGGTCATTCTTGGTCTTCAATGAGCTTCATGTGGTTAGTCACGTGAAATGGTTTCCCCACTAACTTGAAGGTGTTCCCAGAGATAGTGATAAAAACAAAGACAAACAATCGACTGAGAAGGTGAGTCCAAACGTTTGAATGGTACAGTGTGCATCATATTGATTTTTAACAAGAAAAATTGAGTGACTAATTTCAATGCTGTCCATGACTGGGACATCAACACTTTGAAACATGGCTATGGAAAAACAAGGAAATGGAAAGCGGTGAGATAGAGTTGTGTGGAAGATCATTGTAGCTAACTGCAGGGCAGTCGGTAGACGGTGGCGCAGATGTTAGGGAGTTCGTCCTGCATTTGGCGGATTGCCGGTTCGTTCATCTGCTCTGACTGTCTCCGTTGTTGTGTCCTTGGGCAAGACACTTCACCCACATTGCCTGCTAGCAGTGGTCAGAGGGCGCGGAGACGCCGGCGCATGGCAGCCTCACCTCTCTGTCTGCCCCAGGGCAGCTGTGGCTACAAACATAGCTCACCACCGTCAGGGTGTGAATGTGTGTGTGAATGGATGAATGACTAAACTGTAGTGTGAAGTGCTTTGAAGGCTGTCAGACTGGTTAAAAGTGCTATACAAGTACAAGCCATTTCCCATTTAATCCTGAAGAAGCTTTTGTTAGAGACTTCTATGTGTCAGAAGTCCGGATCTAAATCCAGTTGAGAATCTGTGGCAAGGCTTCAATTCGATTCAGTTTATTTATATAGCGCCAATTCACCACACGTCATCTCCAGGCACTTTACAAAGTCAACCATACACACAGGTTGGTTAGAAGGTTTTCTATCTAAGAAAACCCAGCAGATTGCATTGAGTCATTGACTTGCAGTATTCACTAATATTTACACTATTATACACTAGTATACACTAAGATATTTTAAAAAGAAGGGGCAAACATTTAATTCATTAGATGTGCAAGACTCACAGAGACATACCCCAAAAAGCTGTAACTGTAATAGCAAAGAAAAGGTGGTTGTACAAATTGTTGACTCAGGAGGCCTAAAATACAATTGTATGCCACACTTTTCAAATTTGTATTTGTAAAAAAAAGAACCAACATTAAAAACCATGTATCTCATTCCATGCATTTCCCAAACGTTGCTGCAACCCATAAAAATGCAGCAAAGTTTGCGGTTGCAACATGGCAAAATGGGAAAATGTTCAAAGGGTATGAATAGTCTCGTAAGGCACCGTGACTTGTCACCTGTCAGACAGCATAACTTATGACCCAATTTCCATAGTTCAATGCAAATTTTCTAAAATAAATATTTTTATTGTTTATAGATTCCCAAGGTCATTTTTTTTATGAAGCTGTGACGTGTTTGCATACAAATACAGAACCAAATGGAAAAACTGTAAGTAAAATGCGACCAGCGTATCCATCATAGAGTTGTATGTTTTTTAACATCAGTATGATGTATTGATTTTTTTGGACTCCATTTAGATTTATGGTTATGTGAAAGCAGCGAACGGTTTCGTGAGTATAACATTTACAGTACTCAGGTGATTAATGCTCACACTGAAAACCAGAGGCCATTTTCCCTCACGTCTAAACTCTACCCCAGCCGCACATGTCTGTCACCAGTTAGGAGAGCATTTGAAGGCAGCTGACAGATATATAAATGGCCATAAATGGTTCCCTGGACTAGATGTTGAAAAAAGCACTTAACCCCACGGGATGAATGAGCGTGGACCTCCCTGGCTTTACCCACATTAAAAAGACACCCGAGCATCCAAACACAAATATGAGGTAATTTGTCAACTCATTTTTGTTTTTTTTGTGTGTGTGTTTTTTTTTCTAACTTCGTGACATTTCAAAATGGCATTCCGTAAACTTTAGACGGAACGAAGACAATCAATATGAGATTAGCTAGGCCCGGGTTTCCAAAGAGGCTTTTTGTAATTTAAGAGTCTGTGTACAAACATCTGATGAATGAAAAGCAAGTGCTCGATTATGCTCACAGACAAATGATTGAATCTCACCGGCTCGCAACTACAGAGCGGCAGGGGCCAATTGTTTAACGTTTAACCGTGCGCACGCACTGCCCTGAAAAAGTAATCACACATCTTGATATTTTCACATTTTGTTACGCCATAGCCACAAAATTCAATGCATTTTACATGGATTTCTTTCTTTCTTTCTTTCTTTCTTTGTGACAGATCAACACTTTATTAGTGGCTAAAATTGTGAAGCTGCAAATCAAAATCTGAAAACATGCATGTTTTATGAGCTATTTCTGAATCAGTTTTGCACATCGAGTAAACGTTTTACCCATTCTTCTTTGCAAAATAGCTAGAACATAATCTTAGGATTGAAAGCTTCTGCAGATAGAAGTTTTTTCTCATCTCTAAAGCATGATGCTGCAACCACCATGTTTCACCATCGGGCAATCAGGGTGATGTGCACTGTTTGCACTATACTGTTAGATGTGTAAGCCAACACTTTGCGTTTTGGTTTTCATCGGCTCACGCCTCCCTCTTCCAAGTGTTTCCTGAGTCCTCTACATTGTTTTTTGTTTGTTTGTTTGTTGTTTTGCAAACTGCAAATTACTACAACCAACTATTAGTCGCGTGTTTTACAAATCGCCTCTTTGTGGAAAAGTGTCGAGAAGAAAGTTTTTGTCGGAGAAAAGTGAGAATAATTGTTGTGCCAACAGATTAATCTGCCTGAGCCGTGTATCTCTGCAACTTCTCCAGAGCTAACGTTTCTTTTTTTTTTTACAGATTTTTCCAAGATTCAAAGATAACTCTACACACAGCTGGACTCTATTTACTAAACAGTTCCACTGGATTGTTTAGGGGTGTCAGAGTAAAAGGGGGCTGAATACAAATGCCTGCCACACTTTTGAGATTTTTATTCCTATCCTTCCACTAAATCGTACTGGTTTCATATAAAACCGCAACAAGGCTATTTGAAGTTGACACTTGTAATGTGACAGAATGAATAAACGTTAATGGGGTATGGACACACTTACAGGGTGCTGCATAAAACTGTGAACATCAAATGCACCACAAAGTCACCCCCGTCCGCAGCGGCGTTCACAGTACACCAAATGTCACCTTTTTTCTAATAAAATCCCCTGAGGGTTACTAATACCACAGGTCTCAACTCACATGCCCTTGTTATGTCTTCTTCATGGGGCAGGGGATTTATGCAGCATTGCACTTATCTCCTCTGCAAAGCAGTTGCAACTTAAAATGAATTGATAACAAATAAAACGAGCCAGGGACATGAAATACACGTCGACCGCCGTGGGGCACCTAAACAGGAAAATGCAAAACAATTAGACTTCTTGTTTTGTTCTGCAGTGGAGCTGAAAAGTTACTGTTTTTTTTTGTTTTTTTCTGTGCCTGTAATCACTGTGGTTAAGCCTCCCTGGCCATAGCACGGGTCAAATCAGAGTGAACACCCACTTTTGATCCTCCAGCGAAATTAAATACAGTGTTACAGTCAAACTCTATAAATGCTGTAATTCTCTGCTGAGTGCAACCCACACCAAGTGCTGCGGTTAGCCACCCAGGCCCTTATACAGCGTGCCCCTGTGATAACAGGCAGCGATATGGCGTCGTAATTGCTGGGCCTGTGAGTGCTATTGTAGGGAGTTTTCAGCAGGTTTCTTTCTCACTTTCACTCCATTTGACGCCTTTGAAGTCGGGCTTTTATCTGCCTTTGCTCCTGATGGCTGTTGTCTTTGGTGCAGTGCTGTGTGCGCCCCTGCTCTTTGAGCACTCCAAACATGTAACAAAGGCAAGCCCTTAGAGAAAAAAAGAAGTAGTAGAAGAAGAAGAAGAGAAAAGGGGAGCTCTCTCTCCTGTGTTCTCACATGAATTCATAAATGCACAAACACCATTTACAACAGATTCAACCGCAGTCGTTCAAATGCAGAAAGAAGGAAAACGCTGCCTCCGCTGTCGTTTGAAAAAGAAAAAAGAAAAAAAAAACTGCTCTGTGAGATTGTTTAAAGTGTCCTAATTTGATAAAGAGCCAAGAGCGGGAAATGAAAGAGTAGTGCATTTGTCTCAGGGGTTGTAGTGGGGTAAATATAGCAACAAGACAGCACC
The DNA here is from genome assembly GCF_011125445.2 of Fundulus heteroclitus. Lineage (NCBI taxonomy): Eukaryota > Metazoa > Chordata > Actinopteri > Cyprinodontiformes > Fundulidae > Fundulus > Fundulus heteroclitus. The sequence continues at coordinate 20,845,369 of NC_046378.1, read as the reverse complement.
AGTTGATATGAAGGATTCCACGGTGTCGAGTGCTGTTGTGACTCACCAGGCTGGGAAGATCTCTGAGTGTGAGTCTGTGAGACGTGCATGCGGATTCATATGTCCACTGCAATTGATTAACTTTGATATAATTGCCCTTCCCCTGACTCATCCAGCTCCGTGTACAAGAACGCCCGAGCGAGAGCGTGTGTGTGAGTTAAGCAGGGGAGGCAAGCGAGTGGGATATACGGCTGTGCAGAAGAAGAAGAAGAAGAAGCCGGCGTGGCTGGCTCCTGGCTGGCTGTGTGGGGGTGTGTGTCTTAAAGGGTGTGTTGAGAGGAGAGTGAGAGCTCATGGCCAGTCTCCATGTCTAATCAGAACACTTGTGTGTCCCCGTCTCATTGTCTCCTGGGCCCCTCAGAGCAAAGACCCTCCTCTCCAGCACTGTGTATGCGACTCGGGGCGAGCTGGAAAGCGGGCAGACCTCTCCACCTCTGATTTACAAGACCGACAACTAGCTGGGAGAAGGGAATGTCTGTTTTTGAAGGGTGGAAAACAATGAAAAACAGGATTCACATTAAAGTCCTTCTGGTATGGCCGTAATCATCTCTAGTGTGAGAATAATAAATCTAACCAGTTTAGACCTTTCGTGAATACTTTTTTTCCACTCAGATCCAAATTCCAAAACTTTTGCCCTCATACTCTAAACACTTTTCTTTTTTTCTTTTTTTGTCATTTTAACAGTAAACTATTCCATGTATGCAGTTCTTTACTGTTTCAATGATTTACAGTCACAGTACAGCTATGGGATTTGATTGCATTCTCATCAGTCATGTACTGTTTACTCTATTCACGTTATGTTACTGTAAATGTACATTTTGGGGGGGAAAATACTGTAATTTGAAATCTGGTCATCTCAGTATTATTAAGTAAGCCTTGACATGAGCTAGAAACATTTCTATTTGTACAAATGAGCTATCTTTCACAACACAATGTAACATTCTAGTGTTTTTTTTTTTTTGTGTGTTTTATTCAGTAGCATGGTCTGCAAATTTGCTATTAGTTTTGCCGTAAAAATTAAAATCCATTTGTACGTGAATTAATTGGAATATTCTCCAAATATTTGAAATTAACTTTTAAAAAGTTAAACTAACCCTAACCCAGATTCCTCACACTCTCAGTGATGTATTTCAAGCACCTATTTGTGTTAACATTGATGATGGCTTACAACCATGGGCCCAAGTTTCACAGAGAAATTTGAATAATACATACGACCCTTAAAAAGGATACATCTGTATGTTGTGACTTTTGAACAATGGACTCCAGATTCCATGCAGGCTGCAGTTCTCTCTAATGCGTCACACTTTGTCCTTCCACGCAACCTTCCATTAATTATGGATACAGCTATATCCGAATGGTTTGTGTGTTTAGCCAATGACTTGTTAGTGTCAACTTGCAGTTGCACCCATAATTGTGTGGGCTACAACATGGTTGAAACATGGCATTTGTGTATTAAAAATCTCTTTAAAATTAATCTTATCCAGGTTTTCTAAATCTGAATTATGGATTTTCAGGAAACGTAAGCTGTAATAATCAAAATGATTGCAATATGTCGGTCTGAGTATCAGTGTAGTATATTATCTTCCTTTCCTATATTGAATTGCTGCACTATCATAACTTTTGTGGATATTTTCATTTTCTTCAGTAGAACCAAGAGGAATTTGGTTAATTGTTTCCTGTGAGTTACAGCTATGATAGCAGTAAATTATGGGTGTACAGTATAATTATCAAAACCTATAACAATAAGCTGAACTTGACCTGACAGTGGTGCCTCTACAAGCAAAAAAAACATTTTTTTTTAATTGGGAGAATCTAAGGAAGGGCGCGCCCCCGGCTCCACTCCAGTGTTTAAGTTCCATCGCAGGACAAGCATGCGCGCCCCCGGATCAGCACTTTCCCAGTTCCGTCTCCTCCATTTACTGGCGAGGGTTCACAATCAATAATTCAATGGTTTTGGCGTCTAAATCCTGCCCCAAACACCGAGGAACACACAAACACGCCAGGCTCCCTTGCAGACTCGGTGAGATCAGTATTAATTAATAGCTGAAGACATTGTGTTTTGCGTGGAAAAAATATCGGAAGAGTAATGCGATCTAGATTCCTATAATTATAGGCTCCCCGTGTCAGGTGTTTATTAAATGTTCAATAAGAGGCGGTTAAAGATGTCAGGAAATGAATCAGGCAAATTTGTGAGTCAAGCAAGACACGCGTTAATGAAGCTGTTTTTTTTTTGTTTTTTTTTACGCAGCCATTGGCTTTGTTTTCCACACTGTGGGCTGTCTGTATGTTTTTATTCATAATGTCAAACTTTAGGTCACAATACAAAAGGAAAAGGCAGGAAACATTTGCATTCCAGCAGAAATGGGAAGGGTGCCAATCCCAGGAATAAAGATCTATCTTTTTTTGGCTTTACGTTTTTATTTTTTTTATTTTTTGTTATTTTTATTTTACTTCTATTCTATTATGTATGATTTTCTTTTTAATCACTCGCAACATGCAGCGGGAAAATAATACAAAACGGATCACGACCGAGTGTAATTGTGCGTTTATATTGTTGCAAGCCGAAGCCCGCACGGAATAATTAGAATTAAACATCTACAGTTGTTTTAACTAATTATTAGGCCTATGGTCCAGAGGGATTTCGATTCTAGCATCAATAACGCATTCGTTTTTTTATATATATATATAATTGTTATTATGAAATGCCTAAAATAATAATGCAATGGAAAGATTGTATGTGCATTTATTTAAATGCTACAAAATGTCATCCTTGAGGTACTGGACGGCTTCCTGTTGTTTCTTTTATCTGCCTGTTAACTCGTACTGGAAATGATCAGTTCTCTTCTAAAACCCCGCTATAAGCAAACTATGAATAATGCATCGCTTTGGCAAGGGCGCTGCAACACGCGCGCCCGAGTACGCACGGACGCACGCACGCACGCACACACGCGCACACCAACGTTCCCGGCTAAACGGAGCTGTCACAACTCTGATGTTATCAAAAGACTTTCACCTATAAATTATTAAAAATCTATTGCCCTCAAAGCCTTTACTGATAACAACAACAATAATAATGACTATCATGTAGGTATAAAAATTATTCAATTTAAAACCAATCAACTCATTTAAGAAACTTTTGTTAATTTATTATAGGAAGAAAAAAAATCAACTTTTGTTAGGGTGGTTTCACGTTTCACATGTGATGGAAAAAAAATTAAATAAAATAATTTCATGGTCATTCGTTTTTTTTTTTCCCCTTTAGAAACCCGTGCTTTTGGTGAGCTCATGTTCACTAATATATAAAAAACATCAACATTACATACAGAAAGCACATGGTTTTTAATGCACGGGGGAAAATAAGACAAAATGAACAAATTCCCAACGAGGCTCTCATGAAGCCACTAAATCATAAAAAATTATGCATGTTTTTTTCTTCAATATAAACATATTTTACATGTGCCCGTACCGGTTCGCATACAGTCAGCTGTGTTACAGATGACATTCAAAAGATTTACCTTCCATAATAAGAAAAAAAAATTAAAAGCAGGGGGTGCAAATCACCTTGTAGGCTAATATGAACACTGGCTTGAATTATGATTTTTTTTTTTTTTAAAAACACATTTTCTTTTATAATCTCACATTTGTTGCGTGGGGCCCGTTTCACCTTCAGCCATGGGAGGTCCAAACCAGGTCAGGAAGGCCAAACTTTCCATTGAGAGGGGAGGACAGAGGATAAGAGGGGATGGGAGTGGAGTGGAGAGGGAGGGGTAGAGATGGCTCACAAACTCATGCAAACACTGCAGAGGCGTTTTCAAACTGGACAAGAAACAGTGGAGGGAAACTGTTCCTACTTTTGACAAAGAATCCACCCCACTTTGGCAGAAAGGTTTTCATTTTCTTCTTTTTTTTAAGGGGAAGAGGGGGGGGGGTATTATGAGGCCAGCCTCTATATAGAATCAAAACGAAATCATAACAGCAATAATACAATATTCAAACAGGAAAAAATGCAGTATGGTTCGCCTTGTTTGACAAAGAATCGACCGACCCAGCTGCATCCTCCTCCTCCTCTTCCTCCTCCTCCTCCTCCTCGGGGTATCTGTCCCTGCTTTGCCGTCCACCCCGTCCGCCACTTTTAGGCGTCTGTGTAGGCTATCACGTCACAGTCTCTTTCATTGTCTTTCATAAATAGCCTATATTTTATATTATACTCGTCCTCCTTCATCGAGAAAACATAAATTACGTCCGTGCTTCTTCTTCTTTTTTTTTTTTCCTCCCTCCCTCACTTTATAAGCAGTTTTGGTTCAGTGTCTCCTCGGTCGCCCCCGGGTCCTCGCTGTCACAGTCCCAACGCCGCCGTGTGTTTTTTGGCCTTCAGTCTCAGGTCGGCGATGCTGGAGTTCTTGCTCGTGTTCTTGGCGGCGGCGGCGGCGGCCACCACGGAGGCGGCGGAGGCCGACTCCGCCGCGAGCGTCGCCAGGGGCAGCCCGAACGGCGGCGCGGGGAACATCATGTAGGGCGCGTGCGCCGCCAGATGCGAGTGCAGGTGGTGCTGCGCGTGAGCCACGGCGCTGTCGAGCTGCAGCTGCGCCTGCACCTGAAAGGAGAAGGGCGGCACGTTGCAATGACTATCCTACGGGACGGGACGCACGGATGGGGGGGTTGGGGGAGAGAAGGGGGAGAACATGCGTTAACTTTGCAGCGGGATGGGTGCAGGATCAATTTTCACCAGACTGTTGTGACTTCACACTGTACAAATCAGTGGCACGAATGTCCATCTATTTACCTAACTATATTATTTTTCACATCAAGAATTATATTTAGTGTATTTTCGTTCAATATGACGTAATATGTAATGCATGTATGTGAGTCTCAGAGACTGCTGATGGAAATGATCTCCTAGAGTTGGTGTGGTACAGAGCTTGCATGGTCCCTGCTTAATTAACTAAATAAACAAAACGGTACATATATATATATATATATATATATATATATATATATATATATATATATATATATATATATATATATATATACACACACACACACGCACACACAATTAAGGGACCTTCATTTTTAAGGGAGCCCTGCTGCATTGCTTTGTGCCAACACAAGCAGAAGTCATTCTACTAATTGATGTTAATTAGGGGATCACCTGGTCCTAAAAGTATTGTGTAGGACTGATGGAAACCTGCCAGGGTGCATGACAACTATGGCTGAAAATCAGGGTTATTCCACCCAATATTGATTTATGTACTCTTTCTCGTGTAAAACATAGGTACGGTTGCTTATAAAATGGGATTAACTTCTTTTGTTGGTTTTGGTGTTGTTGGACATTTGAAAAGTGTTATTAATCTTTGAAAAATGTTATTAATTTCACTGCTTGACCTTTTCTGCACATAAATGCTCAAAATGACAACATTTCTATCAAGAATATGATAGAAATGAAGTCAGTATTTTGTAGAATAAAATAAAAATGTGCATGTAACTTAAACACCTGTAAATAGTAAAAATCAGAGAGCCCGGTAATTTTTCATAAGTCACATCATTTTCTTCTGAGCTACTTTCACAATCAAAACTGAGTTATAAAGATTGTGAATAAAAGAAGTATTTCAAGTCAAGTTTCGACCATCTCAATTTTGTGGGGTCTCATCCTGACACCAACAAAGCATTAAAATGCTATTTTGGGATTTTCACAAACAGAATAAGGGGTTCGTGCATCTCAAGCTGCATTTTAAAGAATCAGTGTGCAGTGTTGAATAATCTAGTCCGTGTTGGACCGTGTTGCATTTATTTTAGATTTTAAAAAAGAGATGATGAAATGCTGTGAGAAACTGTGAAAAAAGCCCTTTAGATTTGCGCCAAATAAAACATATCTCCTTATACCGTGCACATCACAAATTAGTTTCCATTCACCCATACATAAGCAGTGAGAAACAACTCCCAACTTTTATTTTATTTAGTCCTGATCAGCAATGCTGCAACCCCATGCTTCTTAGCTTACATTTGTATCTTTGTTCAGCCCTGTTGAGATTTCACATATAGAAATTAGGGCCTCTGAACAGGAAGAAATGCAATAAAGATTTCACCTTCAATGGTTTTACTGAGGAAATATTATACAAAACTATGTGTGGACTAGTTTTAATGTCTTTTCTCATGACAACACTGAATAACAGGCTACAAAGTACTTATCATTATTTTGGAAACATTTAAACAAAAGCCTCTACTGCAGAGCAATACCAAACAAGAAATGTTATCTTTTTGTCTTTTGTGTTTTTTTATTACGACATTGACCAATGTGTCTAAATCAAGCATTAGGATGCAAGGTCCATCATTTCAAAAACAACGCCACAGCATCGATTAACCTGCATGGAATGAGATATCTTCAAGTTGAAACTCTATATCAGTCCTGAAAATGAACTAATATTCTGCTTGCCAAAAAAAAAGAAAAAAAGAAATAATCACAGTGTCTCATACAAAGTCTTCTAAAATGTTTGTATTGTTCAATTAAAACAGGCCCAGAAATGGTCAGAGGGAGAAATGAGAGAGGGAATTTTCCAATTAAGCTACGCTGTGTTGGCACAGTGTTCTTCTCACCAGTGAGGTAATAAGAGTTTAGTTACCCCCACCCCCCCTCACCCCCAGACACACACACCCAGACACATGGAACTGGATTCTCTGCATATTTGGGCACATCCTGTGCCAAGACAGCAGTCGGGCTTGGGCGGGTGGATGGATGGGTAGATGGGAGATGGGGTGTGTCTGCTCTGTGTTATTATTATTTTATTAAGGGTTGGAAGCTTCAAAGTTACTTGCCTGTTGGAATGGCATCCGTAGAGCCCCCACATTGACATATGGCGCTACACGACAAGCTTCGAACTGATTCGCTGCTCCAATCAGGACTCCTGCAGAAAACACAGATGATAGCCAAATTGTGAGCGGAACATTCAGCAAGCTATACTGCATAACGAGCATTAATTCAGAGGAGATGCCTATGTTTTGAAAATTGTTCACACACAGTGTTGAGGGTTCACTCAGAAAGGATTGTACATTTAGGAAGTTGTAGTGGGCAATGACGTCACTGCGCATACCATGGCAACTAATGTTATTTTGTGAAAATGAAATTCTGAAAACTTTAACTGGGATTTCACTAGGAGGGTAAAACATGAAAAGCTGAATCTTTTTTGGTGACAGCCTACTTATTTAAAAATTTTGAATGGCATCTCGAGGATGGAAAATGGGTTCCAAAGAGCAGAGAAGCTTTTGGAAGCAATCTGAAGATTCTCCATTTATTTCAATGGGAGAAAAAGTGAAAAAAAAATTAAAGTTTAAAATGCTTAAAATGACCCCCAAAAAAAGCCATAGCAGACATTTGCAAAATAAGCTGAGCATATTCACAGAAAGTATTCAGATAAAGCTATGGCAAAAACAAACAAACAAAACAAAAAAATAGAAGAGGATCACAGCATCACAGTCATGTGTTTACAGGATGCACGCAATAAATTAAGAGATTCAAGAGGGCGCAATTAACTCGACATTTAATCATGAGGTAAACTGTGCGGAATGGAACAGAACAGAATAGGGTTTGCATTGATGTGTGGGAGTACCTTTATGTAACTGGTTCTCCTGCTTCCTGCATTTGGCTCTTCTGTTCTGGAACCAAACCTGCAGGGACAGAAATTAATTAGAGACCCGCTGATTGGCAGCTGCTTGTGAGGCCATGCGTAATTCCTCTCAAAGTGACAACAACCGCAGAGAAAAAAAAAAAAAAAAAAAAAAAAAACAATATCCCCGAGGAGCACTGAAATATTAATGCTGCTGCTTAACCCCAGATCTTAATTATTATACATTTAGCCTACAACAAGACGAGGGATAGCAAAAGAGCGTGGGGTTAAGACAGAGAGACGAGGAGGTAAAAAAACAACAACAACAACAAATAAATGTAGTAAATCTGATGTCAAATTCATTAGGAGAATAGAATGACTCCAGTCGGAAAGTGAGCAGGACTTTCTCTGGTATAATAAATAACCTTGTCAGCGCTGGTTTCATCTTTCTATGGATGAGTGTCCCCGAAGAGTTGAATGGACTCTCGGATATCGAGTTGCAGCAATGCTATCATGGCCTTTTTTGGAGATCAGAGGCAAGCAAGATCTGAGCGCTCATCTCAACTCTTTCTCTGACCGCTGAAATTAATTACCCTTATCTGCAGAAAATCCATGTCGGAGGCATGCTTGAATGTCTTAATAATAACCGCCATTACACTCGGTCCACAAAAAAGCCAGAGAGAGCGGTGGCTCACGTTTCTCTTCGGAGAAACCCAAAAGAAAACGCCTCGGAACGCGCATTAAAACGGTTTATCACTATGATAATCCGCATCAAATACTTCAGATAAAGCATGGCCTAAACAAGGGAGACCACAATGCAACGCGTCCGCCGGCAGTCTGTGTAACATTACGCCGGCGTAAACAGTGAAAAGCATGATTGAAATATCATATCGATTCGGCTGTCAGCTGGCTTCATTTATTGATCACACGCGCATGTCGCTCGGAAGTCCTCCTTGCGCACTAATTTATGGCTATTTATAAAAAAACCAAACGCACTGAAAGTTATCGGTGGAGCCCAAAATCACATCGAAATAATGGGTAAGCGTGAAAAGATATAACTCTCCTGCGGAGATAAAAGAGATATAGAGGCGAAAGCTGGTCTCGATTTGGGTTGGAAATAATACATAATTTATGCAAATCCCTCGAGCTGCGCTCCTTGTCCAGGACACAATGCGTCTTATTGGGGAGATTCCAGTTCAGTGCTTGGGCAGCCCCGCAAAAAAAAAAAGGAGAAAAAAAGCTGTTTTGAACTTTAAAAAAAAAAAAAAAATAAAAAAAACTGTATGGATGTGCTTACGTTTGGCCCGTCCATGACACATATTAAAAGAGATAACTCAGCTATCCAAATAGCTTGGACATATGCATGATAGTCATAAAGAAGTTATATATTTTAAAACAGAGAAAAATAGATGCCTTCATGAATACCCCCACCCCGGCTCGACCTACACGGGACATATCTCCCCCCCCCCCCCCCCACCCCCCCTTACCACCCCACACACACACACACACACACACACCTTCCACTTCTCCCACTCATTCTGCACAGCTCTGCCCTTATGAAAAATCTACCGACATGGCAACACGTATCTTAAAACTACATGCATAACACAATTACATTAAATTAAATATTGTGGGCGCACCGCTTTGGCGCAGTTAGGAACACAGAGATTAGACTAGCAGTGGTGAAGCGGAGATAAGGACTAATTGAGACAAGTGACACGTTCAAAAATCCAATCACACTGAGAGAAAACGTGCTGCAGTGTGTTTTTACTTCTTTTTTTCCTCTACGCAATCTATATAAAATAAACTCACATCTATCGCGCAAATTCACAAATCACGATCAAGCGCGGCTTTTCGCACCTGTATCCACTGCATGCATGGTTATACGAGCCAACAAAACACGTTCCATGTCCTGAAACTAGAACATTCTCAGCAGGTAGCCTGGGAATAAATAAGAACTGTAGCCTACAAAAAAAAAAAAAAATCCTGTTAGAATTATCCCCCTGCTTTCTATTGTGGATTAGGATATACAGCACCGCATATCTTCGTGTGTATTATTAATAGTCATATTTTCTCAATCGTGTCTTACCTGTACTCGGGCCTCCGACAGTCCCAGTCTCTGGCTCAGCTCCTCCCGCATGAAGGCGTCCGGGTAGTGCGTCTCGTCAAAGAGCCGCTCCAGCTCGTTGAGCTGCTCCAACGTGAAGTTAGTCCGACTTCTCCTCTGCTTGATCTTTGTTTGCGTTTCATCCTCGATGGGCTTCGAGTCCTCTTTCCTCTCCTTCACGTCCGTGGTGCCTGCGAGAGTAGCAGGGGAAGGGACCGTGATCAGCATCATGCACGGAGAATCTTCCCCCCCTAAGGGATATTTTTCGTTTCTTTATATTCTTAAAAAGGGAGGGGAGGAAAAAAATGGGATTTACTGCACCAGATGGCACACAGTTTGCCTTGAATCTGAGCTCGCTTGTCGCAAAAACGTCATCCTCCTTGGTGGCTGCAAACAACGCTCTTATAGGAGCCATGCATTGTGCAAAAAAAAAAGGGTAATGCAAAAAAAAAGGCTGCAAAATTAGATTTTAAAACGCGATAAAAATGGAGGAAAAGAAAAGAAAAAAAACGACCTGCCCTCTGATATCACACAGCTATCAGACCGCGGATGTTTTGTCGAGCTACATAAAGCTCTTTAATTATTAAGAGCTTATAAATATGCAGCGCCGTGCCTACTGTTGGGTGTCTGATACATGCTTGTCGCGGTTCCGCTTTTAACCACGCTGCCCATGACGAACAGATGTCACTTTTACAAGCTTCCCAACTCTTAAGATATCTTGTCCAGCATGTTGTCACAGAAGAGGAACTATACACAGATGCCTTCAAATATTAGCAAAAAAAAAAAAAAAAAAAAAGTCATGGGAATTAGTTTTTGGCAAATTTAACGTTTGCTTTAGTGCGCATGGCTTTATTCTATCAGGAATCCGATTTATTATATTTATTTTATTCTTATATATATATTATTTTTTCTTTTTTGCATTTCTTTGCATTTGTTGCCCCTGGCGTTTAACAGAGCGTTGCGTTAATTTTTAGGAGAAAAAAAGACATATTTCCCATTTCATGCTATTGCTCTCTGGAGTCCTGCGATTTCTCCTGATAACAGGCTTTAGTAACGTTTGTGAACAGAGACACGGTTTAATTCCTACACAGCTTACATTTGCACATGCCAAGGTGTCATTGAATGGCACACACAGATAGGGACTAAACAAATGACTCTAGAAGCAACTCACAGCCGCTGGCTTTTAAGTTATTGAGTGAAATCAAGAAGGCCGGACTGCATCGTTTCTGCAAATCACTGCCCATAAACATCAATTTGCTTAATGTGTTTAATATGGGAGTAAATTGAGTCCTTCTATATTATTGGATCCGTTAGTTGATGATAAATCGGGAGTAGAATCCTATTTGGTCATTGTACAAAACAGGCCAACGAAATCGTGTATGACTTTTACACGTAATCAGCATTTTCTCCTCTTTTGTGTGGCTGCACGCTCTGAAATCTGTTCGAATAATGAACCGAAAACAACCTGTACGCACGTTAAAAATGCTGACATGCTTAATGAAAAATAATTTAGGAGCAGTTTTTGACATGTTACAAAATAAACGACGGACACACGTCTAATAATAACTTTTTTTCAGATGACATATCAGAATTTAAAGTGTTCTCTTCTGTCATTCATTTTAAATGTTCTGTCTTTTTTTTTTATTTATTTTACGCAGCGTGTCCCCCTCCCTTTTCCCCCGACCAGATCACGTTCCCCCCCCTCGTCGTGAACCGGCGGCAGAGCGCAGAACCCTTACCGTCAATGAGTTTGGGACTCCCCGCGTCCCTGATCCTCTCCGGCCCGAGCATGTCCGTCTCCCTGCCCGGCGAGAGCGCCACGTTCCGGGCGACCGCGGCCGCCTCCTCTCGGCTCCCGGGCTCCGCGGATAAAGAGTCCCGGCTCCCCGCTCGCGCCGACCCGGTCTCCAACACTTCCCTGTAGGTTATCACTTCCTTCTTCTCCTTGACTTTCTGATCGAAGGACTTGGATACGAAAGCGGTGAGCTCTTCCATCACTGCTTCCTCTCCTCTTGGAAAAAACACCATGCACTCACTCCCTCTCTCTCGCACACACACGCACACTCTCCCCCCTTCGCTGCTTAAGACATCAATGGTGTGGCTCGTTGAAAATGATACAAGGTGATGCAAGCCAAACTGTGGATGAAGGTGGAGAAGAAGAAGAAAAAAAAACAGATCTCTTCTCTGTCAATTCCTCCTCCTTTGGTATAGCGGAGTTGGGGAACCTGCTGGTGATCCTCTATTGAAGTCACAGTATTTATACTTTACGGCGCCTTGCCCCCTTGATCCGTGCAAATTACCTCCCCTCAGGATGCCGGGATGAGCCCCCCCCCTTCCCCTTCAATGATATGGGAGGAAGAGAGAGAGAGAGAGAGAGAGAGAGAGAGAGAGAGAGAGAGAGAGAGAGAGAGAGAGAGAGAGAGAGAGAGAGAGAGAGAGAGAGAGAGAGAGAGAGAGAGAGTGAAAACATTAAGCAGCACCACCGCTATTGGCCATTAATCCAAGATTGACAAGAAGGACTAATTAATTTAATTACGCGCTCATTCGCCGCTATTGTCCTGAGTTAGTTTTTTAAACACCCGGGAGTTGGTCGCGGATCTCTCTCTCTCTCTCTCTCTCTCTCTCTCTCTCTCTCTCTCTCTCTCTCTCTCTCTCTCTCTCTCTCTCTCTCTCTCTCTCCGCGCGCGCGTGTGTGTGTGTGTGTTGGTGTGTGTGCAGGGGTGTGGCTTAAAAGACCCCGAAAAAATGACAAGCAGAGAGGGAAGCACATGGACGAGATGAGGAGTTCTTCCTCATACATCTCTGTGATCTGCGTGCGAGGAAAAGTGAGACGCGAGACGATGCCGCGGAGAGGAGAGAGGTGAAAGCGGACCAGCTGAGGCGCAGAGAGCCGAGGAGCGACGTGCGCTCGGAGCTCCAGATCGAGTTCAAGCGAACGCGTCTTGGCGTTCCTGAAACTTTGGCCTGAGGCCCTGCCATTGTTTCGCTTTTATATTTTATAGCGCTATTATTATTATTATTATTATTATTATTATTATTATTATTATTATTATTATTATTATTATTATTATTATTATTATTATTATTATTAATATTCAAAACAAAGCATTCATTTGCGTTTCCAATCGATAATGATGTGTTGTGCATTGCCATCATTAACCAGACTATATCGCTTAATGTTAATCCTCACTGGGCCGTTTTAAGCCATTAGGTTGTTAAACAGCAGATAAACGCTTAATTATAGCCTAGTGCCTCCTTATACGATATGTTGCCATTGGGCTTGCTAATTAAAGTTTCCAGATCCCTGTTTTTTTTTCCCTCCCTTCCTTTTCCTGCTGAAATAAATGTCTAAATTTGTAAACAACAACTCAGTTGTGGTAAAGGTGGTAAGTATATATATATATATATATATATATATATATATATATATATGTGCAGATAAATTATAAAAGGCGTCGGGATGAATCCGATGCTAAATTAAGGATGTTGATTGATAATCTATATAAAGCCCCTTTTCCACGCACGCAGAGCCCGACCGATTCCCCTAATTAAATATTAACGACGCTTCAACCCAAACCGTATAGCATTAATTGCTATTAATCCCGCCGCATCTGAGAGCATGGATGTATTTGGATAGCGCTAAACAGATTCTTTTTATCTATTTACTCCGATTACTTTGTTTCTCATCAGCTATTTACAGCCCGCGCACACAGTTGATCCATCAGTCGATATATAATATTGGTCGTTTCACCTTCAGCTCCGGTGTGTGTTTTTAAAGCTTCATCCGAGTAATTAATTATTCTACTTTACAGCAAATTGCCCGGGCGCTCTGTCTGACCTTGCGTTTCAGGCTGTGCGTTGCTATTGTCTGAGCAGACGAGCTGATCACGTAAATGCGCGCTGAACATTTTCAGATAAATATGCATTTGTTAAGTTATTGGTAGAGGTATGCCAGATCAAAAAAAAAAAAAAAAAAAAAAAAAAAAAAAACACAATGCGAGAAGCTCGGAGTGCTGGTGCATGCAGATATAGTCCTTTGAAATGTTTTCCATTCACTAGTGTCTGAAACTGGAGAAACAAACCTGCACAATCGTTAAAAGAAACAAACCAACTACTAAACAAAACAAACAAAAAACAGCATTGCGTTTTTAAACTTTTTGGAAAATAGATGTTAGGAAAGTTAATCAATTCAATTTATTTATATATAGCCACATAAGAGCCGTAAACTGTCTTTGAACTCAATTTACACGCGATCCATTTTGCAGAGCAGGCTCAAGAGATAAGGCTGCTTTGGGCCTCCAAACCAACAGGTGGCCCCCAAGAGCACTGAAATAGTCTAGCCAGTCACAAATACTAATTATGCAAAACAGAAATTCAGGATATTCAAAATCAGTGGGGTCATATTGAAAACACTATTAAAATATTTTTTGATGAATGTCTTTTTATATGTGTAGCAGTTTTTGATGCTTTCGAGAGGAAAGCTAATAGTTTTTATAAATATTAGAAGGGTCCCAGATTTGATGCATTTTTAGAAATAAGCCAAACGTACATGCGTCTTAGAAGGGGACTCACTGTTTTCAAACAGCTGACAATAACGATAACTGTTCATGTGAGTTTTAGAAGTAGGCTAGTTATTTTTATGTTTTGTGCAAGAAAAAAAGGACCAACTGTAAAATGTAAATAAATCACAAGACTATTGCTATTTGTTCAAGTTGTTTATAAATGGCTTTTAGTTGAACTGAATATATTCAGTTTATTTACATAGATATAAATCAAATTAAAAGTAATTTATGAGCAGAACGGAAAACAAAACATAAAGGTAAAGGGCAGTCCAGTTACACGTGATCCAATTCGTTGAGCCAGCTGAAGGCACAAGTGAAATAAGCAGTCTCCAAAGTAATAGACCCCCTACCCCCTTGTTGTGCAAATCCAAAAATAAAAATCATATTTTAAAATATTAGGTGTGAATATTTTTCATGTCTTTTAGACTAGGGATAATTTTAACATGTTTTGTTGAGCTTGCTGTCTTTCCACATTTTACTAGACACAGTAGACTAGAAGTTTTATGCATTTTGCTAGTACCATCACCTAAACTGCAGAAGTAGAAGGACAAACTATGTATCTACAACTGTATCAACATCAAGAAACATGACTGTGGTCCCCAAAATTGCTTGCATTTCTTTTTAATCAAAGAACAACACGAGAATGTCCTAACCCTATAATCAGATATTTCCCCAGAAGAACTAAAAAAAAAATACTTGAACATTTCTGTCCACACACTTTATCCTGGGTCCTTGTAATGTAAGGTGGGTGTAAAGTGTCATATATTACTTCTGAGTTGACGTTATCATAGGGGTTATTAAGATACACGTGGCACATATTCAAACACGGATAATATCAACACAATAGTTTTGAAATACATCCCTTTTTACGTCGCCTATGACATGGCACTTCACTAACTTTGATTTATTGCAACATAAAATTACAACCTTACCGTTCTACTGGATAAAAATAAATAAAAACGTATATCAAATAATAAATAAATAAAACCACTACTATTGTTGGAGTAAGAAGAACAAGATTTTTTTTAATATAAAACAAACAATGAAACTTCCAACATGTAAAACGCTCCAATCGACTGTTCAGTGTTCAACTCTTCGTTCCTTGACTCCATCGATGTTTTTGCGCTCGACTAGTAGAGCCTAGCAGTAGTCGGTGCATGGCTGCAGTCGTGGGGAATTCAATGGTGTAAAAGAGAGGAGCGGGACGTTCGTTTTCAGGTCTCTGTCTGTTTTGCCCCAACGACCTTTAACGTAACTTTTAAACCACTGAAACGACACGCAGACAAGCCGTTAAGAAGGTTAAAAGCTTCTCTTGAAACGCGGACGCTTTGCGGCTGTTTCTTTCTGCTAATTTGGTTAGCACAGCTAGCCTGTTTGTTAGCCTCAATGATTCACACCAGGGAGAGCTACCGGCTCTGTTGGATTATGACTCCATACAGTGTTTACTGCTTTATCGATCACATTGTCTGACGCACAGGCTTCCTTTCTAAATCGATAGTTATTGGGTGACAATGTTCAATCGGGTCTAAATGGGCTGAATAGATGCCAACAGCTGTTTTGTGTGGATGTGCAGTGGAGAGTCCGGGTTTAATTCAGCATCGTTTTGTTGTTATCCCAGCTGAACGCCAGGCCAGCATGGGTCGGCGCTCGTCTGACAGCGAGGATGACAGTCGGAGCAGGAGGAAGAAAAAACAGCGTCGCCGTTCGTCCTCCTCCTCTTCCTCCTCCTCGTCTGGGAGCCGGGTGAGGAGTAGCCGCAGCAGGAGATCCAGCCGCAGGAGCCGCTCTCGCTCCAAAGACAGAAGGTGACATATCATTGGATTTTTTTTTCTTCCAGGGGAGACAGGGATGGATACTGTGCCATGCAGCAGTGGTTTTTGAAAAGATACTTTAAAGTTCAGCTCCAGGCGGCTTGCTTTGGTCCTGGTGCTTTATTTGATCCTTTATTTAAAAACAGCAGCAAAGACGTAGTAAGCTCGCACACGTTGTTTCTTAGAAGGAACTGGCCAAATGTAGGGTTTAAAGGAAAAGTCTCAGTTGCTTAGGGAAATCCATCCATCCATCCATCCATCTTCTAATTTATTTTCACTGTGACTATAATGCGTGTTAAAACATACAGGGCCCTATGTGCCACAAACTGGTGTAGATCAAGACGAGGTAATGATCATAAGCCTCGTCTCACGTGATTGATATATATATATATATATATATATATATATATATATATATATATATATATATATATATATATATATATATATATATATATATATTAGAAACCATGTAAATAGAATAGAGTGTGTGTCTCCATGCACTGAGAAGTGAATACTTCTGAATTGATTGACAAACTGCAAAACTCCGTTGTCTTAATGGCTATCCATAACCTGACTTGAAAAAAAAACAGGAACTAGGAGTTTATATAACTGTAAATTGTCCTAATGGAAAAAGGCAGAACAAAAGAACTGAAAACCAACAATAGCTTGATATCTTACCAGAAATTAACCCTGTGTTGTTGTTTTTTTTGTATCTTATTGTGGCAAATGATGCATAAGCATTCCCACCCTTACTGTGTATACTGGAAAATTCCCAGCATACAATAACAGAGGTGTTTATAAATTTGGCAACCGGGGTAGTTGTATTAATGTAGCAGTCATATAATAGAAGTGCTGAAAAAGGGCCCCGTGAGACAGCCCTCAGCAGCGCTCTCCGTTCTGCACATTATCAATCTGGGACTGCTCCCATCGAAGCAGTCGAATCCGTTCGGGGAAAGGAGGGACATTCAGCAGAACTTTCTGAGCTGATTAGGCAAAGCGACACCTAGTGCCCCCCCTTACCAAGGGTTGATTTTAGCCAAACATGGTATCAGAGGAAAATATAAGTAGCAGGAGCCATGAGAAACCACAAGAAGGTAAGCTAGTCAAGGCACTTCTTGTTCTAATTCTTTCAAAGATGAAATCGTGGATTATTGCTTTCGTAGCACTGCTATGTCCCGCCTTAAACCATAATACTGCAACGTGATTGGCCCGAATCGATTTTGGAACAGTCGAGGTGAGAGCGGGACAAGATGGATTCTCGTGTGTTTGTGAACGTGCAAATACACAAGAATTCAGCTTGCAGGCAAGGTCACACATCCTCAGTCTCCCACTGAAATGTTTGTCTGTCTAAAGTTATTTTGGAGTTTTTTGGAGCCGTTTATAAAGGAGTTTCCCTCCTTTGAATGTGTTTTTTGCTTTTACAAGAACTATACTATCAGACATGTTTTGGAAGCAAAAAGCAACCTAATAGCCACAAATCACGCTGCACAGAAAAATACATAATTCATAGAAAAACCCTTGTATTCAGAAAAATCCGAATTTTTGTGTCGTTTCTTTTTATTAAGTTTATCAAAGAGAAAAATTCCCAGTTTTTACAGTTTGTGAACACATCAAACAGAAGGCTGTTAGATTCCAGGTCGTAGAGCTAGTTGGAAGTGGTGAAAAGGGAGAAACTATCATCATTTTCTGATATTGTTCAGCCTTATTTTGAATGCGTTCCACTCCTTAGGAGGTCGCTAAAACTGGTCAGAATCGACACGTGAGACGTTCAATTACATTGGAATTCGGTGGTGGCAATTAAAAGACTGAACGGTGGAGGTGCAGAAGGTTGTGAGTTCGATTCTGGCTTCCCCCTGACAACATGTTGAAGTGCCCGTGGGCAAGGCACTCAACCCCACGTTGCCTACTGATTTGCGTATCGATGTATGATTGTGTGCGCGTTTGAGTGGTCAGTGTGTGACGGATAAAGCGCTAAGTTTATGTAAGTTCAGTCCATTCACCATGTCTGAGACAAACTCCTCATAGAAAATCCAGCAGCCCAGGTTTGATTCCCAGATCCTCATATTGTAAGGCGACAGTACTTACCACCAATTCGTTTAACAGCCCAAATATTTTCTTTTTTTTTAATATATATATATATATATATATATATATATATATATATATATATATATGTATGTATATATATATATATATATATATATATATATGTATATATATATATGTATGTATATATATATAATTTATTTATTTATTTATGTATTTATTTATTTATGTGCACAGTTTTTCATCTTCCTATATTTTTAATCTACTTTCTATATTTATGTCTAAGAGGTATCTATTTCCTAACATTCTGTTAACAACTGTGGTTGGCAGAACTACAAGTTTCAGTAATTGGGAGCAATAGCAATGAGTTGTGTCCTTAATGTCGGGAAAACTCCAGTTTCTAAGTTGTGTGCGCTTGAATTTTATCACTTTTTGTTTTTTCCTTCATTCTCTTGTTTTCATTTGTCTTCCTTTTCTACGTTCAGCTTATCACATCAAAGAGAGCAAATGCTTAAGAGTGCCCCTCATTGCTATAAATTCTACATATCCTTTATAATTATCAGGGACCTAGGTCCACACCAAAATGGGGCCTGAAACATGCATATGCCACTTTCCATGCAAAAGTTGGGCTCTGTTAAAAAAAGTGCGGCATTTACGGCAGCTTTGACCCAGGCGTACGCTCATTTTGGAGACGAGGGAAAATGGCCACTCAGATGGTAAAGTGGAGAACTGAAGCCACGCTGCATCATGATTCCTCTCAGATGTTCGATTTCACTCCATATCAGACTTTCACATAGATCGACTCCATCATACGCACTTAAAACCCCGGTGTTATCCATGCTTGCTCTGGTGACGCATATCTATCTATACAAAAGGACCTTTCCAATAAATATTTAAATCTTAAATCAAAGTCCTTTCATGTGAGTTTCTTCCATCACATTCCTCTCTCCGATGATCTCCAGTGTGACGTGTACCACAGATGAACAGATTATTGTGAAGTTGTGAGGCGATTACTTTAACTGCTGTAAACAGTCAAATACAGTCGTTCATAATGTGGATGCATTGGCTCTGCTGAAGACCGTGCAAATGAGAGAATTGGGAGGGAATGCAGTTTCAGGGATCAAATATTTCCTGACCAACCATGACGACTGGCCAATATACAGCTTTAGACTCCAAGCAGTGCATTCTGCTATAACCTACAGGGGAACGTGGCTATAAACCCCCCCCCCCCCTCAGTTTTGGGTCCACGCCCCAGAGCACAGAGAAGGCGTGCGCTCAACAGGCTTCTGAACTGCTTTTTGCATTTTAAAAATAATTTTTTTGGGGGTTGGGGGAGTTCTTTGTCATCTGGGGGGAAACCTCTCTCTCCTGGTCTCCCACCCTCCTTCAACATGGACCTTGGTTGTGATGCTGTCATCCGACGTTTAAAACAGCTATCAACTTCACTCTTTAACAAGTTCCTTTTAATGTGGACAAGATCTGTGCTTTTATGTCTGATTTTCACATTTAATAAACTCCTCTGTGAATTTTTTTTCACAGTTTTTTCCTTTTTCTCCGTGGTTGTAATCTCACCATGGAAAAAAAAAACAAAAAACAAAACAATCAGCTGACCCGAATGTTAATGCACATTAACATTCACGACCTGCTTTGCATTGACCATTTATGGTTGAATCTGGGCGTGCGGAGGGCAGAACCTGAAGCGGTACCAGGTAGGCAAACGTTCAGGTGCAGCTGTGATCTATAAAGGGAAATTGCGTGCAGGTGTGCGTGCGCATGGTTTTATAAATAATATTAGAATATTATTTTGCCGTATACATTTTGTTTTTCTTGCCCTACTTACACTTTTAGTATGGATTCTACGCAAAGTTTTATAAATGAAACCCTTTGTTGTCAGCATAGTGAATGAATCTTAAATCAGTTTTTTAATGTTTTTTGCCCTCTTTTAGCCCAAAGAACTTGGTCGCAGGCCAAATTTAACTGTGCCTATATTGAATTTTAAATCTATAATAAGTATTCTGTCTCTTATTTTTCTTAAAGAAGTCATGTGTCAACACATGCTATGAGCAAACGCCTCACAGCATTTCTACAGTCAAATGAACTGATATCTGATTCTTGTGGATAATAAATCATATTTATTTTAACATTTCTACTAGAATTATTTATTGATTAAATAGCTGGAATGATGGCAGTTGATCTTTCTCTCTTTTTTAAATTAGTTTTTATTTTTCTGTTTTTTGAATGTCATGTTTTAGTTGGAACATAGAGGGTTACAAGATTATGTCTCTTAAAAGTTTACCGTGGAGTGGCGAAAAGGAATGGACCTTATATCGTTTTCTTCCTCCATCTACCCACTGATTTACCCGACTCCATGCATTTATCCATCCATCCATCCATCCATCCATCCATCCATGGATCCACTCATCCCGTCCGTCCACGGTTCCATCTGTTCTTGCCTGCTTTCTTCCGTCTGGTCCATCCGTCCATGGATGCAGGCCGTCCATCCGTCCTCTACATGCATCCGTCCTTCCGTCCAATCCACACACAGCTGTCTCTCAGTTGTTCAGGCAAGGCCAAGTGGGGTAATTATTTATGAGACCCGGTCAAGGTTTTATCACCGCTGATGGGAAGTCATTGCTTGCTTGCACAAAGTGGGTGTGGGTGGACACCGTGAAGCCCGGGGACCACAGTCCCTCATCTATTAGCTGCACATTCCCATCAATTAACCAAGACCTTGTATTTGTTTCTGCACGTCTGTCAAAACCAGTTCCTTTTTAAATAGACCTAAAAAAGATCGCCACGGAACGTGACCTCACTTGTGGTGAAAGAAACGAACGCTTGTGTTCTGGGTGGGTGACATCACGACCGCGTAATTAACGTGTGTACGTAAGGGGAGCCGTTGTAGCCGTGACCGTGCATGTGTGTCTGCGTGGGAGCGGGGCAAGATGGTGAGAAGTGTTTGAGAAGGACTAAGGGACGCGGCAGCTGATTTGTAACGTGCTACCTACAAAAAAAAAAAAAAAAGTTTTCGATCAAATTTCCCCGGAAAGGTTAGTTGAAGCGGCGTTTCCTGTGACAGCTACGTCTGCGCGGCCTGCAACGGCCAAAATGTGTTCACAAACGCCACCTTCCAAGGAAAACCTCCGCTCACCCCTTTCTTCTCTGGGATGTGTGAAGTGGTTTTTGCGGAGCAGCTGTGGAAGTGATTTCATAAGGCTGCGCTCTCTGGATCCAGCCTTCAGAATACTAATGGAGCTTTGCTGCGCGGCTCTAAGTGGTACAAATTCGGTTTGATGGTTCAGCCTCTGTGTTATTTGTATTGCTAGCCTTCTTCTCCTCCTCTTCTCCATCTCGCCGAGGTCTCACAGGACTAAGTGTGTATGCGTGTGTTTTTAAGAATGTTATATCTTTTTTTTTTAGGATGCGCTTTGGAAGATCTGGTTATTTATGCTTTGGTGAAACAAAAGATACGGACTTCGGATAATGAATATTGCACAAAGTGTTTGTGGAGTACAGGACGGAGGTTTCTGCATTTACATTCACCCCTGTCAGTGCCTCCTACTTGGTGATATCAATAGAAACATGGTGTTAGCGGTGTTTGGGGAAAATAGGCACTACACACGCTGCCGTAGCTGCATTGAAGAGCACCAAAGGGCCCCTGTGGAGGAACTGTAGTGCAGCCAGCACGCCTAGGGCCAAGGATGAGAGTGTTTACGGATGCAAAGTTGCTATCAGAGCCGCTTACTTCTGAAATTAACAGCTGCAAAGGAATGCAGCCTGCATTTTTTTTATTGAATGTTTTTTTTTTCTGAGAAGGGTATATGTTCACATCAGTTGCAAGGAACTGGTGAGTAAAACAGGTTTTTCTTTGCAGAAAAAGTGTTTGCAGCTTCCAACGGGTTTTTCTTCCAGGACTGTTCTGTGTGAAGCCCCGTCCGTCCTACCATCCGCTGAAGAAAAGCATCCAGCACCATCATTCTTCCAACATCATGTTTAACCTTGACCACGGTGTGTTCTGGGTGGAAAATAAGTTACGTTTTGGTCTCATCTGACCAGAGCATCTCCTTCCACGTGTTTGCTGTTTCCCCTACATCCACTGGTGAAAAATGCTAAGTGAGGCTTGTTTTTGCTTTCTGTTGTGGATCTCTGCAGCTCCACATTTTATCCACATTTTACACATTTTAAGCATTACTTTAGGGGCACCAGAGTTCAGGAGGCTGAAGATAAATATACACTTCACTTTTCAGGGTTTGATTTGTGAAGAAATTGAAAATCGTGTAACATTTTTCTTGCATTTTGCGGTGTATGGGGAATGGACTGAGCTAATATAGCGCTTTGCTAGTCATACTGCCCAATCAAAGAGCTTTGCACTGAAGCCACATTTACACAGTCGCATTCCCAAACGCTGCGCTCATTTATGCACCGATACGCTTATCCGTATGAAACATGGGGTTGAGTGCCTTGCCCCGGGTAGGAGAGCCAACATGTGGAAAGATGAAGCCAAATTCAAACCTAAAACTTTTGGATTACGTAAAAACGTCTCATTCCACTGAACAACAGTCGCCCGGGAACATTAGAACGATGCACTGCTGCATGTCAGTCTATCACATAAAATCCCAATGAAATACATTTTAGCGGCTGTGGAATGGGAAATAAGTTGAGAACCAGTGCTTTGTTGTTATTCTGCAGTTTTGTCTGAACCGTGGGAACGAGTAGAAATAATGAAGTTTTTCTGTGTCCGTCCACCTCAGGAGAAGACGGCGTTCCAGCAGCAGTTCCTCCCAGAGTTCGTCTCGCAGGAAAAGGAGCCGGAGTGCAGACCGAGACAAAGGAAGAAGCCACCGCTCACACAGGTCTCGCAGCCGGGACAGAAGGTAGCGCCGCAAACCCGCATCTCAATGAGATTTCGACTGTGCTTTATTTAAAATTGCTTTTAACGCCATGATAAAGCTTTTATCATGGCGTGCCGTTTCACAGAAAAGACCATTGGAACTCAACTGAAACAAAAAAACACATTTCATATTTATTTTTTTTTAAGTTTTCCAGCTATAAGGACACGGAGACTTGTGTGTGTCCGTATGACGAAGTCACACGTGTGCACGCAGTCTCTGTCGCCCTCGCTATGTGTCAACGAAGCGGAGAGACAACAGAGAAACAGCAGCGCATATGCCCACCTCAGTCCAGTCTGTCTAATAAAGCGCTGCTTTCATCCATTAATGCAATTTCATTAGTAAGCATACATACAAGGTAAGGAAATACAATTATAAATTGAGTATTGCACTTCTATTTTGTTTATTTTATCTAAATACAGACTTATTCCTGCGAAACTAATGTGTAAACACCTGCACACACACACACACACACACACACACACACACACACACACACACACACAACGCAGACACACTCAGAGCCATAGCGAGTCCAGTATCTCTTTCAGAAACAACAGAACGTCTCTGTGTGTGGTGATCCATGTCATTAGCATCACTAATCTGTTGCTAATGAACCAGTAAACTGTTGTGTTTTTTTAAATCCCTTACACACACACACACACACACACACACACACACATAGTCTGAACGCACACAAAAACATGCACAGATGCACAACTGGGCGAAAGGTTGTCATAATATATGCGCGAGCAAGGCCCTTTGTTTACTTGTGTATGGCTGCGGGGGAGAGCCGAGATCATTTTAATCACAAAGGGGGAAAAAAGTGTTTTTAATATCTTCATTACAGAGATTTGTGGATGAATGGATTATGCAACCGAGATGCTTTGACACGTGTGGTTGACGGCGTCATGAAAAGACACCGCTCTTTCGCTCTCCAGCCACAGAACAAGCGTCAAACTTCAGCGCTGAGGGCGGTTTTGATCCAAGCGCCGGTGTCTCCCTGCTTTCTGCGGCGTCGGGTCCGTCACTCTGCGGAACCGGCGGCGGTTAAAACATCGGTGCAAAGTGGCGTCGCTTGTGTGTGTCGTGAGATAAAAGGTGGAGGGGATTTTTGGCAGATTTAGGACTACAGTCAACAACGTCGGTGTTTGCAAGACGCTGCGCTGTGATTAGGAGGGCTTCGTTGTGTAATCGGATTAATGGTGAGCGAGGAGCAGGTGGGCTGGCCGCCGTTTGTGAGAGGGAGCGTATCGTGGTGCCATGAGGTGGAGGTAGGGATGAGCAAAACGAGAAGATTAGTTATTCTTGTGGCTGACTTTTGGCAGCTTCAGTTTGTAGGTGCAAAACTATTGCTTTTAAGCCTCGTGGCTCTTTTTTTGGCCCTGTGCGTTCAGCGAAACACTAAAAAAAGGGATCGATTTTCCATTGACGTTTTAGTTGCATCTTTGTGCACCTGCCCAATTAGAAACGCTGAAAACGTTGTGATTTCCCTGCCGCGCCACTTATAAGTTCTTTGAATCTCAACAACATGCGTACAAGTCACCACCGCTAAACGTTCAGAATATCAGGGCTTTTCTTAAAGGGTCCTAGTCAGATACTGTAACTTCACGAATTTCCACAGCAGTAGCTCACTCTGGTTGCATACATGCATCTGTTGTCAGATTAAATTATCATACCCTCCTGGTTTATTGTATTTCACTTCTGTGTTTTATACTGCTAAAACAGATCTAAAAATAAGTAAAATGTTCTTAAAGTTCATCTCCATCATCTTATTTCAAGTGCATTATGTCCAATTATCTTATTTTAGGGGTCAAAATACTCTTTCCATTGGCAGATAATCTTATTTACCTGCTCAAATCAAGGACAAATACACTAACTTTAAGAACATTTTACTTATTTTTAGAACCGTTTTTGCAGTGATTTGTTAGTAGACAAAGCGCTTTTGTGTGTATTTACTATAATAAGACCATGTGACGGTATTACGCAATTGGTAAACAGGGAGAAGCAATGGAGCCGAGCGAGTCGGCAACGTCCAGCAGAGGTGCGAAAAGAAAGAAGCTAAGTAACCCTAGCCCTATAGATCGGATTGGTCTTCGACTACGCAGACCTGTCATTTTACTGTGAGCCGCTGCAGGTTACTCTGCTGGCTGCTATAGTAGCTGCATCAATTGTTGGCATCTTGCTTTCTGAAAGTGCAGCGACGCTGATGGCGCAACGATATTGTTGCGCCATCAGCGCAACAATATCTTGTTCTTTTCAGGCTTAAAGTTCTTTTCAGGCTTAAAAAGGACTAAGTAAGCAGTATCAGGATTAACGCTTGCCGTATATTGTTTTATTTGAAGATGAATATATGGTTGTTTTTTTTGTGTGTTTTCCTTTTATGGTCAACAGGGTTTCCCCGACTGTATTATAAGCCGGATGCGCCGGCAAGCTTTGTTTGCCCAATCAAGCATCATTTGTTTATTTATTTTAAATATACGTTTTTTTATACACTACTAACAGTGATACCAAAGATCGTACATAGCGGGGTTGTCAAAATAATCAATGCCTCGATGTTTAAGAGCAGCATAACCTGGTCAGTACAGCTCCTGTCTGCGACAGTGAAGTTGTAAACCCTCCGGCACCTTCCACACATCGCTGCGCGCACTCACTCTTATTGAGCTGAATTTGTTTTATAGCTGCAGTCGATAAGCTATGAGCGGCTAATTTAACAGCTGATACCCACTTGTTATAGTGGCTTTTATTCTGTAAAAAGCAGAAAGCAAAAAAAGTTTTAAAAATATGGAAAAAAAAACAAGGCCTTGAGATATACTGTCAATTGTTGCTTCTCTGTTTTAAGTAAAAAAACAATTTGATCATCTGATACCGTAGGAATGGTATCACATTATGACAAGCCTGAGCAGAAATACCGATACCGTTCACAATAATTACTTTCATTCAAAACTGAACTGCAACAATCATTTCTACTGCTGCTCATATAAGATCAAATATTACACATATAGAATGCAGCCGGCTGCTTAACAGACATGCCACTTATGTCTCGTTTACTGAAACTTGTGTACTGAACCTTCTTTAAGACTTCTTTCAGGCAGCTGACTGGCAGTGTGCAGCAAACTGCAGATGAGGGATGAGGGACAGTACCGCATTACTCGATGGCCCATGCAGCTGCAGGAAGCACCAGTCACTCTGGCACTTTCCCTGGACTCTTATTTAAAGGAGCACAGCGCTAGATCCAGAGTTACTGCACAAGTCTGCCCCCTCTGGCGACTAGTTGAAATGACATCATTGTTGCGTACGTGCCTTCATGGCAGGAGAGGAACAGCATCTGCTGTTGCGACTGCAAAGGTCTTTTGTTTAAAGGCATGATTTATTCTGTGGTAAAAAAAGTTATAAATATTGAAGTTGGCCCGTGTTCTCTCGCTAACGCACCGATTATGGCATAGTCTCAAAATAGTAGCCAGGTGATTGAGAGCACGCAGACTGTCGCACCAACGCGCAAGCTCAGAGAATACGACCCGAATCACCCTGTCATGAACTGAGTAATGGAGCCTATATAGGCAACTACAGTAAATAGAGGAAAACTGATTTTACATGTTGGGCAGTTGTAAGGGTATGTATTGGAAAGAAGAAAAAAAACTTTAAAGTTGCGCAATGCTCCTTTAAAAGACCTCTAAATCGTATGAAAGTGGTATAAAAAAATGTATGCGGCCTTTTTCTTTCTTGTTTTAAATAAATCTGATGTAAGATGATCATTATTTAGTCATTTTTAAGTGATTCGTTCTTCATTATGTTGATCTCGTGTAATTGGCTCGTACTTAATTACACATATTTGTTCGTGTAAACCTGTGGTATTTTTATCATACCATGAGAATCTCACCTCCTGCGTGCTTGCCCTGATCTGCAGTAGTCTTCCCACACCTTCACATATTACCCAACTGCTGTTCGGTGCATCGATCGCCTTAATTGTCCCACCTTTATCTTGCCTGCAGCCTTTAATAGAGGTGTTTTTATGAGGATACATTTTACCATTAGAAGCCTGCAGATGTGTGCCGGACACTGCCTGTCCAACAGCGCGTAAGTTTAATGAAAGCAACTGGATGTGCACAACGCTGTGGTGCCGTGACCACCATTTGTCAGGCTTTTGGGGTGTTCATGCGTGCAAGTGTGGATGAGGCTGCGTGGGGTGGCTAAGAGGCTCTCTGATGGATCAGAGGAGGATTGAGTGGACGGGACCTGGTGATTGATACTCAGACAGGATATGAGGCGCCGCCCGCCACCCCCCGCGTACCTGGCCGCGCAACCAGCCCAGCTCCACCTTCGGAATGTGAAGGAGCGGCTGGGAGATGGTGACAGGAGAGCGGAAAAGAGAAACGGAGATGAAAAGTTAGAGGAGAATGGGGGGGGGGGGGGGGGGAGAAAGTGCAGGTGCAGCGGGGAAAAGCGAGCAGCGCAGGGAGGAAGAGATAGACTCGAGAGGGATATTATTCAGAAGAAACGAGAATAATAACGTCCACATCAGAATATTCCAGGAGGAGAGATTAGGACCACAGCTGGCCGGTGCCGGTTGAAGCGAGGGTTCTTATTGCCCTCTTTTCGATCTCTCGCCTATCAATAAGAAATGGAGAGATCCGTGAAATAAGAACAGCGCTCCATCACGTGTTTGCTATTTATTATTGGAGCTACCTGCCTCTCTTCTCTCCCTTCCTCCTTTTATTCCTGCCCTCAATCAGAGAAGCGCCGGGTCCCCCCCAGAGGCAGTCAATCTTGCCCTGAAATGTAAAACAGACAAGAGGAACAGATTACCTATTTGCCATTAATGTTTATTCTCTTTGATGTGAGCAGGCATATCAGGCTGTGTGTGTGTGTGTGTGTGTGTGTGTGTGTTGAGCCTGCATGTTGGAGGCTGATTGAGCCCATGCACGTATGTGCAGATATCCGCGAATGTATGCTGATATGGGGGTTGGGAGGGTGGGGGGTGTCAGCGAATAGTCCGCTGGGGCAGAGCAGTGCGGAGCATGGCAGCTGCAGCGTACAGCGATCTGATCAGCGCAACAAAGGCAACACGGCCTCTCATCACAGCCGGATCACAGGCTCGTCTTTAGGTGAGCTCGCCGGAGCGTTGTAGTGCTCGGCTTTTAACGGCGACCGCAGCAGGAGTTAAATGTGTGTGGCTCAGTCAGTCAATCTCCTCGGCTCCTCGTTCGCAGCGGTCTGAAAGCGCTAAAGGGAAGGTGATGGAGGGAGCTCAGGTGCAACAGATCCACCACTTGACCAATCCGGCGGAGCCTGAGCGCGTCCCTTTTTGTTAGGCGTTCACACACGCGCTAATAGGCCAGCGTTTACTTGGCGGGGCGCACACACTGGTTTGCTGCATTAATATTTCATGGCTGTGTTGAGTTAGCAGGTCAGAGTGCTGGCGTCAGGCTCTGGCCCCGCTAACACTGGAGTACCTTCACAGCCGGGCTGCCGTCTTCAGTCAAAGGAGAGTGAGACCTTTAATTATCAGCGTTTCCCTTTGGGGAGATGGCAAACTAAGCGCATTATCCAGCGCGCCGGATCAGACAGCCCAGAATCAGGCACCTGTGAGACTCATAGGTCACAGCTAGGGCCTGGTTAAAGCAGAGATAGTGGCTGAGATGTGTTAACTGAGGCCAAATCTCTCTAATGGTTATACTGCAATCAATTTTATAACACATTAAAAAAAAATCTGAATCGCTTGTTATCGTTTGAACACCCAACATTTTTCTGTTTTATTTGCATTTTTCCGTCTCTTTCAAGTTTAAGTATTATCCAGAATACCGCTAATTATTTAAAACTCATAAAACATTTTATGTTGAGTATATTAACGAGATTCAGATTTTTATTTATTTATTCAAATTAGGGCAATGCCCAAAAATTAACATGCCAGCTTTAAGGATTGATGTAAATATGCCAGAATTAGCAGAAGATTTCATCTGCTGTCCTCCAGCATGTGAGGACAAGAAACATAAAACAAGACAATATACAGAGAACACAGATGACACATAAAGATAAAATACCAATAACATGAATTTATAATCTGACCAGAATGGTGGCATTAATGTTATTAAAGATGTAATACAATCATGGGTTTGATAACCTGCATTCCCTTTCCACACAGAACCAGGGAGTATGGCTTTTTATTTGTTACCTTTACTGGAAGTTTCATTTTTTTTGGTACCTAATGAAAATGACAAAATGCCTTCCTTATAGGTCAGATTTGAGATCGTTAATATTCTTCTCCCTTTTTTAACCCTTTCAAACGCAGTACTAAAAATCCCATGGTCGTATTCTATCAATTTATATATTTACGGCCAATTCTCAAACCATCTAATCTCAAAGCACTCAGCAGAAAAAAATCCAGTTTTTGGTATGTTCAGGTGTGATGGTTCCACCGCGGTTGAGACTAGGGCCTCTCTTCCTACTGACTGTGATACTACTGTTGTGTAACACCAGCTCTGCCCTCTGTTCGAGGCCAAAGTAAAGCTCCGAGCGTGTGTGTGTGTGTGTGTGTGTGTGTGTGTGTGTGTGTGTGTGTGTGTGCGCACATGCGGTTGAGCGATGACCTGGTATTTATTTCACACAGCAATTTTCCCCCTCTTATGAGGTGAGGTGTCGTACATCTGCTAGATAGCTTTTTCTGCCTCGCTCCGACATGAAGAGTGCACAAGGTCAGCCAGGCTGCTCGGGATTGGGGAAGAGCTGAGGTGATGAACCGAAGGGTGGTGCAGCGAGGCCTTTAAAGAGAGAGAAAAGGGCGGCGGGCCTGGTTAAGCGTGTGAAGTTAGAACCCTGGCGGGGAACGGCTTTATTGTTCCCGGCCTTGATCGGCGTTTTCTCCTTCCAAGTAACGACTGGGATTATCGGTACATTTGTGTCCGTCGTATCTTCCTTCAGCAGAGACTAGTGTGTGTATGCGGTGTAGCAGGTGGCTTTGGGTGTTGCTGGCTTCACCAGGAAACAGCCCTGAGTGTGTTTTGAGGACATGACAAGCGGACTCTGCCTGGAGAACCGTAAGCCATCGATGGAGGTGTTGATGGACGCAAAATAAAATCAAGAGGAGTTACAGAAAACCTTAAATCGCCTTTCATCTCTGGGATGCAAATAATCTCAGTGTTTTCACGTGTGTGTATTCAGCTTCTGTTGGGCTAAGAGGTAACAGTGGAGCGTTGCTACGCTGGAATTGAAGAGCGAGCTTCTGGCTGTTTTTGTTTAGTCTTTTTTTCCCCACCCCAACTGTCTGTTATCCTCGTGGCCTCTCAACATCTTCTCTTCTCCCCTTTCCACAAGATGACACTCTGCCCTTTCTTCCTTCTTCCCCTATTACCGGACCCGCAGACGGCTGATTTAAACTGAAGGATGACCTGGTTTGGTTCAGCTACGTCTTCTCTACTCCATAAAAATCAACATGCTTCCAGTCGTAAGATCTGAACGCGTTTGTTGTTGCGCCTCTCTTTTCCTCCCCTCTCTCTGTCTTGCTCTCTTTCTGTGTTGTCTTTTTTATTTATCTGCTGTAAAGGCCAGTCAAGCGCTGCTCAGCTTTGTTGTCAGAAACCTTTATTTACCAAAGGGAGGAATAAGTGACTGACACAGACAGCCTCTTTCATCCCTTTCTCGCCGCAAGCAGTGTTCCCCTCCACCGCCAGAGGAAACCCTCTCCCTCCCTCCGCTTCCCCCTCTCACTTCTGCCAAGCTGCCCCCCCTCTCCCATCCCCTCCCCTCCCCTCACACTCCTGCATCCTGCAGGCTTGCAACACACCGGCCCGGCTCCCTCGGGTAGCAACCTAGCTGTAGAGTCTGCACCGAGGAGCATGCAGACACACAAACAGAAAACTCACCTCACAGCAGTCATCAGCCTCTCCTCTCATACAGGTTATCAAATGTAATGGACTCAAACAAAGACTAGTTTCACGTCAAATGCCAAGCCCTCTCCTATTATAATCATATCCGGACTCATCGTCATCATCAGGTGAAGCTTATTAGACCCCCAGGTGAGCAGCACCCCCGTCCCTGTTTGTCATCTTTCAGTCATCAGTAGAGAACGCTGTCAGAAATAATTTAAGAACACCGGTTTATGTTGAAATAAAAGTTCTTTTACACACAAGTCAGAAAAACAAGGCAGTCATCATGGTTGCAAACTACCTGATTTTAGTGTTAAAGACAGTTTTCTTGACCTTTTGGTACCAGTTTTGGCCTGTTCTAATTAGAGATGCACCAATCAGGCTTTGCCTGGCCAATTCCAGTTACCGCTGGTGAAGATTCTCATTCATCCAGGTCATGGTCATTCCAAAAAAGTAAAAAAAAAACTTAATGGTTTTAATGACCGCCCATTACTAAGGGGTGGACCTGTTTCGGTTGAATTTGCATTTTATCTAAACCATTACAAGGCTTTTGTTTAGGCAGTAGTATAAAGCTTGGTACTCTACATTACTCCAGACTTTTTGAATTGAGAAAGCTTCCTGGAGAGGAAGCGAAACGTCTTCAACTACGGAAAAAAAGTTCAGTTTCTTTGTTTTTTTACTTTTTTTGGAATACAAGTTGCTGTTTTTTTTTTTATTAGTTTTTTTTTTTGCCTGCCTGTCTCCTTCGTATTTATACACTTTCTAAAGACTGTATCACATTAAAAGAGGAGAAATTTTCTGTAGGTTCCTTGACAGAGGTGGTAAATTTGGATTAAACAGAAAATAAGATACTTGCAGGGTAATTCCCTTTACACAACAAAATATATAAATCTTAAGTTTTGATGCAACTAATGAACAGAGCGAAACACTTAAATTATTCAGTGTTTTACCTTCTGATCACACGTCAGAGCCAACCAGGGGGGGAAATTGTTCAATTGCGTTTTCTGCAAAGTTGTTTGGAACATCTCCGATTTTAATATCTTTCTTGGGACTACTGAAAAAATTAAATTCAAGTTGAATATTTGTTTATAATAAATGTAAACAATTTTAAAACATTTTATTTCTCCAAAACGCACCAAACATTTGTATAAAGTGAAATGCTGCTGTATGAAGCAGCATATTGAGATTTAGAAGTCTCTTGCTGTAATTTTTCTGCTTTCACACACCAGAAGACATAAAACTCCATCACTCAACATAAAAAAGTTTTTCTTTTTTAAGAAATCTATTTAAAATAAATCACACATGAGCCAGAAAAAGGTGTTGTGAAGAGAAACCCTTAAGGTAATCTTTACCTTTTTAATGTAATTTTACTTTGTTTATACCAGCAGTGGGGCCGACATTACTTTCATGTATTTAGGGGGAAAGAAAAGAGCTGCTTGTCTCCCTGCAGCTTTTCAAAAACAGCATTTCTCTACTTTAGTAAAAGCAACATTTTTTTATTTAATTGTAAAGATTACTTATTGAATGGTTAGCATCCTAATATTTGCTTTAGTTTATTTTCAGGATGGTAATTTGGGCCTACTTAGGCTCAAACTTTTCCACCAGTCTTCTCTGGCATGGTTCAGTGGACAGTAGAGTCCTTAGACTCTATGGCCCTATTTATACTACCCTTGTTAAACCAATCCGTGCCGAATGCCAACCAGTTGTTTGGGAGCTTTTTTCTGTCCTACCATCACAAACATTAGCTGCACTTGGACTTTAAGTAGAACTGTGTACTCTTTATGCATTTGCTCTATTTAGTTTGTCCTTCCTTTGATTTTCCTTTTGCTTGCGATGGAATAGTGCTAAATAAAGACACATGGCCTGGCTGGTTTTTGGTCAGGCGAGACAAAGATCAAGCTTTTTTTGGCAACAAACAAGTGAAACCCTGAAACATGTAGAGATGCACTTCATGTTCTATTAAGCATGGTGGATGCTGTGGGCTCGTTCCCTAGTTTTCAGATAAATTAACCAAAGCTGATGGCCTATCCAGGACAAAAAGGGTTCACATAGCACAAAATTAACCTTTATTCAAGGCCGCCTCAGACTCAGATGTGAAACTATATAGAACAGTTTTTTTTTTTAAGGTCAACTAATATATATGAAAAAATGTCTTTATATGATGTTTCTCCACTGAATAAATGTCCTTAAACTAAAATGTATGAACCTAAGCCGGTTAACTCTGTAACTGCTTTAAGTTTTGAAGATCACATTAAAAAGGTACAAATATTAATATTTTTAAAGCTTTAGAAATGAGACGTCCATATCTTTTAAACTGGTTTACCAAACAAAGAAATCTGTTCTTTTGATCATTGAAATCCAGTAAAAATCTGTAATACCACCTTTTATTTATTTATTTATTTATTTTTGGGTGGAAAGGCAGATTTTGCTGTTTTGGTAATGAAACCTCCAGAATGCCAAGGACTAATAACATTCAGTCCGCCCTTTTTGCGTTCACTTTGTGACAGTGAAAAGCTTCATCCGTCTGGCCAGATCAACAGAAAGAAAAGGAAGACCAAATGTATCTCCCTCTCTCTATCTCTCTCTCTATGCCTCCTTCTAGCTTTCTCTCGGTCTCTCGCTCCCATTTAAGCTTCTTGAAGTTCTTCCAAATTGGGTTTTAAATGCCAATTAGGAGGTTGAATGTAGTAAAATAAAAGCAAATGCAGGCAGGATGGCCTCACCTTCTGGCTGGTTAGGCTTCAGAGAGAGCCGAGCCGGACCTTTGGCTCCCAGCGAGGCTTTGAGAGAAATATCCTGCCTAATGAACACATTAATTAGAACCATAACTATTTATAAGATGATAATTAGAAACGAAGGGAGGTAAACTGGGCTTTTCCTGCAATTAATGGAGGATTAATTACGGGAGCTAATGAAGTGGATTTTTGAAACGCGTGGAGGTGAAGTACAGAGATGTGCAGCTTGCTTTGTGATCACTGGCATAATTATTTTCTCCAGCACCAAAGCGTTTGAGGCCCTGGTCCTCGCTGCCTCAGACCGGCTAATAAGCATCATTGCATCGTTATATATGCACTTAAAAAGACTTGCCACTGAAATGACTGTCTAATTATTTCTAATTGGCAGGCTCTGTGTGTTGTCATTGAGCTGTCGGGAGCGGCGGCGGAGCCCTGGGTCTAATAACGCTCAGGGCGGAGAAGGTTGGGAGAGCGCGACGGCTAGGCAGATAGTGATGCAGAGAGGGTGAAGAGGAGGATTGGGGAGGGGGGGGGGGGATCTTGCTTATAGTCAGACCTGCACATTGGCCCCTTGTGTCAGTCTCTCAGCAGGACGTCAGGATGTCCAACGCACTCAGAGGTCACCTTGCCAAGTATTCAATTAGCTAACTTTCATTTTGTCTGTGCTTGTTTCCCCTGTTTTAATGCGACGTGTCTGGCCTTCATTTATGCACGAATAAACACAGCCGTCTGTGTGCTGTTCTTATACTTTTAAAGATGTGCAGGGTGGGGTGGGGGTTATGTTTATGTGCTGTGTGTGATTTGGTGGCCAGGTTTTGAGCCAGTCCTCAGAGACCGGAGCTGAGAGTGCACGCATGGACCAACCTCAGTCAGCTGCTCATGCTAGGGCTCTAAACAAATGGATGCCGACACTCGGTGGATGCTGGCACAGCCTTAAGTGTTAACTTTCTATCATGCATACGGCAGAATCTAGACATTTTCATGCATTGCTTAAAGACACACAGACAGACTATACTTTTCCTGTATTAGGTCAGTTTGGATTACTACACTCAGTTATTTGCTAAATACCAGATTAACAATCACATTTTATTTTTATTTTTTACGTCTACATACACTAAGTTTTCTATGCCTTAAAAAAACAAAAACAAAAGAAAGAACAACAGATTATGATTTCATGGCTTAACCAGTGAGATTAAGCTTCTCATTGGTTAGTTCAAAACATTTGAGTTAAATGACGGCTCAGCTGAATATGTATTTTAGGGCAACACCTCAAACATTCTGCCTTCTTTTGTGACGTCAGTGAAAAGTCAAAAGAAATTAAACAAGATATCAGGGAGGGAACAGTGGACCTCCACAGGTCTGGTTTATTCTTGGGTACAATCTCAAGACGTCTCTAGATGGCAAATTCACCTGTTCAAACCGTTAAAAAGTATAAAAAAAACATGGGACTGTCCAGCCACCATACTGTTTCTAGAGGTGTTCTGTGTTCCAGACATACAAGTGTTTGTATTGCCGTAACCCCAGAAGAGCAGCAAAACACAACAGGTTGGTCAGAAAGATGCATAATCTAGAGTAAAACTTGTCTTTAAAAAAGGGGTAAGAAAAGAAAACATACCCACCCTGAAGAAGAAGAAGCTGTCACTCCCAAAGCTATATGTAAAAGCCAAATTACTGTTTTCAAATATTTTTTGGAGACATGTCTTTTGGTCTGATGAAACTAAACGTCAAGTGTTTGGTCTTGTTGATATTGTTATATTTGGAGATAAGAGGCAGGACATGAAGCTGAAAACATTATCCTAACTGAAGCACGAGGGTGGCTGCATCATGTTGTGTGGGTCTTTAGCTTCAGGGTGGCCCATGGGCAATTCAGAAAAAAAGCTAGCATCATGAGAAAATTCTGAAGTAATATCCTGAGGGAGGATGTTTAAGTCAACTCGCACAGTTTAAAAAGCTGTTGGTCCAAACACTGAGGAAATGTATGCAAACTTAGATATTAGAAGAAAGTAATATAAAAAAATCTCAAATTTGTTTCTCATATTTTGGCATTTAGCCAATCAAACCTATGTTGGTAATCCTGGCTGAGCAAAAACAGGAAAAGTTAAGTCTATGAGAAAATAAAGTTTTTTTTACAGTGGATGTAAATATCTGCTTTCAGCTGTGTATCATTTGTTTTTAAGCCATATTCATAAATGAGTGCTGATGATATTTCAGACACTGGACCCCTTTTAGGACATATTTTTGCATGTGCAATAGCTCTGAAAGTGGTATTTGAAAATAGTAACTATGATAAATAGTTTTTGAAAATTTTTACACCACTAATAATGCATACATTGTGCACAGTTTAACTGAAAATCAAATGAATTTGTCAGAGTAAGACAATATGGAAAATAAAAGCTGTAATATAAAGCATGTGCTAAAAATATACTTTGAAGCATTCAGTCTTGTTGGATACACCTGCTCATGATTATTAATCTTGCTGTTCTATATTATATTTTTCATTTTGAAGAGATCTTACCAGGGAAAGCAGCCTACCGTGTTATCAGGTTATCTGAACGAATGAATAATGGTTTGAAACAGATCCCCTTGCTTCAAAAGAAAATATCCAGATCTCATGGAAACAATTTTTTGACCCCATTTTTTAAAATCTACAGTATGTTTGGCACAAAACCAAGACAGCACATTATCAAAAGAAAACCACACCCACAGTTAGGCATGGTGGTGGCACCATTATGGTGTGGTATTGCTTTGCAAAATAAAAGCTGGTTTGTACTTGACGCAAGTAGGTTCCGCATGGAAATGAGACCTGCGGACACAATGTGTGCAGCATTTAAGCTCCGTGCTTTTCTTTCAAAGTAGCACTATTCTCCTAGACTCTAGAGGGCAGTGTTGTGTTCCTATGCCAAGTGTACTACACCCCACTACACGTAAATGTAAAGAACACAGTTGTTTCCAACATTGTAATGCCTCTTCCTTTCTTTCAAGAATGATGGCAATGTCTTTCCAGGAATTGTTAACAATTTGTCGATCACAGTGATCTTTATGGGCCAAATCATAAAGATTTTATATATCTATATTTCCGAACCTCCACCAGAACGAGCTCTTGCTCGTTCGGCATGTTTTTCCGCACTGGACTTTCCACTCAGTTAGGATTTTTCCTTGGTGCGTGGAGCAGAAACTTTTGGCCGCTCGGATGTATGTGGTAGCCAAAATGACGTAACATGGCCTTGTGGACCTCGTCATGCATATACCAGGCTTAACACTTGGTTTGATCAAAGTGGAAGAGGTGATGTTCTAAATACCAGTTCGTTTTGACCCTAAACCGTCTGGCATCTGCCAGGATGCTGAACATGAAGAGGAATTTGACTGTGATTCAAATCAGCAACAGAATAGCATAACTTGAAGAAAATATCATCTGTAGGGTCACCCGAGGAGAGCTGCGAACAAGAGATGTTCTCACGTGTTACATTGAAAGTTTCTTGGCAGAAGGATTAGGTGAAAATTGACAAGTCAAGATGACTGAATGCTGATTTTTATGCAAAAGTTGCTCCAACAAAGTGTAACGAGTTATTTTATACACCTTTCCTCTAACAAATAGTTTTGTTTTTCAGTCGAATTATAGCAGAAATGCGTCACAATAAAGATGTAAAAAGGTAAAAGATGATTTGACATAATAATAGAGCTGAGTACACTTTTTAAAAGCAGCCCACTGTAAATGCTTGCATGTCTAATCGTATATGTGTCAAAACTGATTTCTAAGCAGGTCTCTGTGCGCAAGTACTTTTAATGAATTTGTTCTAAGCAGAGCCGTGGGTGTTGCCAAAAACACAATATATATGAAATAAAATAAAAAAAACAACAACTTTGTGACACACCTTCTCTCCCCTCTGAACAGCTCGAGAGCAAATTGCCTGCTAATGGAAGCACTGCCTGCACTTGTCAGTTCACTTTGGACAAGCAAAAAACCACGCAAACACACCCGCCAACATGTGGTTTCACTCTCCCATTTGGGAATTTAGCTGTGAAAGAGAGAGAGCGAGAAAAAAGGAGAAACAATAGTGGAGGGCTGAAACGAAGATCATGGGCGCCTTGACAATCATTTAGAAAGTAATGAAACACTTTCTCAGTGTGCTCACGAGAGTTTCTATTCAAGATTTGTCCTCCTCTCTTGCTCTTTCTATCCAGTCGGCTTTTGGCAGAGCAGAGGACAGGGGAAGGCAGCGGAGATGGATGTGGCCAGCTGTCGTGTGATTGGTTGAACAAAGAGCAGAAATCCGAACTGCAATGTTGGCTTTAACATGAACCAGAAACACTTATTTATTCCAAAATGGAGGGAACGGTTTCACAGCTGCTAAAGTTAAACAAATTTTGTTTTGGATTTTAACACAGAGTAAAAGTGTTTGTTGGTACTTCTGCTTTTATGTCTTCATTTTAATTTTCTTTTAGACGTTGCTTACTGAATAAGTTTGCCATCTGTCATTTGAATTAGAACAATGCTACTTGTTATTTAATGGCACTAATTCAATATTTACTTATTGAAACTGCAATAATATAATGATACAAAAAATGTGAAAATGGGGAAAAAAAGCGTGTTTTTTTTATGTTCTTTCACTCTTTCTTTTAATGGATGCACTGATGTGGTCATTTTCCGATTCTTGATTTGTTTGTTTATTTTTTTAAGCAATGCCGATATGGATTTTACCCAATTGTGATTCCTCTACAAGAATTATAAGTAACAAAGTACTTTTTTGACTATCTGGATAAATTAAGAGATTAACCAAACTTAAAATGTGAACGTAAAGAGCCACTTCTATCTGCATAGAAAAAACACTTTCAAGTTCTTCAAGTTATAAGACAGAGGCATTGATACAGAAAAAAAACCCATTTAAAATCAATTAGACTATACCTCATGATGTGAACGTGTGCTATAGCACAAGGTATTACATTTCTTGAAGAATTTTTAAAAATAATCAATAAGACAGAATAATACAGACATATCCATTGTTTTTTCTTACATTGGAGAGGAAAAAGCTTTGAATTGCTGTTATGCTTCATGCTATTTATTTGAACTATAGAGCAGCCTTTCTGTGGCTAAGGATCATTTATTTTGCGCATAGTCGGGGCAGGGGTGATGTCACACTGTGTGTGAGAACAGTTGGTGTTACACAATTTTGCAGTAAAACAGGATTTCTCTTTTATTTTAAAACATGCACAAAATGATTGTAGAGGTAACATTTTAAACTCTGTTTAAATCTTATGTTAGAATTTAGCCCTGTTATCACAGTTAGCTTTACTAACTGTAAAGAGCTCGGGGTATTCCCTGTCGTTGACCCTTACCTCAGCTGTGAGATTTGCAGCCAAAATCCAAAATGTTCCTTGCCAGAAAAAAAGAGACTACTCAAAGGGATAAAACAGAGCATTTTGGTGTAAAATATTGCTCTTCTCACTTTCTCCTGAAGCTTTGCTTCCTGATTAAAAGAAGGAGCCAACATATAAAATATTTTCCTTTCTAGAATCTTTCTAAAGCTTAGATCATTCCTCACCGCATTTTCAAACACCCCCATGGTACTAAAAGTAGCTAACGGAGTTTTCTTCACTCAGTAACAATTTCTAGACCAAAAGGCTTTTAGTGCTTAGGCATGGTGTATTAACTGTTTCTGATAAGGAACAATCAAGTGAATAAATCAGGCCAAAAAAAAAAAGGTCTGATTCCAGTCTGGAGACAATTTTTTTTGACGCATCTTTTAGTGGATGTTAATTGGGTGTGCTCAGGTGAAGGCAGTATGCATACACCATCTATGTGGTATTTTTCCCGTTGTCAGATCCTTTCTGTCATACAGGTCTGTGTTGCAGTAAGAAATCACCCCCTCATAATTTCAAAAGAAGCTAAAATCTGCCCTCTATGGTCTGTGAAGCAACATCTTTATAGTAGGGGAGAGGCCTTTTCTCAATGAGGATGGGAGGGTTTCCTCTTTCACTTCTTGATCTTTTTGTCTGCGTTTGTTCCCCCCCCCCTCTCCTCCTCTTTGTTCAGCCTTGACAGAAGTGTATAAATAATGATTTTTCAAAAAACTTCTTAATGAGAGCAGTCTCTGTTCTGTCTGAAGACAACTTGATGTTATTCCAGCGAAGAGGCAAAATTCCTGCTGCTGTTTTCACTTTTTATGGGGCGCTACTCCATTTGAGTCGTGAGTGTTTAATTAAGTGTAGTTTCCTTTTAATAGTGGAATGTGTGCCTGCTTTTTGTCGTGCCGTTCCTCGATGCCTTTTACAGTCCACCCACATGGTTTGTCTCAGCGTTTATGATTTTTCTTATAGCGGAGTTGTGAGCTTCCTAAATCACTTGAGCACACAGAGCCCGAGCAGCCTCACATTTAAACAGTAAAAGGCTGTTATGCTAAAGGCCCTTAGATCTCATACCACTTCATAAATACATGCGTATAAAAGGCAGAAAAATACATCGTCCCTGACCAGAGTGAAAGAGGGGGTTTGGGGGGGGGGGGAGTGAGTGTCTGAGAGCACACCTGCTAATTGGAGCCAGCTTGAAGTGAAGCACGGCTGTCTGCCCTGTCTTCTCCATAAACCCTGAAAGCCTCTTCTTTATTCTCTTTATTTTTTTTAGTCCATGTTATTGACAATGTCACGTTGATAGCTCAACTTCTTATCTCTTTTTTTCCCCCCCTGTGCTCAGACCTCCTATTGTCCTTCACTTGTTGTCTCTGTGTCTCATTGGAGAGTTCCTGTGCAATCTTGAAACGTATGGAATCTGCTTTTATCATTTTCCAGGCTTTTTTTTCTTCCATTTTCTAAAAGAAAATACAACTTTTATGCCTAATTTGTCCCGTCAGAACTCGGTCTTAACATTGTTTGCATCCGTGTTAATGTTTTTTTCTTGCAGACTGA
Source organism: Fundulus heteroclitus (assembly GCF_011125445.2). Lineage (NCBI taxonomy): Eukaryota > Metazoa > Chordata > Actinopteri > Cyprinodontiformes > Fundulidae > Fundulus > Fundulus heteroclitus. The sequence goes on along the minus strand of NC_046378.1, from coordinate 20,804,817 downwards.
ATGCACGTTCACTGCTTGTTTGTCCACCAGGCCTAGATTCAGGTTGAAATGGACCGGTGACCTTAAACTGGGTCTAAAACGCTGAACAAAGCACTAAAGCTATGTTTTTATTTTTATTTATCTTTTTACCAACAGAATAAAGGGACCAACGTTCACAAACTCTACCTTAAAGAATCTGCATTTACTGTTAGATACTCCTTTATTTGAGAGTTTTAGATTTCAAATCAGAGCTCATCTAAGTCCTGATGATTTGTTAAATAGCTTTAAGGAAAGCAAATTTGTCTGTTTGGAAATATTTCTGGCCATGAAAAACACAACTGCCATCACTCTTATTAAGACAATGTTGATTTAAAATTAAAGCTGGTAAGCTACAAACCACGTGTTTTTCAAACAGATGAGTACCGCGCAGATGGCCTCACTAATAAACCAGCTAGTTTCAGCTTCTTATACTCTCTTACTCTGAAGAGCAGAATGTGAAATGTCATAATATTTTACTTGAAAGGTAATTTGAATATTACACAGCAAATTTATGAGTTGTTTTATATATTTACTGAAGTCTGTCTATGAACAAAAACAGTAGAAAACATTATTATGCCAGCAGGGCTGGGCAACATATCGAAATTTTAAAAGTATCAAGATTTTTTTAAAAGTGATATAAGATGAGACTATATTGTTTATATTGAGGTGGTCTATGTTATGTCAGAATTATACTTTTATGTATTCAGTAGTTTTTCTATAGCTGTTTGTTAAAAAATGTGCCTTTGAGACCTTTGGGATAAAGCTTTGATTTAGATATGACTTTTTGTAAATACTTTATGGAAAGAAAAAAAAAACATGTAAAGATAAATATTGTTTATCTGCATTCAGCTTAACAATATCGAGATATTATCTTTGGTCCATGTCGCCCAGCACTATTAATGCCTGTAATGATGAATGTGTTGAGATGTTTTAGCGGCAGTTGGAATAATTGTTGCAATTTTTTTTAAAAGCTACTTCCATCAGTTTAATATACAGTTTAATTTCACTTGAATGTGTAAAATGCCATACCAAACAGAGTTATAATCTGTTTATATATATATATATATATATATATATATATATATATATATATATATATATATATATATATATATATATATATACACACAAATTTAACTCCTTCTAGCTAACATGTCTATATGGTTTGACTGTATTTGCCTGAAACAGTTACGCTGTATTTCTGTAATTGGAAGTGAATTGAACCTCTTTTGCCTTGTAAAGTGTCCTTGGATGACGTTTGTTGTGAATTGTGCTAGACGCAGTAAATGCACTGAATTGAATTGAACTGAGTGAAATGAAATACAGTGAAACTGGTATTTTGGCTCAGATTATCAACCAGTGTGATGCTCTTACTGGCCAAAACTTAAAGACAGAGGAAATAAAAACCAAAACCGCTCCCCCTCTACCTCGTGCATCTAATTGTTTCGAGGTTTGATGCGTAGGAGAGGAAAAAGAGAAAAGCGGGTTAAGGCTGCCCGAGTCGCCGTGAGAGTTGGCAAGTTAGCACCTAGTCGAGAAGGAGACCTCCACTTGACCCCGCGTCTGGACTGTGTGGCTGAGCCGGGGGCCACACAGAAAACCCCTCCCCATAACTCCAGCTGCTAATGGGTGTCATGTCGAGCTGCGGGCTGCGCCGAGGTCAAGGGTCGCGGCGGCGCGCCAGACGGCCAAGTTTAGGATTGCGACGAGGAGTGACGCTGGTCGTATGTGGCGAAGCATTCTGCACATGCGGCACTAAACAACACACGCACACACATGCACGTATACATGCATGCAGATGGAGACCATATCTGACCGCTGAAAGTCGTCTTTTCCCTCATCGTTGGCTGGCTGTTGCGGGTTCATATAGATCTGAGGAGTCTTTGAAGGCCTTTGAACTCTGCTAAATGACTTGACCTCGTGGCCGAATCGAACTGCGCGCGAGTGTGACTCGCTGGTTTGTGGGACGCGGCGAGTGGGTGGCCTGCATGGGGTCTCATTTCTGCTTTCACAGCGTCGCCGGGCATCGCAGACGTTTGTGTTGACGACTGCTAAATTAAAAGCAAACTGAAGATTATGACAAATCTAAACATTGCTTTTATGAAGCGGAGGGGAACGAAGGGAGAGAGAGAGAGAGAGAGGCGGGGGGGAAAAAAAAGAAAAAAAAAAAGGAGAAACGTTTCTCCGAATCTTTCATGCTCCATCTATGCTGTGTTAATTGTGCTCACAGTCAGCTACTTTCCAGTGATTCCCGGCGTGTCATTTAGCGTGCAGAGTTGTGTTTATGTTTTTACAGAGCTGTGCGCGCTGGATGACGGAGCCAGAGCGCGCGCGCGTGTTCTGCGAACCGGGGGAAACAGATAATGTGCCTGCTCGGAGGGAGGAGGCAGCTTGGGAAATGATTTCAACAGCTCTCATAATTAGAGGAATATCATAAATTAAACTTGTGTCTGCCGTTGCGTTTGAAGAGCACTCAAAAGTAATAAATTCTGGATGGTTAACATATTTGCATTCCATTCAGCAGGCGGCGTCGGGCTGGAACAGCTGTTTTCCACGTCTTTTTGGCAGCAGGAAATGCTCATTGCTCACTCAAGGTGCTTTTAGACGCGTTGAAATGGCAACGGGAAGAAAGAAAGGGAAAAAAAAAAAAAAAAGAAATAGGAAAGTGACTTTTTAGTTGAACATGAAGCCGCTGCGCGCCTCTGTTACTGAAAGTAACTCGACGGGAAACAGCACATTAATGAAGTTCTTCAAACGTGGATCGTCTTAGATTTAATAGACTCATTTCCTTTTCAATCAATCAGCTGCTTGGAAAGTTGACTGGCGAGTTTTTCCGTAGTTTCCATGCGGCCCGAGGGTACTTTCTGATGACTTATTAGTCTGGTAAAATCTAATGTATTGTCCGACAATTACATTCAAATATTTACTGTAGGGACTTGACTCCAGAACCATTCAGGGTTAATGCTTTTCTTGTCCTTTTTTATGTTTTTAGCTTCATGCTGTCTGTATAATCCTGCATTCTGACCCTGCCTCATACACAATAAGATCCACTTTTTCCTTTGTGTGGCTGTTTGACCTGTCATCAACAGCATAATTTAAAGGGATAATACAAGTTTAATGTTGATTTATGTTTGTCTAATTACTGTGAATTTTATTCTTTGTTCATGGATATTTTTTCATAAATTAAAGCAAAAGATTTAATTGAAAAAAAAAATTCTACAAAAAACTTTCTTTTTGTTTTAAACGCAACATCTTCTAGCCTTTAATTTAAATACATTTATTCAGAATTTTTGGATTTATGCTTTTAAAATTGATCAGCATCTAGTCCAATAAGAAAATAATGGCTTCCTGTTTTCCTGGGATACATAAACCCATGCAACCCATTTCTCTAAGTCACTCCCCCAATTAGGAACAAGCGTAGAACATGCAATTTTTAGTGTGCTGATTTCCATAAATCAAAAAATGGCTCCAAGAAATTGACTTCCTGCTGGAGTATGCTGGAGAAAAATAATCAAATTGTCAAAGCTCAGTGTTAGACAACTGCAGGCTAAAGATTTGCACCTGGGGGTCACCAAGGCTCTAAAACAGGCATGTCCCACTCCAGTCCTCTACGTAGAGCTGGTCTACTGCCTGTTCTGGATCTGACCCTGCTCCACCACATCTCATTCTGCGAAGGCCTACTAACTCATTACGTTCAGCTGTGTTGAACTAGAACAACATCTAAAACCTGCAGGACACTAGCCATGATTACTTCTACGTATCATGCAAACTATGAGTGACTTTTAAAAATGTTGCAAAAAAGAAAATGCGAGACATGTTTCCATCTCCAGGTTTGCCGCAAATTAACAAGGTAACACAAAAAAAGCATTATTTTCTGTTGATGAGAAATGTTTCTCCTTTTGAACTTAAAACGCACCAAAACACCTCTTATTCATGTTCATTATGTCATGCAGGTGTTTGACTCACAGGAGCATTTTCATCTATGTTTCCCCCATGCAATGCTTCTATAAATGTTTTTTTAAAGGATTGACTATTATGCTTAAAATGGCTGTAATTTTGAGTGCTGTTAATATTTCTGGTGGATTCTTGGAGCCTATTTATATTTCCTTTATTTTAAATAGGAGTTTTTCAACATCCAAATTGCCTGTTCAGTTTGTAAGCATAGGTTCCAGCATGTGGAAATGAACCCCACCGTTAAACAGGGAGGAGGGTCTGTGATGATGTGGGCCTGTTTCTCTACCAAAATGTGTTGTTAAATCTCATGTCGTCACAAACTATTTTAAACTATAAACTCATTATTAGAAAATTCCAGCACAGAGTAGCATCTCGGGGTCTCCGTGGCAACCATTCGTTATAGGACGCATGTTCAAGTGATTGTTGTAAACTCTAAATATCTGTAGTTCTTAGTAAAAGTAAAGCCTCTGTTTATGGACTGTTAGATATGTAAGTGTAACAACAAAATTAGGATGTAGTTAAAAAAAAAAAATTGGAGCATTTTTTCCCCCCTTGTTGTAAATATTGTGTTCCCAGGAAAACAAGATGGCCATCATTTTACCTCAGAACAGCACCACTGCCTTCTTAACTAATCACAGACAGAGGGTACTGCCATGACTTTTTACCATAATGGACGTTACATAGGTGTCGGTCTATGCTGGGGAACATTGGCTTAATGGACATGCAAGCTCCTTGAGATGAGCTCCATCCCCAAAAGTTAGTTTGATGCTTTGTTTTACAGAATTAGTGTAATTCTGAGCTAAACTTTGCATTGTCTTCCCGATCGGGGTTGGCGGTTTAGGAAAAGCAGTGTGAATGTCCATCGCTGCACCAAGCAGGGGCGAGATAAGGTTAAAGGAACCGTGCGGGCGATCCGTGTGTTTCTGCCAAAACTGTGCACTATGAATAATGATTTGGCCGGGGTCAGATTCCACTGGACGCTCACCTGTATCTGACACTAGTGGTATCGCGTGGCAGCCGTTAATGTCCAATTTTCAATGAAAACAGAAATAGAATACAGATAAAGGCAGCACACCATCCAGCTTCACACCCAGACACATAATTACCCCAATGGGCCGTGGTGAGGGATCATATCCCAGCACGCAGCGGGGGGTCAGCGGCGATAAGCTTCAGCCCAGCTCCCTACATGGAGCATAATTACTCTATTGATAATTCACCAGGAAAACGGTCCCAGCCAATTGCAGGGCTCCGATATAATGGATTGGACGATGAAACGAGGAACGAATGGAGGAAGGAGGCTGCGAGGGGCCCTGTGTATGTGGGTGGGTTACACATGGGGGCAAGCAGGAAGGGCCTTTTATTAGAAATGAAAATATGTTTAGGTCATAGGGGGACCCATTTTCCCTGGAGATAATAAAGCCAATGAAATGTAAAGCAGGGGAAGAGCTTGGAATGGGGTCCAACTGGGGCTGTTTATCTGTGTGTGTCCTGCATTAGCCCATTTATTCCCAGCCTCAAATTAGCTAATCATTCTCCAAGGGGAAGGACTTGGTCAGGAAATTGACATTTAGCAGCATAGGCTCACTCTATTAACTACAGTAAATTTAATTTGCTGCACACCCCAGAAGTGGGATGTTTGTGTTGCCATCAGAGGGAGAAAGGGAGGGGGAGAACAAGAGGAGAGCAGCAGAGAAACTGTGGTTATTGCTTCTTCTGCTTCTGGCCAAAATTTGCTTGGCTATAAATATGGGATTCAGACTCAGACTCTGGCTGCGTTGCGTTTTTCCTCGTGTACCGCTGATTATAAACATACACAAACAATGTTAACCCGTTGATGGTTTTCTTCACGTTTTTTCCATTAGCCCTCATTTTCTGACTTTGGCCTTGTCAGGTTGTGTGCGGCGTATTAAACACTATAAATCACATCTTCCCGTGACCACTTTCATATGTACCTCTGAATCACATGTGTCGTCATGATTATTATCCTGAGTAGATCAGCGCTTAGCTGGCCCGATCTTTTAAAATTTTCCAGTTAACATTTCCAAGTGTGCCTGGGCAGGATGCTAAAGCACTGATTCATTGCAGTTCAGTTTATTTATAAAGCACTGATTTGCAATAAATGTCATTTGGAAGCAAATTAATCAGATCCTATTTGGACTCGGTTTATATGGAATCCAGTTTGGCTCGATTTCAGTTGCGATCAGTCAATTTCTTTCCTACACAATCTAATCATATAGTTGGAGCCCATTTTGTAGCATGCTGTACATTTCAATCCCGGCTATTAACACAATATAGTCATACTCACTTGCTCATTCGTTAGCATAGATTAAGAAGTTTTCTATCTAAGGAATGGCAGTTAATTACATCGACTTATTGACTATGCAGCAATCCCTCCTCCTGAGCAATCATACGAGAACAATGGAAAGAAACCACTCTCTTTATCAGAAAGAAACATCCAACAAAACCCGGCTAAGTATGGCAATAGGTATACTTTCGCTCCATCTAGCTGCAGACTGACGGGGTACTAATCAGAATAGGGAAACACAGGCCTGCCTGTATTCAGTTTTTTTTTTTTTTTAAGACAGTTGATGGCAGCGATGGCTCAACCAAGAGCTCTGTCAGTGCTCTTGGTTGAGCAGTGAAAAAGCAAAAAATAGCAACAGTATCTCCAAAAATGGCTTAGCTGAGGAAAGAAACACAACTAAACATGGAAACACTGGCCAGAAATACTTTCTTTCGAAAAGAAACAATATTACACAGGCTAGAGTTAATGGCAGCAATAGTTCCATCAATTGTTTTGGCTATCAGCAAAACATAGCTAAGCCACTAAGCAAGAAGTACTTTCTACAAAACTGAAACTAGACATAGGTAATGGCAGCAATAGCTTCGTTAGGGGTTTCCGTCAGGAAAGAAAGCCGGCAAAGGAAAGAAGCTTTAAATCAGGATTCCTTTCTGTGGAAAAGTAAAATAGTACACAGAGTCAATCTGAGCTATAGCTCCATCAATGGCTTGGTCCAAGAAAGAAACACTCAAGCACTAAACAACGAGGAATTTCTGTTTGAAAAAAAAAAAGCAAAGTGAGTGTTTTAGGTTAATAGCAGCAAAAGCACATTGAACGGCTTTGTCAAGAAGAGAAATACATCTAAAGTTAGGAGTGTGTTCAGTAGGAAAGACAAACGGATTAAAGTTGTCGGCAGTAATGGTTAAGTTGATCCAGGAAAGAGACTCTGCTGAAGACAGAAGCACCAGAATCTAAAATACATTTAATGGAAGGAAAATCAGTTGGAAAAACTAGTTTAATAACAATAGCAATAATTGCAAATAACGCAAAAAAGTAGAGGAGCAGAAGAAAGTACCTGAGTGCATCTTCTAACAGCGTAAGCCAATAGCTGTATACCTGCTGAGAGACAGCGCACGATAACATATTCCACCCTAACTATAAGCTTTAAAAAAAAAAGTGTAAAGCCTAGTCATACAAAATTACATCACAGACAAAGCAGTTGACCCGTTCTACTTAACTTGTCTTTCAATTTAATGTTTTAAGCTTTCATGGCTTGAGCCAATGGTTAAAAGCCATTTATATGAAGAAAACTGTTCAATTTGTACCTATTCCTGCACAAAACAAGTAAGGTGAAAATGGCAGGCTGTTTATTTTAGGAAGACATTTTTACCATCTTAATTTCTAAAGAAGAAAGTTATTTTGTTGATTGCACATCAATGACTTTGGGGGTGAAAAAGTGCCCCAGGTGTTGCTCTTTTATCCTCTTTTTCCTTTTCCCTGAGATTCCCCCCATGGAGAGACTTTGACACGGCTCAGTGGCTCTCCGGTGATCAGGATCGCCGCGGCCTAATTGATTGCAACAGTTGTCGGAGTGTTGTCTGTTAGGGTGGTGACAGGTGTCTGAAGAAAATGATTAGTTCTCTGTTGGGAGAGAGACAGCTCTGGATGTCCCAAACTGCAAACTAATAAAGGGGGGAAAGCAATAAAGCTCGCGGACAGCAGGTTTGACTGTTTTTATAGACAAATCAATAAAATGATAGATGATGGAAAATAACGGCATCTCAGCTGCCGATTTCTACTGAGGCAACAAATCATGACCCATACACACCCCCCCCCCCCCCCCAAATCCCTTTGACACACGGCGCACACACACACACACAATGTGATTGTGACACAAACTGCAATCACTTACACTCATCTTTTTATTGCATGTCTGTGTTATGTACTGTGACACATAAAATGGGTTTAATAGATAATTTGGGCACATTGAGACATAAGTTGCACTTTAGATTTTCTTTGTCCTGGTGTTTTAAATCAGTGTACACATTTTTTTTGTGTGTGTGTCCCAGCTAACAAAGTAAATCTTCTACTGTAAATCTTTCCGAGACCAGAGGGCCTGCGTCAGGATCAATACTGAGGACAGGTCTTCCTCTAAGCCCGTCTCTAATTGGCTCCATTTCTGCAGTGTTTGTGTGTGTGTCTTTTATGGTGTATTGGTTTGTATAGAACTATTATTACACCCATCCAAAGAAAGATGAATCCTTCCACTCTTGGGAAATCTGATCAGATAGAGTAACATTTTGCGGTTTAACAAATGCAAACATCACAGTGCTGTGATAGTATAATGCAATCTATACAGCGCTGATCTAATTTTGTGATGGGCTTTCCGGTAGATTTCATCAACTTGGTTTAAGGTCTGTTATAGTTCCAAAAAATCCAGCTGCAAGTCTTCATTACACTGAGACATATTTTGCTTGGAGAGTTTCATGGTGAAGGAGAAAAACCATCCAACACCACATCAACTGTTCTGCATCTCTAAAATTTCCTGTTTGCACCTCGGGTTTTCATTTGTGTTTCCTGCCACGTTTGTCACATTAACTAGATAGTTAAATAAAACTGCTCTAACCACGTTTGTAAGGAGTAACTCAAGGCACTTGAGAAAAACAGGAAATAACTCAAGTAGAAACTTAAAGGGGACATATGCAAAATCCACCGTTTTGCCCTTAACTGCATTTTGTTGTGTACTCTGAGGCTCTAAGAGTGCAGAAAAGTTGAATAAAGTCTGTCCAGGAGCGTCGTAGATATCTCTATATTCTGTTTGGTTCATGTTTTTAAAGCCGTTAAGTTTTCTCTGTTCTCTATTACATTTTTTTGAACAATAAGGTCACAGTATTTGCTGAGGAGCTGCTAAACAAGGTCATGGACGATCGACTAACCAATTTTGCAAATTCCCCGTTTTTATTTTGCCGTGATATTGTAGTCCAAACTGAAGGATGCCAAAAGCTACAAGTGGATACGTGTAAATGTTTGGTTATTGGGTGTATTAACCCCCACAATTTATTACACCGTCCCCCATCATACTACAAACATGGCTAACATGACAAACATGGGGGCGGAGTGTAAAGAGCCTCCCTTAGATTTAAAGAGACAGCACCAAAACGAGTTTGTCTCTGACGCACCTCAGAACAAGGGGTAAAAGAGAGGCTGTGGGGCAACAATAACGAGGACTTCAGACCAACACATTGCTGTTCCACTTTATATCGCTCACAACTGAATGATTGAAATGTGAAAATGAAGGCATTAAAAAGCATGCTATGTCCCCTTTAAAAAGAGTATAGAGACTTATATGTGGTAAGTAGGATCGCCTTAGCTGTCATTAACAATGAACATCTGGTGCTTTGCAAAATGCTCATACCAGGGCAGCACAATTGTGGGAATGTGAATCTCGACTCATGATAAATAAACAAAGAATTAAAAAGTCTTAGTGTCTTTCTGCTTTGGGTTGAAAGCAAACATGGACCCTTGATACTGAGTTGTCTACCAAGCTACAGGAAAAATTAAATCATTGTTTTCTTCTCATCAAGGTTTTATGGAAAAGTGTCTTTGTTTTGGCAAGGAAATGGCTTAGTTAATGATTTGACCACCTTACCTTCTCTTTGTCTTTTTTAAAACATTTTTGTGCTCATTAAACAACAACTTTCAAAGTATATGACAGACATGGAGAGCCTGAATGCAGTGTAGTTCAATAATTTTCTAACGCATATTGTAGTCCAGGTTGTTCTTCACGATGTTGTGTACAGTGATATTACGATATTGGACAGAAATCTGGTGATGGTCAACCTTTCCAGCATGGCAACAACCCAAAACATACAGCCAGGGCTACGATTGAATGGTTTAGATCAAAGAGTATTCATATTAAAATGGCCCAGTCAAAACCCGGGCCTGAATCCAGTGTGGCAAGACTTGGAAAAGACTTGTTCGCGGATGCCCTCCATCAAATCAGTTTGAGCTTGAACTGTTATGCAGAGGAGATTGGGAAAAATCTTCACTCTCTTGATGTGAGAGGCTTTTTGTATAGACTCTGGGAAGTTGAGAGCAAATGCATGCACTGCAAAAAGTGAACTAAAAGTAAATACAATTTTCTTGAAATGAGTGCATTTTTCCTTGATTTGAACAGGTAAATAAGACCATTTTACCAATGGAATGAGTATTTTTACCCCTAAAATAAGATAATTAGACATCCTGCGCTTGAAATAAGATGGAGATAAATTGTTCTGATTTTAAGTGCAAACATCTTATTCCATTGGCAAATGGTCTTATTTACCTGCTCAAAGGAAAAATACACACATTTCAAGAAAATTTTACTTATTTTGAGTTCCCTTTTTGCAGTGTGCCATCATTTTCACTGAATGCATCCATCGGCTAAGATCCCGACCAAACACATTCAAGTTTGTGGTTGTAATGTGACAGACTCTGGAAAGGGTCAAGAGTTATGAATACCGGGCGTTTTAGCTGATGTAATCTCGATAGTCTAACAGGGATTCTGTTTCCTTTAAGGTCTCATTCTCGCCACCGGAGGTCCCGCAGCAGGAGCAGCAGCCGCAGCCATCGAACAAGCCGCAGCCGGAAAAAGAGCCGCAGCCACAGCCGAGAGCGGGACAGGAGTCGGCGCAAGGGCCGGGACAGGGAGAAGGAGAGGGAGCGAGACAGAGGAAGAGAGAAAGACAAGGACAGGAGTAAAGACAAGAAAGGGTGAGTGGAAGGATAATTCACTGATGGACACAACCGCACCTCCTGTGCAGCTCAGTCAGAACTATCATCCCCACATGGGAGCAGAAAAGGTTGATTGCTGATATACGGATACAGACTTTGAATCCAGTGTCTGCTGCTCCATTCATCACTCAGTCCCCCCTCCATCCATCAAATCATCATCTCACGTTTCTCTTCATTCTCCCTCCTGCTATCAAGGACTACGCTGGCCCTTGTAATGTCGTGCAATTCCCCCGCTGTAAGAGAAAACTTCCTAATAGGATAAAAAGAAATGGTAGAAAGGGGACGTTGCACAGGTTTAGCATGTAAGAATGTTTTTGGTCACCAGATCATCATGGTGATTTCTTTCTTCTCTCCGGGGTCAGGTGCAATAAGTCGAGAAACAAAACAAGATCATATGCACCTACTGGGTCTGTGTAGCCCTTGCCAGACAAAAAGAGAACATCTTATTGAAGTAGGGAAAGTTGACATCCTTACTGGCAACTTTGTGGCCTCTTATGGCTGTAATACAGGCTAAGATCAGATTTAGTGTTGTGGATACTTTGACACATCTATACTGTACTACTGCTGTAACTCCTTTAGAGGCCTTTTCTTACTTCTACCAGAAATATATTCCCAATTCTGCCCCAAGACGTCATTCCCAGATGTGATAAGGAGGTGGTCGGATTATACACTGTTGTCACTGTACAGATCAAAAAGTGTAGATCTATACTTCTCATCCTGAACTCTTAATTTCTACAGATCAGGTGCTGAATGTACAGTGGACCCTGAAAGTACTCACACCCCTTCACGTTTTCCTAATTTTTCCCACCTTACAAAATTATTATAAAGTGGATTTCAGGATTTTCTCCTTAAAGAGCTACTCACTGATCCATAGTGATCTGGCAAAAACTGCTTTTTACAAATAAGCATTTTTCCTCATTGCCGTTTTCCAGTGTTTCATAAGTATTCCTACTCTCGCGTTAAAGAGTTTTGCTGTAGCATCCTTGGTAACACTAGCTACGTTTACGTTTACAAAATTTCACGATTGTGAATGTATTCGGATTAAAAAAACAAGAATAATAGTATTGTACCATTTATATGGTAACGCAATCAATGAATCCGATCTTGATGTGCCTTTATATGCATATGGCTTTATTTAGAATATAAACACTCTGACTTGCGCAGTTATTAAATTTCCCTTAAAAAAACACAGAAGAAGAACTTCCATCTTTGTTGAACAACAAAAAACAGCAAACGAAGCAGTAGAGTTCAAGTTTGTTTGTCATCCGAGCACCCAGGCTGGACTTGTGCTATGTTCTAATAACGGTTAAAATGTTACTAAATAGATAATAATTTTGTGCTCTTTCATGTTTCGAATAGAAAATTTGTATCGGGAGAACAGCCAATTGTGCTTCCCAACACATTTCTGCCACTCAAAGCGGGAAATACGTGACATTTACATTTGGCGCACATGCATATTCATGTCAGTTTGCCACATTCAGAATAACTTGATCCTTACAAGCGTTTACATGCATGCCGATCAGATCGGCATAAACCACCCCTCTCATTTGAATACAGTTTTATTCCGATTGAGCTCACAATATTCCTACTGGAATTTACATGACGCATTTTTATACCTATCGCCCCTTTATTCCAATTACTTTGGTCCATGGGAACGCAGCTAGTCAGAGTCTCAAGTTCTCTGTGATGTGGCTCTATGAGCTTGACACAATTGGTTCTTGATACTTCTCCGCAAATCCTCTAAAGCTCAGTCAGATTTGCCGTTAGTAGGTGGACTGCTTCAAGTCTTTCAACTGCATTCATGTCCGTGCTCTGGCTTGGCCTCTCAAAGACATTTACGTGTTGGATCTGAAACTGCTGCTTTGTTATAGCGGCTGTGTTGTTCGAGTCAGTGTCGTTGCTCTTGTCTGAGCTCCGCGGCACTCGAGTGCAGGTCTTCTTGAAGTATCTCTTAAATTTGGTCTGCTGTCGTCTTGCCCTCTGTGCAGATTAATCACCCAGTTCCTGCTGCAGGATAAACATCCCCACAGCAGGAATCTGCCGCTACCTTGGTTCACAGTAGGGTGGTGTTAGCCAGGTAATTAGTAGGGTTAGCTTTTCGTGAGGCACGGTTCTTGGAGTTCTGTTTTAATTTAATTCCAGTTTTCCCTGGTCTCAAAATCTCTAAGGTGGTTTTTGGTTATGTTCAATCAGGCTGCCATGTCCATCCTGCCCTCTACCATAAATGCCTGATTGGTTAGCAATGGTTGACCTTCTGAATGGTTCCCCAGTCTTCACATGGTCATGGTTTAGCTTCACTTAAGTGACAACTGGGTTCTAGGTCATCTCTCTCTTTGCTGTTTAAACAGTTTGGTTAAGTATTCAGATCTATGGAGCTTCCCGGTGGTTTCAAGGATCTTACATTTCTGGATAATGGAGACCACAATGCTTTCCTGGACATTCAATACTGCTGGGGTTCTCATATCCTTCCCTAGGTTTGTGCTTTGCCACGATCCGGCCACAATCCTTTGATACAGGGAACAGACCCTGAGGAAAGACCAAGAACCACCTGGAAGGACCATACATCCCGTCTGGCCTGGGAACACCTCGCAGACCCAGATTGAGCTGGAGGACGTCACTGGGAGAGAGATGTCTGGGTTTCTCTCCTGAACCTGTTACCCCTGTGATATGGATAAGTGGATGACGGTTGGTTGGTTGGACAATCCGGCCTCTGAGGTCTGCAGGCAACTCCTTTGACTTCATTGCTCAGTTTGTGCTCAGATATGCACTATCGTCTTTGAGACCTTGTAAAGATAGGTGTGGGTTGTTCCATATCATGTTCAGTCAACTTAATTTACCAGAGATGGACTCCAATAAAGTAAAGAGATCCACTTCAGTAAAGTTGCTGATCTTATTCAAGAATGCCCAGTGGAAACGAGATGTTTTGAGTGTCATAGGAAACGGTATAATACTGATATTCCAATTATTTTAAAATGTTTTCTGTTTTTTTTTTAAATGGTACATAAATGTCTGAAATTTTTTTTTACTTTGTAATTATGGGCTATTTTGTGACAATTCTTCTGAGTGGTTCACTCCAAGCAGTTTTACAAGAAGTCTGTAATATAGCAAAATTTGGAAGAAGAGAACACGTCTAAGCAATTTTTGGTTCCGTTGTGAGTGTGTTGGAAAAACCTAAGCATGTCTTACAATGCACAATTTTGTTCCTCCTAATTTTCATAGAAGTAATCAATTGCAGCCTAAAGATAGAAAATTACCAGATGATGCACTGGAAATTATCAAAACTTGGAAATGTGTTCCTGATCTGTGTTGGGAAGGAAGTGGTGTTGGCTGGTTAGATCGAGTAACTGAAGCAATATGTGAATCTGTGAATGAAATACGAAGCAAGTATTTATGTATTATTCACAATATGGTTATTTACTTACTTAGAATGTCACAGCTTGCAAATATTTCAGTAAACTTAGACTTAAAAAATATATAATTCAGTGCATGATCAATATGTAGGCTTTTCACATTGATGACAGCTTTACCGCACCACTTTATTTCTAAAGCAGCTGAAAAAGAGCGACGCAACAGCTGATCAAAGCGTTGTGCAACAAACGTAATGCTTTGATTAATGTTCCTCAAAAACATCAAGTCTTAAAATGTTTCTGAACAGACGGGGCAAGCCGCCTCACTTTGAAGGAAATGTGTTCAATTTATTTTAAGCTATTGCCTTTCTTAGATCACTATCGCAAAAACAAATAACGCTAACAGTGAAATGTAAGGCCAGCAGACTATATCTATTTTCTTATTAAGGCTTCAATATCCTTTAGCGTCGATAGGAATCTCCTTCTTTATCTCTGACCCTGCTTTAGCTGGTCTGTCTGCATGACTGTTTGTTGCTTTGTGTACCTGTGTGTTTGCATTTCCACCTGTGGATGCGATAATATATTGCAAATGGTTATACAGCTGTCTCGGAGGCAGGTTGATTAAACCTGCTGGGATTGAATCGTTTTGATGAAACATTGTAACACTGACTGACCATCAGGGCCCCTGACATTAAAGGAAACAGTAGATATCGTTGGGATGTTGACAAGTTGCCTGAGGGGACTGGGGAGTCCTGTTGGTGTCCTGTAGTTCTGTCACGATACCAACATTTTGGTATCGGTACCAACATGTATTTTGATACTTTCCGATACCTTTTCAAATAAAATAAGAGCACAAAAAATATCATTACTGAGTGAAAAGTGCATGGATTGTGCCATATTTAGACTATTTGTAATTAGGAGATGAAAGTCATAATATTGCCAGAATAAAGCGGTTGATGCTATGAGAGTAAAGTATTACCAGAATAATATCACGACTCTCTATAATGAGAAGAAAGCTCCGATAGTTACCAGGATCTGACGTGACGTGATCAGCTCGAACAAACTTCCGACGCAGCCTGAGCCTTTTAACGCAGGGCAGAGATTTATTTTAGTGCAATGACAGTTCAGTGAAAAAAATAATTATATTAACATCCCGCTTTGTAGACCTGGGCAGAATCAGCGGCAGCTTTGCACTTGTGTGATTCAATTGAAATGTGGACATGCAGTGGAACAGGGTCTCCTGCGGCATGCGGGCTGGAGGCAGCAGCCTAGACAAAGTGCTGACTTCAGTGCTTGGAAGGTGGGCAGGGCTCGCAGCACCACTTACGGCTCGCTAAAAACAGTAAACTAGAGATTGATCGATGCTTTTACGTGTTGTCGCTGAAGTCTCCAACAACACAGAGAAAAAGTGGTATCTGTCGTTAGTCGTTTGTCTGAAAAAAAGTCATTTGGGGTTATGAAAACTTCTTAAATCTAGCAATAAAGTCGCTGAGTTGGCAACAATGTGTCTCTCGCGCTCGGTTTCTCTCGCTCTCCTCGACGTGCTCCTTGGTCTCCCAGTGATGTTGGCCGTTGTTGCGAGCGCTGTCGGCAGTGATGCAAGTACCGGTACCATCCGAATGCAGTATAGTACCGTTTTAAATGCCGCAATACCCCGGTACCAAATTAGTACTGGTATACAGAACAACCCTACTATCCTGCATTGCCAAGTTTATGCAGGTCCCTTCAGACTGAGATAATGGCTTTCTTGGTCTACTTTGGGTGTTTTTGCTGTGTTCATCTATTTGTTTTTTTTTCTCTGAGATTGATCTGGTTCCTTATTTATAGTCACTAGTCACTTTATTCATCCATTCACTGTCTCATGGCTGTTAGATATTGAGTTTCAGAAGGAAGATTTCCTTTATGGAGACCTAGACATCTGTCTCCCCAGGCTCGACTCTCATGCACATTCTGGGGGTCCCAAGGCGATCCCAGACCAGATGGGATTTCGCATCCCAGCCTACCAGCTAAACTATTTCAAACTTCACATTAAATCTAGGAGGGAGCTGCAGACATCCACAGGTCAGGTGGGAGAACCCATTAAAGGGACAAATCTGGACTTTATGAAAGATTGGCAAAAAAATAATCTAATGAGAATAATCATCCTGAAAACGCCAGCTGCATTGTGATGCCAGAATCATGTTGCTGAGATGCTTTTCTGTTAGATTCCACTCCAGAGGACAGAGTTCCTGACCTCATCTCAAAGGGTCCCGGACATCCTACTCATTTTAGCTGATTCCATCTGGGATCTCATTCTTTCGGTCATAATCCACATCCCAGGAGAACAGTGAAGGTTGCAATGTAGATTGACCAGCAAACTGGGTTCATTTTGATAGTACAGAGAGTCACAGAGATAATGACCACCTCCACCAAGGACCAAGACACCAGTCTACCCCTCCACTAGTAGCAAAGGCTTAACCCCAACCTGCAGGGGACAGTCTACCTTATTCCGTTTAGGACCATGGCCTAATGCTACGTTCAGACAGAGCACGGTTTGAGCGTCAAAAATGCATCCAACACCTCAACTTAGACACTTATGCAGAGTGTTTTTGACACTCTGAGCAAAGTATGGACAGACTAGACTGACGTGTGTTGGGAGGAGTTACCCTGTTCTTTTTGCTCAAAAGAGGAGAAATATTTACCATGTTTAAAAGTTTTGATAACTTAATCGAGATCCCGACGCGAACCCTCCTCCAGGCAAGGTCTCTCTGTAGTGATAGCTTGCTTGATCATAGATAATGGGATGGGCACAGACAGTGACATTGAGTTTGTCCTCCATTGCGGACTTCCTTGCGTTTCATGGTCCTTTTCGTCCCGTTAGAAAATGCGCCACTACGTCACATAGCGGGGTCTCCCTGATTGGTTGGAGCTCTGTGTCCAGCTGCAAATGTTCTGATTTTCCAACTCTAGCATCTGCTGCTTTGGTTCCTCAAACTCTTGAAATCTCAAAACGCGGCGCACCCGACAGATGAAACACGCCACAGAACTTCTCCACGCTTGTCCACCATAGACGCCCCTGACGCTTGAATCACGTTTGGTCTGAACGCAGCACAAGACTTGGGGTACTTTCACTCTATTTTGGAGTGGACAGGATTGCTGAAAAAAAATTCTCACCTTCTTTCGGTTTGGTTCAAACAGACCAGAGTCTGTTTAAAGCGGACCAATCAGATCTAGGATATAACAGACCGTCATCCTGGAGGCCTCACACTTTGCTGCAAACGGCTCCAGTGCACGCCAAAGGTCATTGTCTGACCACCCAAATGGAACCGCATCGTCTGAAAAAAAGCTAAGATGAAACCCCTGCATTCCCAAACCAAACAGCCTCCTCTCCATAATTATGTCTTGAGATCCTGCCCGAGAACAGCACAGACGGGATTTTTCAACAGGACAGCCGTGCTCCTATCGGGGTCCAACCTGCACCCGTGAGGTTGACTTTGTGGTGACAATGCAGAGACTTCTTTTTCTGAGATTGTACAAGGACCAGATAACTAAGCAAAAGAACCCCTGGTATCCCAAACAGCTGAAGCTTCACCTCACAAAGTCCTTGCTTCACTCCACATTAGCTACAGTTAAAATAGTTTGAGGTTTAAGCTTGAGTTTGGGGGCCTGGAAAAGTCCCCTTTTAGCAGAAGAAAACCAAAAAGATGTTTTTTTTTCCCCCCTGCACCGTCTTTGAAACCTTATATCCTGTCTAAAATAAGATGCATCCCTTTCCCCCCCTGCCTCCCATCCATCTTTTCCTAATAAAGATGGGGGTAGCTTCTGTACAAGCCCCCCCCCTGATCCTCATCCTTTTTACCTGCACCCAAAACACGCACTCATACACTTATTATAACACTCCAACTTCATTTCCATCCAGGTTGCCTTGCTGGGTGAAGGAAGGGGAGCGCTGCGGTGCGGGGCTGGCGGCAGGGTGGGGTGGTGTGAAGAGGCACAGGAGCTTTATAGTGTCTGTCAGGATGAAAGAGGGGCCCCATCACAGCGGCACCCTGACACCGACTCTGTGCGTGCGCACATGTGTTTGGTGTTGTTGTCATTAAACATTTAAGACTCCTCTAGTATGACAGCAGGCAAGTTGGTGCTCCGGCGGCATGTTTTCATGCAAAATTTATTGAAAAAGACGAGCCGTTGTTAAGAGATCTTGTTGCCTTTCACCAGTGGCAAAGGGTAAGCGCTAGATTGCAGGGTTCGCCGCGTGTTTGCATGTGCATGCGCGGGTGTTTAGTCAGGCTCGCGAACGAGGTCAGTAGATCAGCTGTAGTCCAAGTAACAGCCTTGCTTGGTATTTACAGAAGCTTCCTTTACAAACCACAGAAGCACTTAGTATTTTTTTTATTTTTCATTAAAAGTTTGGTTTTCTTTTTAGTCGGAGCTGAGCTGGACAGATTCTGATGGAGCTTTACTGAAGATTATTTTGATGAAATTTTAAATTACATTAAAACTGCATGTAATTACAAACCAGCTTTAGTCAGTACATGCTTAATTGGGAATATTTGGATGATTGTATGAAATTTTAGGCTTTAATTTTGTCATAAATTCGTAATTACTCTCCATTACCCTCGTGTAAATCTCTGAAAAGAACCGTGCAGAATTACTTACTTTTTTTGTTTTTAAACTTGTCACACCATGCTAATGATTTTTGCACCAGTGAAGTACAAATGTCATCCTATTGCATTGAGCCATAACCTTTTCAGCAATCTCTCCCAGGCAGCAGAGAGGAACAGCTCCTTTTTAACAGGGAGGAACCTCCAACAGAACAAGGCTACAGTGCTTAATGTTCCCAAAGCAGAACTATTGCAGTCAGGGAATGCAAAAAAGACTTGTTCCACCACAAATAAAGATTTCTTGCACTTTTACTGTATTTTGTTCCTCTTTGCAATGGGAACCTGCTCCCTTAATTCTTCATGCTTACCAGCTGAAGTTGCTAATTATGTAATTTTTGTATATAATTTGTAGTTCCCCCAAGCAATATAAAGACAAAATTTGCAATAGCAAATTTCTCCCAAGCAGACGGTTGCTTATGCATTTATAACGCTTTACCTTGGAATTTATTTCCTTATATTTATGAATGAAAAGGCTTTTATTTTATCTTTGCTTGGCATGGACTGGTTACCAGTATGTTATGGTTCTAAGAAGAAATAGGTCCTAAAATTTCTCTTCTACTTCTCCCTGAGTTATAAGGTTCAGCTGTTTGGAAATATTTCCTGTTGTTAAATACATTATCAGTCATTACAGGTAAACTTAAGGAACTCCATCCATCAAAAGGACAAAATTAAGCAGCATATTATTTATTCTATATGTTACTTATGTCTGTGTATATAAATTAAAATAGGAAATGGTAAGCTGGAAGTCCATGACCTTGTTTATCAGCGTCACAGCAAATACTGTGATGTAATTGTTCAAAAACTATTACATCACATGTAATAGAAAAAAGAGAAAACTGAACCGCTTGAAAAATATGACCCAAAAAAAATATTAAGATATCTACACAGCACCTGGGGAGACTATATTCAAATTTTCTGCATTCCTAGAGATTATTACTCAACAAAGTGTATTCAAGGGCTTAAATCCTGGATTTTGAATATGTCTTGTTTAATAAACACGTCGTGGAAATTCTCTGATATGGATAATCTCTTATTTTTCCTTCATTTTATCAGAAAGAAAATATCACATTGGACCACAACAAAGTTTTGACTTAAGCACTTAATTGGGTCTTAATTGGGTCTAATTTGGGTTAGGCTTGAAGGCATTCAGATTATTTATTGATAAAAGCCAGAATTTACACGGGCGAGCATATCGTTCCTGTCCACCCTCCCCTTCCTATGCATCACCGCACCGTTAAAGGAGGTGCTTCCTTTTTAGAAGAAGTCTCCATCCTTTCCTTTGGGCTCTGCCAGCTTCTTTTCCTCTGTGCGGGATCATCGAGGTTTCAGAAGAACGTCAGCAGGCCATCTTCTCATCCTCAATCAGCGAGGTCTGTCCAATTAGGCTGAACTCCTTGTCCACACTGGTCCAGTGGAGAGCGTGGGACCATCTGAGTTAAATCAGTGTCAGATGGTTGAAGAGTGGGCAAAAGGTGTACCGTCGCTGCAAAGACCCTTCATTTTCGTATAGTTATTATTTAATACTTGTGCTGATATAATAAGCGTAAGGTTAAAGAAATGAGATAAATGCTATTTACTAATTAAAGCATCTTACTGAGGTTTTCATCTATGCAAAACATGATTTTCTGATCGCAGCCGAATGCCGGCGACGCGATTGTTTAACGACTCCTCTCATTACCTTGTCTCCTCCCCGACAAGCCGAACGGAGCCCAGCTTCACCGCAGGGATCCCGGGCAGGCCCTGCTTTGGCTAGTTCTTCTCCATCACTCAGCTTTAACCTGTGAAAGGCTAGATGCTGCGAGGCAGAAAGAAAAGAAAACCCCACCCACAAACACACACACACACACACACAGACATTTGGGCTTCGTTTTGTTGATTTTTCTCTCCCATCTTTTTCTCGCTCTGAGGAACTGATTGTCTGCTTCTTTGCCTCCGTCGAACATCTATCAGCTCATTAGGTTTGATAATACACAGAGAAAGTAAGTGTTTTTGTGTGTGTGTGTGTGTGTGTGTGTGTAGCTCCTGCCTGCGGCGGCCTCTCAGCCTGCTGGGAATGTGTGTATGGGTGGTGTGGACGGGACCACGGGCTGCTGTGAGTGTCTGCAGGACTCTAGGCTGTGTCTGGCACTGGGAGAGTGGGTCTGGGGAGGTAAAAAAGACTTCAAACACCATCCTCGGAAGGTTAGGATACACTCGCATTGACTTGAATCAATGAGCTGTAAGTGTGTGTTTTATTTGTGTGTGTGTGCGCAGCAATTGGGAGGAGGCGGGTCTAGTGGCCAGGAGCAAGAAGAGACACGGGTGAGGCTAAAGTGAATTTGGTGCATGTGTATTTTGGGTGGGTGGGAGACCGAGCGAGATGGATCGGGAGTGATGCCTACATGCAAAAGGGTGGAGAGTACACCCACCCACTCTCAGGTCCCAGTATGCTAACGCATGCACACACTGAGTGGTGCAGCTGTAGTGTTTCAGGGCCCTTGGCTGTTTGCAGTCATTAGCTTTTTTTTTTCCCTCTTACTCTTCTCTTTGTCATAACACAAAAATAAGCTTAAAGTTAACCGGAAAACCACCTGGTGAGATATTTACTGTAAAGCTAAATCCTCTCTAGCTATCTTCACAACATTTCTGCACAAAAATCAAAGGTCCTGATATAAAATCAGAACCCCTGGGAAGTCAGCTCTGTAAGCTTAGTTGGCTAGGACAAAATAGATAAACACAATATTAAGTATATTGTTTTAAAAAATTCTGGTAGTTTTTTGTTTTATTTTGATTCAGTACCATATTTTTAGGACTATAAGGCGCACCTAAAAATCCTTAAATTTTCTCAAAAATGGGTGGTGCGCCTTATAATCCAGGGCGTCTTATATATGATTGCTGTTGTGCTTACTGACCGATTTTATGTGGTACAATGTGCTCAAAAATCTGTTAAGTACGACTTTGGTAAGCAACGAAGCCGCTCCACTCAATGGATATTTGGAGCATTACGATACACTCTGTCACCACCTGATCGGACCCTTGAGCTGTCTACAAGACTGCCTGACTGCAGGGGCGGTTCTAGACAGGGGCCAACAGGGGCCTGTGCCCCTGTAGAACTGTTCCTGGCCCCTGTACTAAAAACATGATATTAAATTTCTTAGGATGATAAATGCTGACAAAGATAACGTGACTGACTGGTCATTTGGATCAGTTGTATTTTTTTCGTTTATGTTTTCACCCAATAATAAAATAACAAAATAATTAAAAAATAAATATAAAAAAAATAACAATTAAAAATTAAGCTGTTTCACGTTAAGCTCCTGCTGTATTGACAAAGAAATTAGGGGTCTGCAGAGCTCTTCCAGAGCCATAATTGGCTCTTTGGCTTACTTAATATATTAAACGATGAAATGTTGACCTGTTAAGTCCCCCCCCCCCCCCCAATCTTTTGTTCTGTGCCCCTGTGTAAAAACACTGGCCCCACCCTGGCCCCCCTGCTAAATTTGGCCCCTATATACTCTGGTGTAGTTCACTCCGCATACTCAAGGCGTACTCAAGGCGGACTCTGCGCGCATTCAGGTACGTGTCGCACTATAAACTTCTCAGAGGCAAGAAGTCTTCACATCAAACTGTTTTATATGTGGAAAAGAAACGGCTCTAGGTGCTCAGCTAGCTAATCACACATTTTGCCATCCGTTCCGCCGCTTTGTCTAGTTGGCAGAAAGTGTGGGAATTGTAGGAATAGGGGGTTTTCAGCTGACGTCACGCTCACGTGACTACTCAGCGCGTCCGCCATATTGGGTGGCAGTCGTTTCGCACCGTTGACCTGCATTGTATGACGCCTTAGGCAGTATTGGAAGTGAACAATGGGGAAAACGTGTTTAATGGTTAGTTGCACGGCCCGTGGAGGTGGAGATCAACGCTTTCTATCGCCTACCAGCCGTAATAGTGAATCAGTGTGAAAAAAAAAAAAAACAGCTGTCTGAACAACGCCGTCACCTATGGCTGACACGGATATCCAGGTCCGATTTGGACGGTGTTAAGCTGGAATACGCCAGAGTCTGCAGTGCTCACTTTGTCACAGGTAATTAACTGTTAAGTATTTAAAACATATAAGAAGAATATATTAATAACAGGGCTTGGGCGTTATGACTTATTACTTTCCGCGGCTGTCGTGTTGACTGCCTCCGCCGCCTCTACTGCCTATTACTACCGCATACTGTACTCCCTCTCTCAGCCGTGTTTTAATTTGATTAATTTCACCTTAACTTGATTTCAACCATGGTAAACCGTTGCTGTATTGTGGGCTGTAACAGCGCAACACATGATCGCCATGGGAAAAACATAGAAACAGATTAATTTTCCACCGCTTTCCTGCCTGGAGGCGCAACCACGGAGAACAACTGTTAGCGATAACAAAGAGTCGGCTCGCTTGGATCGCGGCTGTAAGTCGACCGAACATAACTTTCCACAGTATCCCGATGTCAATGAGAGTGTGTTCTAAACGTTTGAAACACATAGCAGCAAGTTAAAAGTACATTACATGCGCGAGTGGTTGTTAGCGCTAACGGTTAGCATGAGCCAGAGCCCGGCTGAGTGCAGCTTACCTTTGAACGAGTTACAGAGATAAAGAGATCGTCGGCTCGCTTGGATCGCGGCTGTAAGACCGAACATAACTTTCCACAGTATCCCGATGTCAATGAGAGTGTGTTCTAAACGTTTGAAACACATAGCAGCAAGTTAAAAGTACATTACATGCGCGAGTGGTTGTTAGCGCTAACGGTTAGCATGTGCTAACCCGTCTGAGCGCAGCTTACCTTTGAACGAGTTGCTGTATTCCCACTGTTTGCTGGCTTTATGATCTGCAGCTCCTACCGGCGCCAATACGGTAAATACAACTTAATTTTGCACTGGTCATTGTTCTGCTTAAATAATTAAAGCCGCGAGCGGCGTCGATCGGCCTTGCAGCCAAGCGCCTTCGCGCACCGCCCGCCGCCGGCGGGCGGTGCAACACATTTGCAACACATTTGCGTCGGATTGTTTACATTTTTACCATCTTATTAAAACTCACCCGTCCACGTATGATGGCGATTTCCTTGATGTACATAACCAGATGTGAACTGGTTGTGAGCCTCTAGATCCTTGTAAGCTCTCATTTCCTCAAGAGTGTGCAGAGGGTTTTCACCGAACACCAGGTAATGCACTATGTCGCCGTGCTCTACATTTGGCCAATCATCTGGATTACGGCTAAACAAGGCACCGTGGAGGGCATACGGGTCCATATGGTCGATCACGGAACATTTCCTCAGATATACGTCCTTATCTGGTCGCTCTAGCGTGCTGGCGTACTTATCCATTCGCGATACGATAATACGTGTAAGACAACTAGAGATAAGGAAGTGTGCCACCCAATATGGCGGACCGGAAGTTGGCCAGTGACGTCAGTGAAAACACCCTATTTGCCACGAGAAATGTAGGCAACAGTACACTCGACAATGAAGGGTAAAACGTCCAAGGAGAGTCTGCTTGGAGTCCATCTCCACAGTATGCAGACAGTACGCCCGAGTATGTGAGAGCCTTTAGGCAGCCCGCGCCTGGAGTACGCGCTAGCAACAATAAACCTAGTAAGAAACAGGGCAGTTTAGTCCAACTACTGTGTCCTCCCGACAGATACGGATAGAGAGCTGTGTACGTGAAGGGACGGAGTGATATTACGGGGAAGAATATTTAGTGCACCCTTATAATCCGGTGCGCCTTACGTGTGGACAAAGACGCACGTTAATTCACTGTGCGCCTTATATTCCGGTGCGCCTTATGGTCTGAGAAATACGGTGTTAGGTAAATTCACTTCACTTTTTAAGGCACTTTACAAGACAAATATAATTCCATCCAAGGAATATTAAATCAAATCAGTCCAATCCAGTCATATAGAAAGATTCAAGCTGTTACATACAGTTCATTACGTGCAGGCTTTTGTAATAAACGGCTGAAATGAATCCCAACACCGACTGGCTTCATCGCTGTGAGAACAATAATTAATGTACAGAAAAGGGGGTTTTGTCACTTTTTTGTTAGTTCTTCTAATTATTTTGTTGTTTGTGGTTCATGGTTTGTTTTCATTGTTTTGTTACCTCCAAGCAGCTAATACTTTACATTATAAAACGTAGGTGAGAGAATATGTTCAGTTAAGATGAAAACAGATATACAAAAATATATAATATATATCCTGTGGTATAATTCATGCTACTTAAAATTAAGAATTTTTAATCGTTTTCCATACAACAAAAAATTGCCATGAAGTGTCAAGTGATGCAAAAATAATCAACTTGCTTAAAAACAAGAATCTACGGCATTATAAAGAGCAAGGAAGTCAGCAGGCAGGCCAGGGAGAAAGTTGTGGAGAAGATTAAAGCAGAGTTAAGTCACAAAGCAATAACCTGAGCTTTGAACATCCTTAAAAGCTCTGTTCAATCCTCTAAAAATAGAGTGTGTGCAACTGCAAATTTACACCTGCACTGACGGGCCAGGCTGGAAGAACATTATTCAGACCCCAGAGGCCCACGGTGACTCTGGAAGAGCTGCAAATGTTAACAGCTCAGGTGGGAGAATCTGTTCAAAGGAAAACTATCAGTCCTGCGCACTAAAGACGGGGTCTTCAGATGTTAGAAGGAAGCCACGTCCAGTGTTCCAGTTTGTCTTAAGCCATGCATGTGACAGAGCAGCCATGGGGAAAAAAGGTGGTCAGATAAGAACAGGCAAAGCACCACGTGTGGCAGAAAACTGACCCTGCTCGTCACCATTAACACACAGTCCTTATGGTGAAAAGTTGAAGGTGGCTGTATCATACCGCCGCGATTCTTATTTTTCTCAACAGGGGTCAGGAAAGCTGGTCCGACTTGATGGGAAATACAAGGAAAAAAAGATTTAGATGTTACAAAAGACGTGACTGTACAGATGTATAAAGTTTAACAGGAAACAGCCCTAAACATCGATTCTCAAACTTAAAAAAAAAAAAAAAGCCTATCACTTCAATAAAAGGCAGTTTCTTTCTATACAACAGAATAAAACAGGATTTGACATTTACACTTTGTAATACCATGTCATAAAACAAAACGAATAAAAAAATTCTTATCCACTGACGTTGCATTATTGGTTGAAGGTCGAATGAAGTTTGAAGTTGGAAAGATTTCTCCAGGATCAGAGTCCCAACTGGGATCGTTGTTTTTTCTGACAAAGCCTGACCTCAAAATCCGATATGGCTGCCTTGCAGGTTACAGGCTACTTAGTGATTGTCATAGTTTAAAAAAAAAAATCACTTTTTGCACTTATGACAATAAGTCTGTTATTCTTTCACACTCACACTGTACTATGCAACTTCAACCTTATTAGCTTATCTTACTCACAGTAGCAAATATAACATCCATTTAAGTTAGCAAATGGAATTGCTTTTGAACCTCCTAACTGGTACATAGTGAAGGTAGGTTTTATTCTTTCCTGGGTGCAAGTTCTGCTGTCGTAGGTAAATGAAAAACTGCATAAGTTGGGCAAAACTTTCAGTCTGTAGACCTACAAAGCTGGTAGAGACTCATGGCTGTAACTGAAGTAAAAGCTGAATCTACAAATTCAATTGAGCAAGGGTCGATTGTTTTTTAATTTTTTTTATTTGTACTTTTAAAAATGTGATCACATAAAATCCATATACCAATGCATACAGGTTTTTAGTTCTAATGGGAGGAATAAAAAAAAATAACTCTTACAAGGGGCTGTATGCTTTGAACTGCATAGTTACTCGAGAGCAAGACCCAAAACTAAACGTTTTATTGTTATGAGATATTCTGTGATGACAAATTATTATCTGTACATAATTTAGTCTCATTAATAACCCTAAATCATTCGCAAAGTGTAAGACAAAAAACGCTTTTCCTCTTCCTTTTTTTTTGTTTTTTTTTTACTGTGGAAAAAATAAATAAAATTTGGCTATGTATAATCACCAGGAGGACACTCTGAGTGTGCGATAAAGAGCTGTGACAATCCACTTACTGCGCTCTGTAATCTGTTTAACCATTTAGCGAGGTGTTAAGGGAAAATGCAAACACACACGAGAGAGGAGGAACACAGCAGACACCCTGCAGGCTGCAGCGGCACACAGGAGAGTTTGACTCCTGAACCGGGTTGCATATTTGGAGCATTGTGTGCGCGTTTTGTGTGTTTTTTTTCTTCTTCTTTTTTTTTTTTTTGAGACCTGCTTTAGGCACCAAGAGAAGCCAGGCCTGGAGCGTGATGACAGAGACCAGACCTGGCCAAATAGGAGCCCCCCTACCACCCCACCCACCCACCCCCAACAATCCAATTAGCCTCTTCCTCTCTTTTATATTCCCCTCTCCTGTCCGTCCGCTCCTCTCCGTCCTCTTTCTGCAGCCGAGTCTCAGCCGGTGCTGTCGAAGTCGCTGGCCGCTCCGCATTTCACGGATCAGAAAAGGATGCAGGCAGGATTATAAGCAGCAGTTTACGAGCTGCAAACGTGAGCGGCCAGCTCCGATTAAGGAGGGTTATGTAAATGGGAATTTAACAAAATGTGCTTTGCTTTGTTTATTTTTCTCGAAATGCTTGGCAGGTTTTGTTTGGAGTGGTGTTGAACCTACAAAAGGAGAGGCAAATTGTTAGTGTTTCGTTTTCTCCAGGCTCCTGTGCATATTCACCTACACCATGGGGGAAGCGAGGGTGCTAGCTGAAGTCTTTTTAAAAGCACATTATAGAAAGCAGTATTCTTTTTTTTTTTTTTATCTAGTTGGAGAAAAGAGAAAGAAAAGGAAGCAGAGAGGCGAGCAGAGAATAGCTTTCTCTGTGCACTTGACCTGTGCTGCTCAGAGACAGAAATACAGCTCTGCAGATATTGCCTAATGGCATTGATCATTACAAGAATACCCCTCTCAGACTGGGTAAACAGCTTTTCAGACGTACAGTTAAGTACCATGACTCAGTGGTGGAAGTAAATATTGCCTGAGAGGCGCATATAACAATCGTCCTCAGTGGAGGCTTGAAATCGACTGCCACTTTTGAGAGTATTTTCTTTTACGACGAAATGAGCCGAAACAAAACAGACCGTGGTGTATTTAGCAGTCACACAACTGGGGTTTTAATGTTAGCTTGTGCTGACAGAGGGATGGGAGCGCTTATTAGCGTCACTGATAGAGTTTGGCAGTTGTACGCGGGTCTGATTGAGCTAGGAGCAGAAGGAAGGTATTGAAGCCTCTCTCCTCTCCTCTCCCCTCCATTCCTGCCCATTTAGCCTGCCACTTTTTTTTTTTTTTTTCTTAGAAGAAGAAGAAGTTTAGATCTCTCGGCCAATGTTTAATTCATTTGTACTAATGTCTTGCTCAGTCTTACTCTCATGTGTGCTGTCTTGCTCCTACGGCCAGCGAGCCCTGGTGGTTGTCTAATGGAGGTATTCTACTTTACCTCTTAGTCATCCCCCCCCCCCCCCACACACACACACACACACACACACACCTGTGTTTTTCTTCTTCTTTTTTTTTTTTTTTTTTTACCTTACACGTTATTGAGGCAAACACTATTTTTGAGGCAAACACTATTCTTATAGCTGGGGTTTATGGTAAAAAAAGGTCTTTTAGTTGTTGTTTTTTTTCCCATTCATTTTTAAAATACATCTTAATACAGTCTTGAAAAAAAGAAAGTACGCCCTGTGTTAATTTTAGGGTTTTAGCTAAACTAATCTGGTTGTTATTGGCTCTAAAATGAAATACATTTTTTCTGAAGCAGTAAACTAAAGAGCTACCTAAAAGTGAAACTTGTTAGATTCTGAGTACATGTAAAACCCTAGTATTTTAAAGGTTTGTGCTTTTTATCGTCACAATACGTTTACTAGTATGTGAAGCTCTTTTTTCTTTATATGTATTCTGTTAGGGACAGGTGAGAAAACATTAAAAAATTATCTGTTGTCCAGTAGTGGATAACTCCCATGGCAGTACAAGCAGTTGAGTTCACAACAGGAATCTATTGATAAATAACTCAGTAGGCATGATTGGGGTATTCCTTTCTTTATTTGCTTTATAGTATGGAACAGATCAATCAGTATAAAACGATACAGCACAACATGAAGCCATAAACCTGCCTTGCCTTACAATGCGATATAACACAACATCATACAATGCAGCACAATATGAAAAACTTTGATTCATCAAGCAATGAATCATAGTTTTTCCTGGCAAAAACTGAAATGTGTACAACTTGCGAAATTTTGGGGTCACCAAAAATGTAATGTTTTTCCCAGAAAGCTCACATTTTATTGATCAAATTAGTTGCAAAGTTAATAGAAAATATAGTTAAGACATTGACAAGGTTTGAAATAATGATTTGTATTTGAAATAATAGTTTTGTCTTTGCTTGGTCAAAGAGTCCTCCATTCGCAGCAATTACAGTCTTGAGGACTTTTGGCGTTCCAGCTGTCATTTTTTGAGGCCCTGTGCTTCCTGAAGCACCTCCCATAGGTTGGATTGGCTTGATGGGCATTTCTTATGCACCATACAGTCGAGCTGCTCCCACAGCGATCTGGTGAGTGTCCTGGCCACTCCATTATAGACAGAATACCACAGCAACAATGTCTAGAATGTAGTTCTCATCAATTTAATATTATTTTAATAGAATCTTATTTTGATTTTTATTAAAAATACAATGACTTTTCTAATTGACCACAAACTTTTGAGTGGTAGTGTATGTTACACTCTTGAAAAATATATAACAGTAAACTTTTTTTATGTCTATTAAAACCAAATTTTTGGAAGCAATGTTGTGGCTTATCCTAAAGTACTTGCTCGGTTTTGATTATCAGGTGGCACTTTTGTAATATTAATCCCAATTTGTAAATTTTTGTAAATATTTCTAATTTAGAATTGAGGAGTTTGTTGGTATAATATTTACCTCAATAACTTATTTCTCAGTAATGAAATGCGATGTGAAAAAAATAATGGGGAGTCTTTTTTTTTTTTTTTTTTTTTTAAGGGTTGGACAGAAACATCTGCATAAGTAGAACTCTTCTAATAAGCGAGAGGTATTTCAACATCTCACTAAAGTGCGTCATCGCAGTAATCGTGTAAACAAATCGAAAACTGATCAAAATCATTGTTACGTTCTTGTTCTTTCTCAGGCGAAATTGAGACGTTTGTCCCTTTTGTCTGTGCGTGTGTAGCTATTAGGTCCCATTTCATTCACAGATGATGACTAATAACGTGGATCGCTGCCAGTTCGAGGCCAAACATATGCGCTGGGAAACTGGCATTCAGACCATGTTTACGCTTCCCGTTTGGAAACATTGTGTTTATGGGCTCTCATCAGATCATTTATTTTGCTTCTCATCTTTTGATCTAAATCAAAAGATATTTTTTGGGGAGAGGGGTGGGGGGGATCTCACTGTAATCCAGCCTTTTTGTTCAATTTTTCCATCCGTTTTCCTGTAACTCTGCCTCTTTCTGTGCCCGGCTCTGACGACACGGAAACTATGGACGGCGTGTTTAAATATCGTGGGCACTGCAATCTAATCAACGGTGCAAAAAAAAAAAAAAACCCAAGAGAAAAACTTTGCTCCCTCTGTGTACGCACACACTGATCGAGACCGAGGGAAATCCGTCAGGGACCGAGCTCTGCCTGGAAAATGCTTTAGGGGGAAATGGAGGAGAATAAGACAGAGTAGCAAATCATCTCGTTAAGTTTTCAAACAGATATTAATCAGATTGAATAATGCAGTTGGACACGATGTTATGGCACGCTCACTTTGGCAGGTATACGTAATTGTTGTATACAGCGTGTGTGTTAGAGAGAAGTTTATATGAGGTCATACAGGTTGGAGTCTCTTATGCAGCAGAAAGAAAATGGGTGTAATAGATAAGAGGTGATAATAGCTGACGGATTTTTATCCCAACTGTATATGGGGGTTTTAAAGATTTTTTTTAAAAAGTGTTATTGTACAAATCTTTGTGTACGTAATGCAAAGATGTGGAGTTTAACAAATTGGTCTAGCTTGCAGCAATTTGGCATAATGAAATAGTTGAGAAAATATCATTACAAGCCTCTATTTGAATCTCGCATAGACTTATTCAGAGCGGAAAAACTCTGACGTTAAGGAGTTATTTTTTTTTTTTTTTTTACAGAAATTTTAAAAAGGACATAATATTTTTTGGCTACTTTCTACTTTACTTTATTTATAAAGTTGTTGAAGGTGCCTAAGAACTTTTTTATTACTTATCATCCTTGTTTCACTGCTATATAAATATGATATGACACAGAGATCATTTTCTTTCTTCCACTCATCAACGTGGGAAAGTCAAGAAAACAAACCATTAATTTGAGGCGGATGTGTGTTGAGATAAACTGTTTCATAACTCCTGTTGATGTCGATAAATAGTTCGAAACAGCTGGACGAGGTTTGCTTTGGGGGGGGGGGGGGCTCGGCTCCAAAGACTTCTGCCAGAGACCTACAGAAATTAATCTCTAAGTCATAACGGTCATTACGCGTCAACTATGTCCATTTAATTAACAGGCATGGCAGCATATAGCCTTTTTTTGATTTACCTTAAGAATCGCGATTCATATTTACTACGATTGAGAAAAGATATCAAATGTCCCAAAATAGATTTTATTTTGGGACATTGTTAAGGGCTTTGTTAAGGGCAAAAATTTGTACTCATTTTGTTTTTTTTTGTTTTTTTTACTGAATGCCCGGAAAGACCGAGCTTGACGTGAGCTTCACAGTGTGCAAGGTGTGCAAAATGAAGATTAGGCACCGCAGGTTCACATTACCAGGCTGGAGTTAAAGGACACTGAGCAGAGTCAGTCACCCACAGCAGACAAAAGCAGAGTGTTTGCTTCACCAAGCTGTTTGCAAACTCACACTGGGGGGGGAAACCCCCCCCCAAAAGGATAGGTCTATCTATCGCCTGCTTTATCTGCAAATATTTACAGCCTTTCAGTGTGGCGGAGAACGAGGGGTTCATCTGCATGTTGCAGACAGTGAAGCCGAGGTACACCATACCATCATTTTTAGTCTCTGAAAGGAAATAAATCACACTGTGGCCCCAAAAATCAGAATCGAATTGTGAGATAGTAAAAAAAAAATTCCCTCTCCTAAAAAGCACCCAACGGCCACTGTTGGGGTATGGTTGTGGATTTTTGCTCCGTAGGACTGGTTTCTCCTCCAGTAGCTCGTATTAAAACATTGTTAAAGTTTCAAAGCACCAGGAGATTTGACTCAACAAGAAAACTTTAGAAAAGTTTTTTTTTTTTGGTCCTTCAGCAGAATGGCGATCCAAAACATTGGTTCCCCAGATACAAAATGAACCTTCATGGTCATTGCAATCCCTTAGAAGAGAGCAGAAGGATGAAAGCCAGGTCTCTGGATGATCTGGAGAAATTGGACAAGGAGAGATTGTGAAAGATCGCTCTCTCTGAATGACCAAAAATTGGGAATGGTAAGAGGAGAGGAGAAGGCGCTTTCCCATTGGTATTAAGAGGTGATTAATAAGTGTTGATATTGGGTTTTCCAATCAGTTTGGCGCAGGTGATTTATTAAATAAGAATTTCTTATCACTGTTGTTTTTTGTTTTTTACTTTCTGAACGAATGTGCTCACATAAAAGCTAAGATGTTCTTAGTGTGAGATTATTCCACCTCAGTAAGTGATGGATTTATTGTCTTTACACATCTTTGCTAGAGGTGCCAAATGAGTGTGGAAGGCACTCAATAATCAGCTGAAACAGGATCCTAGCAGACTTTAAGCTAGATTTTCTGCGTTTGAGAATTTTTAAAACTCTGCCTTAACACCCTGACGCACACGCACGTACATACAAAACCACACAGACCTTTGTGTAGAGTTCATTAGAGTTACATTCATGCATTTAGAGTGGAGTATCTAGTTAACCACTTTGCGGTTTTAAGTATCTTTGTGTGGATTTTATCCTTGCAGTGTTCGTTTGTCAGTTTGCGTTAGCGTGGGAACCGGGCTCGCTTCCCTTTCTGCCTTTTCCTCGAAGTCTGCAGCCAAACAGAAGAGCGCAAAAGAGACGCATGTACGCACAGAGCGCGATGCTCCAGACAGCTCTCCCTCCAGGCCAGGCTGCAAAGTGCTCGGGGCGATGTTGTTTTGTTTTCTGACAGACAGACAGAAAGAGTGGCAGACTTACCCAGGCCAGCGATTACGCCAGTTTTGACACCACAGATATAGAAGGGGAGGAAAAAAAAAAAAAAAGAAGTGAGAAAGGCAACAGTAGAAAAAAGCGTGTGGACGATATGAATAACAAAGTCTGCGGCGTGTCTCGACGGACCCTGATAACCTGCAGACCGGAGCCCCAGTTCCTGTGACAGGCCGGCCCTTTGTGGGCCCCTTTATCCCCGCCCCGTACTCTTGTAAGGTAGAGCCGGGATAATCGCACCTAATCTAATTAAGGCTAAAGAGGGCCATGACTGAGGCTGGCCAAGAGCAGACTGGGCACCCGAGCAAATGCGGCTCGCGGGCGAAATCCCGTTTGCATCAGAAAAATAAGGTTGTCATATTGATTATGCAGATGAGGGACTAACGGGGACTAACTGGCTCACGGGCCAGCCGGTTACCGCTGACACAGGCTAAAAGACGCGGAGAGGGATACAGAAAGAGGAAGAGATCGGCTTAGCACAGGTTTAGCTCTGACGCTCTGTGCGTGTAGCACTTCTGGGTGTGCTGCAGCGCTGTCCCTGCAGCCACCCTCTGTCATAAAGCAAATAGGCTGACGGCGAAAGCCGAGAAAGTTCAGCAGAAGATTCAGGCGGCTTGTTTAAGGCGGTGAAGATTACAGAAGGTATCAGGAGCTCTAAAAAAACCCGCACAGCGTCACGACGCTCAGCGTTACGAGTGCTTATTGTAATAAAATGCGTGACACGCTGCAACCCTGTGTTTGTTTGCGTCCACGTTGTTTGTATCCGGCTATTTATAACTTTACTTTCAGGTGTTTGTGTGTGTTATGCACCGAGGATGCTGCCAGCAGCTGCCAGATTGCCATTTCCCCGTCTGCCCCCATAGAAAGACCTGGGTATTCTCCGACTGAGGGTGTGATGTACAATTGAAGGGCTGGATTGAAAGTGATTACCTTGTTAACTCCTGGCACCCACCGGCAGCTTGAAATAGCCCTGATCACCAGGGCCTGATTTGCAAATGAATTACCCCCATCGCCCGGTCCTCCCCTCCCATCCCCTCTGCCTTACTCCCTCTCTTGTGTTCTTTTTCTCCTCTTTTTTTTTTTTGTGCGTGTGTGTGTGTGTGTCCCTTCGTTGCCAAGATCATCTTTTTATATTGTGCCATGACAGATGCTGTGCCGGGCTGCCATTGTTTCCCATCAGTTTTTTTTTTTTTTCTCAATGGCTGCGAGGAGAGCCAAAAGATTTCCACATGTGATTTATTTTTTTTTCTTCTTCTTCTTCTTCTTTAAAGACTGGCCTCCCGACTGCTGTGGTACAGCACTGTGCTTCATTCTTTGTGCACCAGTACTGCAATCTACACGGGTTCTGGAGCAGGGAGAAATGTGGAGTGTCATTGTCTGGATCTCCATAGTGGAGAGGTATTTCTTTGATTAGGACTGGTTGTAATTGGGAGCTATGAAAAGGCTGAGCGCTATTGAGGAAAAAACCACAGGGAAATTGATTGCTCTCTCTCTGTTCCCATTTTGCTTTTTTTTTTTTTTTCCCTTCCAGGCTCCAACTCCTCCTCAATTTGAAACAGTCAAATTAGATCAAAGTTTCTCTAAATCTGGTTTCTATCTCACGGTTACCGTCACATTACAGAACGTGTACAAGGACTTGCAAAAGTTTTCACAAAACTTTTCCACATATTGTATCATAGCTTTCACGCATTTCTGCTTTTTTTTATTATTAGACTTTTTATACACACACTGATGCCTAAATGTCATGTGTGTTTCAAACTTTTTTTATGAATTCTGAAAAGTGTAGCGCGCAAAATTTTGCACTACCCTTTTTTGTATTTTGTTTGTCGATAAAATGCTCCTGGGATTGTGGACTGCAGAGAAGATGGAGACGGTCCTCTGTTGTACTTTATTTATCACCAGCTGGAAAAACTGCATCAGATGATTATGTTTTAGGTGCAGATGCATGTTTGTTGTATTGCCTCGTTTGGTTGTGTTGCAGCAAATGCGACGTACACAGGTTACGTGGTTCACCACGGTTTGAATCCAACGTTGCCCCACACTGCAGCTGACGCATTCGGCCTTGAAACCAATTCCATCTCTGTTTTTTCCAAATCACAACTACTGTGTCTCTGGTTTCCTACTCCTCATTTGGGCTCTAATGCTACGCTCTGTGCTACATAATAAGAGCATGCACTTTGCAAGTACCTGTTGCAAGAGTTCACTTCTCCCTGCTGTAATTAAAATTATTGAGCTCATTTGAATTTATCGTGCGATTAAATAAAATCTAGCATATTGTCGCAGGCTTAGTTGTTATCTTGGACCTCTTGGCTACGTCTTTGAATAATGCTCCTTTTCCCTGTGCAGTCAGTTTAGGTGGGCGGTCATGCGTCGGTAAGTTTTACATTTTAAGATTATTACACACATGCCACACTTTTCAGATTTTTTTTTTCTGAAAGAACAAAGTTCGGTCAAAAAAACTTCCATTAAAATACAGTAAAGTATATGGATGCATTGTGATGTAAAAACGAAAAATGTCAAAACGTTCTACTGGTCTGAGTGCTATATTAAAGATAAAGATGATTAGTCCTCCACTGAGAGACTGGCCGGTTAAAAGGGTTTCCAAGCTTAAAAGACGTTGTATTGTAGACAAGGAGACGTCACTTTTATTTATTGTGGTTTGTTTTTTAGTTTGCGGCTTGGTCAATTGTTAGATTTATTCCCGGCCGATTTAGAGATCAGGGAATAGTTTAGACAAGTAATATTACAAATTTCAAAATACCAAATTATTTTAACGAGTCACCTCATAACCTCCTATGTTTTTTGGTCATCTGTAGAAAAGTTTAGACTCTTGGGGCATAATATGCAGGGATAGTTAAACATATGGCAGGTTCTAATTTGCTTACAAACTAAAAAGAAAGCTAATTTAGTTCAGCTCGGGGGCAATTTATGCTGCTGACTGTTCCTCCTGAGCATATAGGAGTCAAAGTAAATCTAATTTCTCTTATTTTACAGATTGCAGATATCAGTCCTACATGAGCAGTTGTGGGTGTGTTTGTGTACTTGTACTTGGAGTTGAGGGAGAACATTTTTTGGTCATTTTACTAGTAAAGTGAGGATTTTGTTTTGTCTTCACTGTTTTCTGGGCTAGGGATTAAGTTTAGGACTAAGATGCCAATTAGGTTTAGGTTAGGGTTAGGCCACAGAAAGGGTTGAGAATGAATGGAAGTCAAGGCAAGGACCTCAGTAAGTATTCAAACCAGGGTTGTGTGTGTGTGTTTCAGAGAGCAGAAGGAGCAACATAAATCAGCTTCTTTCGTTCCTATTCTTCCTCTCTCGACTTTTTTATTGACTGCACTTCACCCTCCCTTCGAGTAACTTAAAGTGCTGAATTTGTTAGCTCCCTTTTTAATGGACTGCCTCTGTCTACCATTTTGGGATTATGCTAAAGTACCCTCAACTCTCTCTCACACACACACACACACACTCTCTGTGAAGTGTGTGTGTGCGCATGTGGGACTACACAGAGAGCAAGGAACGATAAGTCTGTGTTTTGTTCCCTCTCGCGTGTGCTGTATAGAAGAGTGACAGCTCCTGACTTACCTCCACATTATCCCTTCCTGTCAGTCTGTGAGTGTGTGTCCCGCTAACTTCCTCTCAGCTTTATAAAACCCTGAGAGGTAGCTCTGATAGCACATACAAGAATACAATTTCAATTTCAATTGGCAGCTCTGTTAAAAAGGGCCTATGGAGATGGCAATCAGGCCTGAGGGAAAGCTGCGCCCCCTTATTATCGCATGTGTGTGTGTGTGTGTGTCCTTCAGTTGCACAATATCAAGCTTTTGCCTTCTAATAGTTAAACAGGCAGATGTCACTGATGCAGACTGTGTATTAGTGGATTGTGTGTCCTTTCGGAGTGTTTGTGTGTGTGTGTGTGTGTGTCCCCCATCACATTGACTCTTTAATAAATACGCCTGCCATTCTTACCAGCAGTCAGACAACATATGAATGCTCAATGACACGCTTGACAAGGCATGCAACTGCGGCAAATGGGATGCACACACTCGCTCATTCTCGTTCTCTCGCTGACAGACACGCATGCACTCTGACTCTTATGTATGATGTCTCTTTTATAGCGTTGCCATGTCCCATCTTCCTTGGCTGCTCCTCTCAGGTCCTCCTCTCACCATCACTCACCGATATCAGGATGAGAGGCTGCTGAAAGGCAGGTTGTGTTTTTGCACCCCAGGCAGACCAAGAGGCAAAGAAGGGTGTACTTTAACAACAACATTGTAAAAAAATGTAATTAGGTCATGTATTTAAGTTATTTGGTCAGCGACTGTTTAATCTCAGTTAAGTACTGATCCCTTTAAATATAATACAGTTGTTAAATAACATTGACTCACATTTGTTCTGTTAAAAAACATGTCTTTACCTGTAGTGTTAATAAGAGAAGTGGCTTTCCTGACTACCTTTTTTTTTTTCTTTTTTGGTGCTGAAATGTAGAGCTGCACAATATATGGAACCGTAATCGTCATCGCAATATTGATGCGTTCAACGCCACAGTCACAAACTAGTTTGGTTGCAAAATTTGATAGAATTTGCATTCCAGTAAACTTTTTGATAAACATTTCACGGCCTTCGATGAACACGCTTGATGTATATTTTTAGTAGTCAAGATGCTAAAGCTCACAAAGAGGTGGGGAATGCTGTAATGTAGCGGTTCACAAACTTTTTTTTAGCCATGCACCCCCTTCTGTGTCCCAACCGTGTTGATGCACCCCCAATCTTAAAAAAACAAAACAAAACAAAAAAAATGCAACAAGCTTTTTATAGCCATGTTAAAGGTGTCATGTTTAATCACGCTCAAATGACCAGAACACACAACAAAAGAAAATGTGCAGTTGCAATTACAATAACACAACCATTATAACAATGGAAATATGGAAATAAAATTAGAACATAATGTGAATTAAATTGCAATAAAGTTATGCACAACATCCACAACAGGACCCTGAGGATTTTCAGGTGCATCGGTGGTTCAGCCTGGAGCCAGAGAAAGAAAGAGACGCTCAGATCGGTCAAACCTCCGCAACCTGAACGTCTCTGAAGCAGAGAACATCCAGGTGGATTCATGGACTGACATCTGTTGTTCTACCTGTGCTTGTTCTCACTTTGTTTATTTCATGTACCAGCTTCTAAATAAAGCTGCTATTAATCCGAGAAATGAAAAGTTATTTTCTGATTATTCCCACCAGCAGCAGCGGTGTGGGGAATGATATGCGCATCACTGCTTGTCGCCGGTTCAGAGTCACGGCACCATGGGCAGCGCAGTTTGTAGGTGCTGCGTGATCGATGGAGAGACCGTGTCACTCAGTTTAAAAAATAAAACTTTGGGCCCAAATAAAAATTTCTCTCTACTGACGTAAACAACATAAAGTGAGGAGAGAGATCTCCTGGATCTGTGGCAATTCTCTCGTCTGTTGCCTCCGATTCCTCTCTCTCTCTTGGTTCCTCTCCTCCTTCACCACTAACTTTGACCTTAGATGTCTCACCTGCATGACAGTTTCCCTAGTTTCAGCCAATTGAACATATTTGCAAGAACGAATGAAGTAGAGGCCACAAGCTAGGTGTGCATAAACAGCACCATGCGTGGGAAAAAACTTCCTCTATATTTCATCTTAAAATGAAGCGTAGAAGAAGATTTCTTCAAAATACATTTTTACTTATTCAATTTATAGTTTTCCATTTTCATTTTTACAAAGGAAATGTTTATTTACACATCTTTATGGTGTAGGGAAAAACACTGTCAGACCGCCATGACATTTTTCATCTCGCGCACCCCCAGGTGTGGGCGCACCACACTTTGGGGATCCCTGCTGTAATGAATGAATAGGGTCTGGAAAAATTACTATTACAACCTCCTGCCGAGGACTTAAAAAGTCTAATTTTACTGTTTCAATTTCTTACAAATTGGTTAAATTCTTCTGAATCACCGTCCTCTTGTAAAAACCATGCTATCAAATGTTGCGTCTGAACCTTCATGCTCTGTACAGATTTTTTTTTCCTTACCTACTGACTGCGTAGAGGCTCCCTCTACTGACCACCGGACCAGCGAGAGCGAATATTCACACAAGAGTACCGCAAATCCCAGAAATTTCCCCAGCATACACAAGGCGGGCGGTAAATGTAAAGCTGCTGCTGCTGCTTGAACAAGCTGAAAGAAGATTGATTTTTATCTTTCTTACCTGTTTTCTGTACATCTGATCTCCTACCATTGGTAAGGACACTGACAGGTACGAAACCGGACGTATTTACTTTAACCAGATGTAGTTGCTATATCTTTATATGATCGGCCTTTATGAGATACACTCACTAGACACTTTATTAAGTACATTTTGCTAGTAAGGGGTTGGACATTCTTCTGCCCTAAGATCTGCCTTAATTCTCATTACATTTGTTCATCAAGGTGTCTGCTACATCTCAGAGATTTTGCTCTGTACTGACTTGATATCAAGATCCACGATGCAAATATTTCACTGCACCGCATCCAAAAGGGGCCGTGTTGGATTGAGATCTGGTTGCTGTAGGCTGGGGCATTTTAGCAATGCTCATTTGGAGCAAAGGTGCTCACAGTTTGGCAAGGAAATATCCCCCACATCATTACGCCACTACCCAGACCTGTGACACAAGACTGGATGCTTTCATGTTGTTTACACCCATTTCTGAGGCTACCATATGAATGGTGGGACTTATAAGACTATTCTTGCAATATGTTGGATCTGTGTGATTTTTGTTTTGTTTTTAGCTGAGAGGAGTATCGCCCAATTTTGTCTTACTTTTGCTTTAAGGTTTAACATGATTGGCATTCAGATATTCATCATCCCTTGGCCGAAACAAGAGGTTATTTGATTTACTGACGAATTTCTCCCGTCTTGGACTGTCAGCAAGGCTTTTTCGTCCACACCACTGCTGCTCATTGGATATCTTCTTTTTCCTCCCAAATTTGCCTTTTAAACCCAAAATATTTCTTTGTGCATGAAAACCTCAGTAGATCTCCAGTTTCTGAAACATTAAGACCAGCCTGTTTGGCAACAACAACCCTACCAGAATCGTCTTTCTTTCCTGCTTGAACTCAAGCATGTCATCTTCCTCACATCTAAATGCCTGAATGCATAGAGGGTCCTGCCGTGTGATTTGTCGTTTCTGACTCATACAAAATATGAGAGAAATATGAGCAATATGGTCATGACAGCATATTTTTATTGGGAGGGTTAAAAATGACGGCAGTGCTTTGACGTTTGTTAGCAGTTATAGCTATTCTCTGACCACAGATTATAACAAAATAAAGTATGAGCCATTAGAGAAACACCTGTGTTTGTTTTACTGCTTTCATAATAGACATCTCTTTTATTATTCGAGGAATAAAAATAATATTTTTGTGGCTCTAGTCACCTTTATTTGACAGCTGCCCAACAGGAAATGGGAGAAGAGAGACGGGTAATGACATGCGGCAAAGGTCTCCGGGTCGGAACTCGATCCTGTAAAAATCGTGCCAGGGACCGAAGCATCCGTACACGTGTTGCGTTTTTCTGAACCTGCACCACTCCTCTGCCCAATGAAAAGAATCTACATTCTAACTTTAATTAGAAACTTTTCTTGTCAACGGAGGACAGTCGTTTTCTGTAGGAAGTTTTGGTTTTGCACTGCATGGTCAGAAAGATGAGCAGTGGGCAGTGAAAGGGTTAAAGCTTTTGCTTGCAGGACAGCAGGTCTGGGAGGTAATGCATGGCTGATGAGTGCCGGGCTAATGGGCAGCTCTGTTAGGTGGAAATCAAATGACTGCCTCTGCATTTTAAGTCCCTCTGTCGCCTCCATTGACTGACTGAAGATATTCATCTCTGCTGTGTCAAGGGGCCGGGGAAGAAAAAGAGAGAGGCTAAGGGAAAGAAAAGGAAGGGCATCTTAGAGGAACCTGAAGACCTAATGCAATTATTAGAAACTTGACCACAAATGACAACTCATCTAGTGCCGGCGCTGTAATTAATTGTCTGCTAGCAGGAGCGCAGGGGCTCACGAGAGGGTGAGGGGGAGAGAGAAGGAGAAGAAAAGGAGCGACGGGCTTGTGATTGGAAGAGGACAAAATGTCAGGAGGGGAGAGATAGAGGAGAAGAGATGAGGTAAGATGAGGCAACAGCTTAAAAATCGTCATTACGGAGCAAGAGAAGAAAAAAAAGGGGGTTTGGACACTGGAAAATAGAACATGCATGGTGACTGATGGAGGCAGGAAGAATGTGGAGAAGAGACGGCAAGTAGAAAAAGTATGGGAGTAGAGGCGATGAGCTAGAGTAAGAAGTAGCAGAGTGCAGACAGTGTGATGGATCCAGCGACCATGTTAAATTGGTCAGTATTGACCTTGCCAAGGCTCACTTTAACACTCACTCTTGTTTGTTCAGTTTAACTTAATTGACCACGGATAACTAATTACCGCTTACTGGAACAGCAGTACATTACTCTCTGTCTCTGTCCTCGCTTGCTCATTCGCCATTTTCTGTCAGCCTCCACGTTGGGGTGACTTGAAAGTCTGTCCAAGCGTAAAGAAGAGCAGGAAGGGAACGCGAAACTGGTATCTAAAAGTTGATCATTCAAATTTCTCATCTCTAAGGTCTCTGCCAGGCAGAGCTGTAATGGCTGATCATGCCCAACATGAGTTATAAAACTTTTCTAAATGGAAGTGCACAAACATGCAAAAAGTGAATTTATTGTGAATTCATAGCCAAGCAGCTGCTTTCAAGCCTTAAATCCCTAAGTGCAATGCAAAGCATCTGATTCAGTGGTGTACGGTATGCCTCCAGTGGACTCTCGAGCAGTGGAGACATGTTTTGTTATTTAATGAATCTTGACTATCTGGCAATCTAGTGCTTGGCTACGGGTTCGGGAGTTGCCAGGAGAACAACACCTGCCTGTCTGGACTGAATCAAATGTAAAGTTTGGTGCAGAGGGATTAGGGTGTGTTAGTGCTGTTTTCAGACCAACCCAACTTCTAAGACATTTTGGACAATTTCATGTTCCTAACTTTGTGGGAACAGTTTGGGGATGGTCGATTAGTGTTTATCCATGCTCAAAGCAAGGTCCGTATAGACACAGATTAGAATTTTAATGTGGAAGAACTTGACTAGTCTGCGCAGAGTCCCAATTTCAACCACACAGAACAACTTTGAAATGACTTAGAGAGGAGTTTGCGAGCAAAACTTTCTCATCTAACATCAGTGTCTGACCTCAGAACTGCACTTCTCAAAGAAAGGTCAAGGATTCCCAGAAACACAATCATATTGTGGAAAGCCTTTAAAGAAGAATTAAAGATGGATATTGTAGCTTAATTAACCCTGCAGCTTAATTTGAGGATTGTCACTCAATTTCATGTTTGTTAAGGCGGACCAAGGAGTTCTTTTAGAAACATGTATGCGACAAGTGACATCAAAGTAAACCCCAGAAAGACAAGGGGCCAAGTTATTACTGTGTAACTCCAACTTTTTCTTTTTTATTGGCTGACTGGTGTATTAGAAACCTAAAACAATATCTGCCAATAAATTACAACATTTTGACCTGGCAAGATTACTTTATAGAAGATTAAAAAAGATCACCTAAACCAGGGGTTTTCAAATTCATTGAATGTGAGCCTCCCCTTGGAATAGGTAAAGATAACCACGCCCCCCCCCCCCCCCCCCAACCAAAAACCTACCACACAGGTCCCTGCAGTAAATGCATCTTTATTTTGTGTTCCTGGAATGCTGTGTTTCAAAAACAACTGATAGTCCAACACATGTTTTTTTTATTGTATTTCTTTTAACAAAGTACATTCATAAAATAGGCCTATTCATAAAATATACATCCAAATATTTCCATCTTACATGCTAATTTTATTGAAACATCACGGACAGAGGGCTTAGTTTTAAAATTGAAATTCATTAACAATTGTTTTCAACAGCAGACAAACTGAGCTAAACAGATGCCAATGTCAAACTGAACTCACGTCAACAGGAGACATTAACTGAAATAATATTAAAAAAAGATAACCTGAATTTAACAGACGTCAACATATTCCATGTTCCAATCTACTTTTTAGGCTAGTTATACACAATTTAGACCTATTGCTATTTTATTAGTTGTTATCTCTTATCTGATGTATTTCTGATGTTTGTCACTTTGTTTTACCTCGTGTAAAAGTGCTCTTTAAATAATAATAACATTCATGATGATTATGATCAGAATAAACTTTTGCATCATCTACCAGAAGCTGGAAAGAAAAGAGACAAAAACATTTTGTCTCTTTTTCACACCTCACTTAGTAATATTTTAGTCTAAATACTTTAGCCTAAATATTTTAGGCTGAAATATTACACTTTTTATTTGTTTTTCTTCAATCCCTCTGTGATGTTTAGGAATTTCTGCCAAAGGCTGCAACATTTTGATTTAATTCATCTGAATGCAGTAGTTGCAAGCCATACTCTGATTGGATGGAAAAAAAACTGTCTGTGATTGGCTGAAACAGCCGAGCGAGCGCACAGCTGGTGTTGAGCGTGGAATGAGCAGGTGCGCGTGAGCAAAGTAGCGTGCGAGCAGAGATGGAGCTCACCGCGAGGACAGTGGGTTGAGAAGAGTTTTTCAGACCGTGCCAGACCGGTTTTGAGCGTTGAGAGTTGTTTCACTGCGCGCTCAAACAGAAGGCACGAATATCGCTGCATAGTTTCACAGAGTTGAGCGGCAGCGCTGTCTTCTTCTCTGTCTTCTCGCGCCTCCCCTGTGACTCTTTAGCGCCCCGCAGGGGAGGCTCGCCTCACCTATTGAAAACCCCTGACCTAAAGCAAGTTAAATTCTTTAGAAAAACCTGGATCAAAACAATAACAATGAACTGGTCTATTGTACCACGGTTTGACTAATCTTGCTGGCAAGCCGAATTCTCACGGTATTTGTGCGTTTACAAACACACAAGAATCCATCTTGTACCGCGTCAGTTTCAACCGCTTGTGACAGAATCAAAAATGGTTCAGGCCAATCATGTTGCAATAGTATGGTTTAAGGCAGGACCTGCCGGTGCAATGAAACCAAGACCTGATGAGCTCACAGCCCAAACCAACACAAACATGGCAGCACTGCTGCTATGACATGTTTTGTTTTTTTTTTTTTAGAATCCACAATTTCATCTATGAAAGAACAGCAAGAAGTGCCTTAACCAGCTTAACTTGTTGTTTCTCACAGTGTCTGCTGCTTTCATTTTCATTTGATACCGTGATTGGCTAAAACCAACCGTTGGTAGGCGGGCACCAGGTGTCGCTTCACCCAATCAGCTCGGAGAGTTCTGCTGAATGTCCCTTCTTTCCCCAAACGGATCCAATGGAAGAGGTCCCAGATTGATAATGTGCAGAACGTAGAGTGCTACACATCAACAATCTGGCTGGTCAGTTTACCGTTTTACGCGGTATCTAAAGATAGTGGTTCTTAGAGAAGTTACTA
Source organism: Fundulus heteroclitus (assembly GCF_011125445.2). Classification (NCBI taxonomy): domain Eukaryota; kingdom Metazoa; phylum Chordata; class Actinopteri; order Cyprinodontiformes; family Fundulidae; genus Fundulus; species Fundulus heteroclitus. Next base: position 20,760,132 of record NC_046378.1, on the reverse strand, counting down.
AATCGGTTTATATAAAAAGTTATAATATTATTACCATAATGGAATTTGAACCTGATTTTTACTATATGAAAACGATGATGTTCATAATGTAGCATTCCTTAAATTGTATGATAGCAGGCTAAAATACTTGCAGAGCCTCCCCTCCCCCCTCTGTTGCATATCACAGGGTGGCCTGCTTCACCTGTGTCCTTCCATGTCTGCGCTCTGTCTCCCTCACCATGACTCCTCTCTCCATCCCTCCCTCCCTCCCTCCCCTTCTCCTCCTGTGTGCCGGCGCTGTAATGTGTTCCTGCGGTTGTAGCGAGCAGGCCATAGATGTCTCTGAGGCCTTGTGCTACACCACCATTACTATCTGGCCTGCCTCCACTACAAATTGGACGAACAGGCACTGACACATTTTCAATATTATTACATTAAACCAAGTGGATTTTGATTGATAACCTAATATTGGCCTAATGCAAAACATCAATCACTGCGAGTATATTAATTATTTAATATTGTGGCGTAATTCAGAAATCGATGCTGCCTCTGTGTTGAAGACGTAGCGTGCTGAGGGAGGGAGGAGAGAGGGATGGGAGAAAAGGGAAAACTGCCTCCCAGAAGGCCTAAGCAGATTATATGATGTTTCGAAAAGAGAAATGAGGATGTAAAATGGGCTGATAGTGTGTGTGTGTGTGTGTGTGTGGACAGAACGGTCCCCTTGGCTCTGCTAAGGACACCGCTGGATAGCCCTGCTCTTGATGAAGTCAGAATAGAAGATAAAAGAACGGGACATTAATTGTATGTGAAGAGCTAAATAATGTCGAATAAAAAAAAAAATAGCAAGAGAAGAAAATATGTCATCCTAAAAATGAGAGTGAGACGAGAGATTAAAGGGGGAGGGGGGTGGAGGAGGAGGAGGAGGAGGGATGGAGCGCTGTGTCTCCCCAGTGTTGGATTGTTTCTCGCTAATTGCGCTTCATTAGCGGATTACACACACTGTCACCACAGTAACAAATGTCTTGCTGTCTGGTTGCTGGGCGCCCGTCATGTATAATGAATGTGGCGGGGTGTTTGTCAGAATGTAATGTAATTACAGCTAGATGAAGTTTGCCTTAAGTGGTCGACTTCTTGCGGTTTGTCTTGACGGAGCGCAGAGCAAAACAAAACAAACCTCCATTCTCTTCTCTTCTTGTTAGGTTTTTTTTTTTTTTTACATATATACACATCTGCCTCCCGTTCTGTCTTCTCCTTCAGGACATAATTTAGAAAAGTTGATGGCATGTATGTTTGTGGTCATGGCGTGCTTGGGACAACGTCCTGTAGGATGGATGGATGGACGGGGAGGCAGAGGGAGTCGGCTAGATTAGACGGTATGTAATTTTAGAGATGGTGTAGATTTACACAGTGATGCTGCCAGCTGCATTAGCAACTGAAGCCTGTCGATAAGCCTTCCTCCCTCTCGGCGCAGACACACACGGCACCGTAACGCGCCTCAGCCTGGGTGGAGTTGTCAGTAATGGAGGCCAGAGTTGGACGGGGGAGGGGGGGGGGGGGGGGGGGGGGGGGGGGGGTTGGGGGGGGGATCGGAGACGTGGGGTTTCGGGTGGTGGTGGGGTGTTGCTGTTTGTGTTCTCTTGATCTTTTGATTTGCACTGCTGCAAATTTGAAATGTGCCAAAATTGCATCTATTATTCACTGCCAATTTGCTCTATTTTAAACAGAGCACCCCCACCAACCCTTTCCTTGAGTTGGCGGTCTGCTCTCGCTACCCTGATAATCATACACATTTTTTTTTATTATTCTGACCATTATTAATACATAGATAAAAAGCTCCCAGCTCTTTCTTTGTAGTTGGAAATCATCTCAACTGCCAGTAGGGTGACGACAGTATTCGTTATCATCTGTCTGGATTAGAGGCTAAAAGCATTGAAATGCATTTCTGTCTCAGAGGTTTGTTATTAGGATAAATCTGTGTGGTTACTTTCCTTTTGATTGACCAAAACTTCTCTATTTTCTGATTTTCCTCAATATGACGCTTGCTGACTGCATCAGTTTAATATTTCAGACAAATAATATTTGCAATACTAAGTGGATGATGTATGCAGATTTTTTTGTTTTTTGGTTGCCCAGGTGCACCTAACATTTCCTATGCCCTTTCTCATATAAATACTAGTTGTTGTTTTTTTTTTGTTTTTTTGTCTGCACAACATGCAGAAAGCACTAACACTGCCTTGGTCTTGGTCCACAACCATGCACAGACACGCACTCACACCAGAGCAATTTGGAGAGACCAATTGACCTAACAGCCATGTTTTTGGACTCTGGGGGGAAGCCAGAAGAGCCGAAGAGAATCCACAGAGAGAACATGCAAACTCCATGCAGAACCAAGGACCTTCTTGCTGCAAGGCTACCAACAGCGCCACTGTGCAGCCACGCAATGCAACTTGTTGCCAGTTATTTTGGAGTCCAGTTAAAGCATTTAAAAAATTAAATTAAAATGAAATAGACAATTTAGTGGTAATAATTTTTTGGACGCTATATTTTTTTGCTTTTCGGCTATGGGTTTCGAAGATGTTTTTGAATTATATCCTTGAATTTTTTCCAAATACGCTGTTATTATGAATTTGCTGAATTGTTATAATATGCAACCCAAATCAACTATGTTAAAATAAATCACATCATGGACCATTATAGTCTCGTTATTTTTATAGTAATATAATAGTAATATTGTCTTTATTGTCACTGAAACATACATTACAATGAAATTTGCTTTCTGCATTTAACCCATCCCCTTGGGGAGCAGTGGGCTGCCATGTGCGGCGCCCGTGGAGCAATCTGGGGTTAAGGGTCTTGCTCAGGGACCCAGAGTGCCGGCACTGGGGATTGAACTGGGTACTTGCATCCTTCTCTGAGTGCAAGCGCGCTGCTCTTAACCACTCGGCCACGAACCCCCCCCCCCCCCCTTTTTTTTGAGATAAAACATAGAAAAACTTACTCCTAAGAATATTGGAAGAAAGTTGCTTTTATTGAATAAATCTTTATGTCTGCACTTTATTTAAGGTGGGGTGTGTGTTTCTGTGTTTCAGGGATGCTGGGAGTATTAAGGACAAATTAGAACATCTGGTAAGTTGCATTTAACACACACACAAACACGCATCCTTGTTTTACATACTTACTGAGGACCCTGCCTTGTCTTTCATTGACTTCCTTGCATTTTCAAGCCTTTCTATGGCCTTACCCTGACCCTATCCCTAAACCTAACCACTACCAGTATATACCCAACCCCAACCCTAGCCTAAACCTAATTGACACCTTAGTGCTAAACCTAAACCCTAGCCATTGAGGACCAAAAAAAAAGTCCTCATTTTACATCAAAGTCCTCACTTTACTAGTAAAATTAGCAAAAAATGTTCTCACCCACTTACAAGTATAAGTACAAACACACACACACACACACACACGGTCACACTTCTGTACTTTGATATCAACATCCCTAATGAAATGGCTGCATTTGGGCGAATACCCATCACTGACAGTCAGGGAGGGAGTGACAGACCACACGCTTACATTAAGAATATTGCCTTTGGTCCTGCTTTCATTATACCATTTAATGTATTGTTAAAGCACAAACTCTACTTGGTTGGACTATTTTTTTTATTTATTTAAAGGACAGTGTGTCACACACACACACACACCCCGGCTTCTTCCTTCTGTAGTGCTGGTCCTGCCTGCATGGTGGCTTTCCTCAGTCTCTGCCTGTCCATGAATCGAGGACCTGCTGGTTCTCGTCTCCTGGGACGTGCCTGAAAGTTTAATCACCAACGTTTCCAGGTTTCCTCTTGCTGCTTGCTTTAATACAGGGTCAGAGTTCCATGCAACAAAGTGAGAAGGTCTTTTTTTCCTCTTTTTGGGTGGGAAGAAACCGAGGTTCGATGCGGCCCGTATTCCAGGGGATGAATTATAGACAGGGGTCATAGAGGGTCCCGCCTCTCTGTGGATGTCACATGCCCTCCCTCCCTTGCCTCCTTGCATACTAAACCTCAGCTCCCAGCACCTTACACAAATGACCCGCGCCCCACCACGCGCTACGCAAATGACCTCGAATGTGCCACACAAATGACCGACCCCGGATTTCAAACCCTTCTCTGTAGTTCTCCAGGTTGAAATCAGTTCCTTTTATAAAACTATTTTCAGCTGAACTGGACCTGAGTGGTCTTTAAAGTTCAGTGCCACGCAAAAATTGTTGTATATCTTGAATTTTAAAAGATTTAGTCACATGGCAGCACAAAATATGCTTTTTCTTTTGAATTTATTTAGCTGACCAACTCAAAGCACTGAATAATTGTGAGGTCAGAGGTATTTAAAACCTAAGCTGTAATTTTCCATCAACACCCTGAAAATGTGTGTTTGCAATCATGCCCAATGTTTTCTGCCATGTTTTACATGTATGCCTGAGCTTTGGCTCCCTAGAGCTAAAGCAGTGGATCTTAAAGAAGATAGTTAAGAACTTCTTAATATAATACCATTTAGTAGGAGATTTAACCACCTTATTGTTTGATCCACCCACCCCCACTAATGAGTATTATTTAAGCCTCCATTAAGCCTATCATATCTTTAAATTGGAAAATTAGTAATGGTCTTTTCTGGGTATTGTGATTCTGTTCATGTGGGTCTACAGGTGTGATTGATGTACATCTCCGTAAAATGTTATTTAAATTATTCACGAGAGGTTTAGATGCATAAACAGCATTAATCAATACCTTTATGGGCAGTTACTCTCAAGCAAACATTACGAGCCCTTATGTCTAATGCTGAGATGAGTTTTTCCTCTTATGCAGGCGACTAAAATAGAAAAGACCAGAGTGATTCAGGGTCAGCAAGCTGATGAATATATCTGCAAGTGCTTTACTCGAAGTGCTGTATACTTAAAGGGCTAAATGAGTGCAACTGATGCATTTTGCTTATTGTGAGCCAAGTATCAAACCAAAAGGCATTTTTTGAAAGGAAAAAAAACATTTTTCAATGTTAAAAATGTGCTTCAGATCCTCTTCAAATCTCCTGGTAGTTTTGTAATCTTTTATTTTACTGAATTTTCATTTTACATGTGTACTTAGTCTATTCTTTACGTTATCTCTCTCATATGTAGAGGAAATGCATTTATCCTGCAAGAGCTCCTTCCGGTATAATCTCTTGCTGAAATATCCAAAAATCTAAACTTAATCTCTGCACATTTTTCTAGTGTGGGGGGAAAATCCCATGATTTAACACTTACCGGCACCTCTAAAGATTCTGATAAAATACAGTTTTACAAGTTAAACTTTTCTTTTCAGGTTATTTAGGGTGTTCGACAGTGTCTTATTATTTAATGAATATAATTTCCTCTTCAATACTTTTGAATACAACAGAACTTGAGACTTTAGTAGATATTGTTTTTATCTCCTGTGTTGGTTTTTCTTCTAATAATAAACTCTTTACTTTTAGGCACCATCAACACTATCACACACATGCACACTCTTTTTTATACGTGTGTGTATCTATGTATGTATGTGTGTGTGTGTATGTATATATATCTATGTATATTATATATATATATATATATATATATATATATATATATAATATACACTTTTACTGTATTCTTATTTTTTGTCTGCACCATCAATTCCAAGTCAAATTCCTTGTAAGTGCAAACCTACTTGCCGATTAAACTTGATTCTGATTTATATATATATATATATATATATATATATATATATATATATATATATTAGGGCTGGGCAACGATTAAAATATTTAATCGCGATTAATCGCCCTGATTAATCGCGATTAATCGCGATTAATCGCATTGTATTTACAAACTCCAAGAATGAATTCAAAAGTAGTGTAAAGAGCACTTTTATTTTAATGTTCTGCTGCCATATGAACAAAAGTGTTGTAACATTTGTACCACTTATTTTATACTGGATATTTTCAACCCATCTATTGAATTTAGTGCACTAGTTGATCTTTTCTTCATAAGAGAACAAGCACTGCAGCCAAAATATGGCCTTTTTTGACCTGCTGTATATTAGCCAGTCCCTAAGCTTGATGTATCATGAAACTGTTGACCTTTTGGGTTTTGTGGTTTTTATTTTATTATTACAATTTAATAATAATAATAATAATAATAATAATAATAATAATAATAATAATAATGTTATGTTCAGTGTTTTTTCGCTAATCCACCTTGTGACGGACGTGTACGTTGGTAGCTAGTCGCTCCCTCACTGACTATGTGCTCCGGTCAGAGAACAGCTGCGACTTTAGGTGTTCTTACGGACTTTATTGCTGATCATGTAAGAGAATATATGAGTGTGTAGAGGTACGCGTGGTTTCTGCAAGATAAACATATACAGGAAGAATAATAATAATATTGTACATCTAGATTCCAGATATACATATACAAATTCTAACATATGCAGAATATTTGGTTTCAAGTAGAATCAAATATACATATCCAGTTACATTACCAATATATATTGTAATTATGTAACATTTCAGTAACAGTAATGTAACAAGGAAGAGGACCACGGCAAGTAGCAAGCAACAACAGGATAACACAGTTGAGAACTGGGCACCCAGGGTGTCAACACAGAACACATGAATGCAGCACACCAAATGTCCACAAGGTGGCATACAAAGACCACAAATGGTAGAAGCAGCTCCCCTCCCCGCACGGTCGAGAAACGACTATCTACCCGAACACACCGGCTCCACAAGCGCTCCGCACCACACTCGGAAGCCAGCCCACAATCCTGAACATCCCCAGAATAGCAGAAACGACGCTACAATTCAGAGCACTGCCAAACAGCTCCCAAACTGAACTACTCCCGCGACGGCAAACCAATAGATGAACGTCAGCTTCGTACTTCCTCGTCTGAACACACTGGAGCTCGCGGCAACTAAAGTTACATGGTTACCGAACTAATAGCGTGCAGTAAACACAAACATATGTAGGAATTATGTACTTACATTGTCATCAACGCACACGTACACACAAAGGAATCAACAATTTAGTAAGGTGCTGAAGCAAAGCTACAAGTGCCTGCTAGCGGAGCACACACTAAAGTCTGTTCATGAATGTGCGCAGGCGCGTGGTATGTTCCTAATAACGTCTCTGACGTCACGACGCAGCTTTCAGCAGGGAGTTTTCCACAGCCGCCCCCGGATTCGTGGAGCGAATACGTAAACCAGGAAAGTCTCTGCTGGATCGGCGCAGCTGGGTTCTCATTCATCAGGCATCTTCGGAAGTTCGACCAACTTGGCGACAGGACGGGTGTAGAGGTTACCCTTGATGTCTACCTCTGCAACTCGCACCTTACCGTCGTCGCTGGGGATGATACGGGTGATACGCCCAACGGGCCATAACGCTCTTGGGAGCTGTGAGTCAAGCACCATGACGACAGTACCCACTGCCAGATCTGGGGTAGTAGTTCTCCACTTCTGGCGTAGCTGTAGGCCAGGCAAGTAATTACGGATGAAGTGACTCCAGAAGAGGTCGGCAAGTACCTGACTATGCCGCCATCGACGTCGTCCTAGTAGATCGCTGGAGCCGTAAACTGCCTGAGGGAGTGAAGCATCTCGTCGTCCCATGAGGAGGAGATTGGGGGTAATCGGGTCATGATCGGCCAAATCAGAAGATGCGTAGCCTAAGGGCTTAGAATTGAGGATGCCCTCAACTTCAATGATCACAGTCATTAGAGCTTCTTCTGACAGAACTTGATCCTTCAGGACTGTCTGGAGTGAAGCTTTGGCCGACTTAATCTCCCTCTCCCACACTCCTCCAAAGTGTGGAGCGAGAGGGGGATTGAATTGGAATAGGATGCACTGTTTGGCCAGCTGTTCTTTAAGCGATGGCTCGAGTGCGGCAAAGGATTGCTGGAGCTCTCTCTCACCACCACGGAAGTTAGTACCTCTGTCGCAGAGTATCTCATAGGGTTTGCCCCTACGTGCTATGAAGCGGCGGAGAGCCAGAAGAAAGGAGTCCGTGTCCATACTTGGCATCAGATCAAGATGAATACAGCGGGTTGTGAGACATTTGAACAAGATGCCCCAACGTTTCTCGTGCCGCCGTCCCAACTTGATAGTGTATGGGCCGAAACAGTCCACTCCAGTGGACCAAAATGGCGGCTTGTTAATACGAAGACGCGCAGCAGGTAGATCAGCCATCTTGGGGATCGTAGGCTTACTTCTCCATCTACGACACTCAACACAGTGTTGTTGGTGTTTCTTGATAGCTTGGCGGCCTCTGAGGACCCAGTATGACCTCCTAATCTCCGCGAAGACTCGCTCTGGACCAGCGTGTAGGAGACGATCATCGTAGTCCTTAACCAGGAGCTGAGTGATGGGGTGTTCTGGTGCTAGGACGACCGGGTGGATTGAGTCTTCGGGTAGATCATTAGCTTTGCGAAGGCGACCTCCCACTCTAATAATACCAAGTATCTGGTCGTACTCTGGTGAGAGAGATCTGAGGCGACTACTAGGTCGGATTGGTCGGTCGTGTTGCAGAGCACTGAGTTCCTCAGGGAAGCTATCTGCTTGCACCCGCTTCAGGAGAGCTACTTCTGTCTCTATGCGATCTGAAGCGGGCATAGGAGCTACAGCCGCCCCGTGTTGAGACCGGTAAGTAGCATCTACTAGGTCAGACCAGGTCGTGTACTGCAGTGGATCAGGATAGGTGTCGGGGACTGTAACCTGACCACAGAACATGGACTTCCTGAGCTCTACTGTATCTTCTACTTTCTCCACCAAGTTCTCTGGCCACTGGCTGGGGGATTCGTACAGGAAAGCAGGACCATTGTTCCAGCGGGTAGGCTGAGCGAGCTGGTGTAGTGACTTCCCCCGAGTGATGTCATCAGCTGGGTTCTGGTCGGAGGGAACATACCTCCAGTCACTGGTGTTGGTGTGTTCTTGGATCTCCGCTATGCGAGTTCCAACAAAAACCTTGTATTGAGCTGAGTCAGACCGGATCCAACTGAGCACCGTTGTAGAGTCTGACCACATGACGGTGTGACCCATAGTCAGAGTGAGCTCGGAGTGCAGTAGTTTGGCGAGCTGTGCTCCGGTCAACGCAGCGCTGAGTTCCAGGCGAGGCATGGATAGTTGCTTCCGTGGTGCGACCCTGGATCGTGCCATAACGAATGACACATGTGAGTGTCCTTCTGCATCTTCCATACGGAGGTATGCAACGGATCCGTATGCCTTCTCTGACGCGTCACAGAAGACATGTAGAGACACATTAGACGGTTCGGCACTTGCGATAACAGGTATGTAGCAGCGTGGCATGCTGACGTGCTGAAGATGAGAAAGTTCGATCTCCCAATTCTGCCACACTGAGAGGAGTTCCCCTGTGATGGGTTCATCCCACTGTTGATCATGTCTCCAGAGGGCTTGGATCAGGACCTTAGCACGAGTGGTAAACGGGATAATGTACCCTAGCGGGTCATACTGGGACGCTAGGACTCTGTACACATTTCTCAGTGTAGGCTCGGAGGTGACTGGTTGGCGGTACTTGTAGCCAAGTGTGTCTGATGGACAGTGCCACCGTAGACCTAAGGTTGATTCCTGAGGATCCGCTCTTTCTGCTGTTAACCACAGCTCACAGCCTTCAGACCTTGCCTCCGACGGAAGGTGGGCGATTACTTCTGGTTGGTTGCTTGCCCACTGCCTCATGTCGAATCCACCAGCAGCGAGCACGGCTCTCATCTCGTCTATCAGCTGTCTGGCCTGTTGTAGGGTGCAGACGGACTGGAGGCAGTTATCCACGTAGAAGGCGTTGTTGACTGAGTTCAGGACCTCTTCATTGCCAGCACTATTGGTCTTGACATGCTGTTGTAGTGCATATATAGCACAACACGGACTGCAGGTAGTCCCGAAAGGTAGAACACGCCATTCGTAGATGTCTGGGCTACGCTCCTTCTCCATGTCACGCCACAGGAAGCGAAGGAGTGGTTGATCTTCTGGAAGTAACCGAATCTGATGGAACATCCCACGGATGTCTCCGCTGATAGCTACTGGGTACTCCCTGAACCTGAGAAGTACACTGAGCAGCGAGGCTCCAAGGTTAGGTCCAGGAAGTAAGATGTCATTGAGAGCAGTCTGCTGGTACTTGAACGAACAATTGAACACCACTCTGGCCTTCCCGTTGTGGTGAACCATGTGGTGCGGGATGTACCAGGACTCTTCTGACTGACTTGCTTCATCGCTGCTGATTTTGACAACGTATCCAGCTCTCTCCAACCTGTGTATCTCTTCGTTGTAGACCTTAGCCAGATCGGGATTGCCGGATAAGCGTCGCTCTGTGGCTCGTAGCAAGGGCATCACTGCTAGTGGAGGTGCATGTAGCTTAGGGGCTGTTGGCTTACGAAGTAGAGGTGTAGCGTAGCGAGCTATACCGTCTACATTGACACGGACAGTTCGCCGTTCCAGTGTATTGACAGCCAGCTGATCTTGCTTGGAGCGTGTTGCTTCTTTCTCAGAACGATACGGCAGGGTGTCGACTTGCCAGAGCCTCTCAACGTGCTGATGTAGATCTTGATTAGGATACTGGAATGCTGCTTGGAGACATGACGTCTCTGTGGAGGGGGCTTGCAGGAAGTTAGTCGGTCCTTGTATGGCCCATCCTAACAGAGTGCACACAGCTACTGGACTACCTCGATTTCCTCTCAGTATCGGACGCACAGGAGTGATCAGATGTGGGTGATCGGAGCCGATGAGGAGTAAAGGCTGAACTAAGCTGAAGCTTCGCACTGGAACTCCACGGAGATAGTTAAACCTCCTCTTGAGCATCTCTGCGGGGCAGGATTGTTCTGCAAGACTGAGCTCATCTGCAGTGAAGGCATGACTGATGGCGTATTTTGCTCGAGTGTTGTTAGAGCTGCATACCTCGAATGACACTGACGCTCCGTTAAGTTTCACTACGTCTTGTCTGATAGTGCGAAGCGATAGAACCTCATTCTCCCTCTGCAGGCCAAGATACTTGGCAGCGGCTGGAAGGAGAATGGTTCTTTCAGAGCCGTCGTCTAGTATGGCGTAAGTGTCCAGCATCTTGCCTCCGTTGTGCAATTGGATAGGAACGACCTTAACCATGACACGGCTAGAATGACTGGACTGGCTGACGTACACCATGCTGGAAGATGTAGCAACTGTAGAGGGACTCTGGCAGGCTTTGGTGGCCACTTCGTGCAGGACAAGAAGGTGTTGCTCATTGCAGGTGGAGCATGGCTTCTTTAGGGTGCAGCTCTCCGGCTTGTGTCCACGGCCACATCGCCAGCATTTACTCTTCTCTTTAATCCAAGTACCTTTCTCAGCTGTGCTGAGCTTGGAGAACTCTGTACAGGCGCTGAGATAGTGTTCTTGGTTGGAGCAGTAAGGGCAATAGGGCTTAAAGCGCTCTCGCTTCTTGGATGCTTGGCCGTGTTTAGAACTGGCTGGAAAGGTAGCAGAACCGTGTGGTGGCTCTGAGTTCTCAGGCTGGTTAGTCACGTAGATCGTAGCAGACTTAAGTGATTGGGTCTTGATGTTCTTGTGCCTGCGCTCGGGCTGAGTGACTTCAGGTGTGGATGCTTCTGTAGCACGTCTTGCCACCTGAATAGCTTGTGCCTTGATTTCCAACCAGTCGGCAAAATCAGGGAGTGTATATGTCCGGTCAGTGCCACTGCGGATGATCCCTTTAGCTATACAATACTCTGCGAAGCGGTCTCTGTAAGTGGCGGGCAGCTTGCTCAGCAGTGTGTCCACATGAGAGCCACATCTCAGCTCAGCTCGAGAGGAACCATCGTTAGTACTTAGCAGGCCCACTAAGGTGCTGACAGCGTATGAGAAGTCCTCAAAGGCCTGTGCGTCACCTGGCTTGATAGGGGGAGAGTTCAGGATAGCCTTCAGCTCTCCTTGGACAAGCTGGCGCGGCTGACCGTAGCGCTGTTCAAGGGCGTGCATAGTACTGGTGTATGGCGTTCGGTCGTTGACATACCTCTTTGCCACCTGATAGGCGTTTGGTAGTTTGAGGAGGTCGAGGAGCACTTGGTACTTGTAGTCCTCGGTTAGGTGCTTGTGTGGACCTAGCACACTGTCCAGTCCCTTCTTCATCATTATGAAGTCACTCTCCTTGCCAGAGCTAAATGGGATAAGCTTGGGCTTTGGAATGCCGTAAGAAGAGGCAATGGCCATCTCCAAAATACCAGGAGCTGTAGGTTCCGATGGTAGGACGGTTTGCCTGTTAGGCGTTGGCATTGTAGTCATTTGTGTAGCTGGCAGGAGTGATGGGTAATGTTGAACTGCGGGTACGTAGGCAGAGTGCTGAGGGTAGGACTGATGTATGAAAGGAGGATGAGGGAAAGAGTTACTCTGTTGGACAGGAGGTGGATGGTTAACAGTCTGTGTTGGCAAAACCTGTGACATAATGGGCTGTGGCACAGACTGTAACGGTTGTACATTCTGTCTATTTGGAGTATGGGGTACGGAGATGGGATTGGAAATCCATCCGTCATCAGCCAGTAGTTGTGCCGATGCCTGATGAACTGGCTGGCTAAGCATGGCTTGGTCTTGTGTACCTGGCTCCCCGGTCTGCAGTTGAAGGTTGGACTGTCGTAATGGGGAGTTGTGCTGTGACATTGGCTGCTGTATGGGTTCTTCTTTAGCGACAGCAGTGTAGCGAGTAGGGCTGTGCACTGGTGTTGACCAATGGTCGCTAGTAGGACTGTCCAGGATTAGCCTTGGTACGCTAGTGAACTGTGGAGGATATGGTGGCTGGTACACTGGAGCACTTCGTGGGTAGGACAGTCGTTTAACATTGTCCATTGCGATCTGCAACTCCTGTAGTTGTTTGGTTAGGTCGTTGTGACGTGCTTCCATACGATGCCATTGCTCCTCTTTGCTTGCACTTTGCGTAGTTAAAACAGGCGTGATGAAGTCGGCAGACGCTAGCTGGCTAGCTGGTTGACTCACGGTAGGCTGATGGAGATGTTGATCAAAGGGGGGCAGCTGTTTGGCTGGGAAACCGAGTTCGTAGTCCCCAAGATGCCGTGGGAGCTGTCTCCTTCTCTGAGGACGGGCTTGGATGTTGTCCTCTCCGTATTCACCTGGGAAGGTCGCCATAGCGCAGTGGGCGGAGCTTCTCCGGCTCGAAGGACCACTTGTGACGGACGTGTACGTTGGTAGCTAGTCGCTCCCTCACTGACTATGTGCTCCGGTCAGAGAACAGCTGCGACTTTAGGTGTTCTTACGGACTTTATTGCTGATCATGTAAGAGAATATATGAGTGTGTAGAGGTACGCGTGGTTTCTGCAAGATAAACATATACAGGAAGAATAATAATAATATTGTACATCTAGATTCCAGATATACATATACAAATTCTAACATATGCAGAATATTTGGTTTCAAGTAGAATCAAATATACATATCCAGTTACATTACCAATATATATTGTAATTATGTAACATTTCAGTAACAGTAATGTAACAAGGAAGAGGACCACGGCAAGTAGCAAGCAACAACAGGATAACACAGTTGAGAACTGGGCACCCAGGGTGTCAACACAGAACACATGAATGCAGCACACCAAATGTCCACAAGGTGGCATACAAAGACCACAAATGGTAGAAGCAGCTCCCCTCCCCGCACGGTCGAGAAACGACTATCTACCCGAACACACCGGCTCCACAAGCGCTCCGCACCACACTCGGAAGCCAGCCCACAATCCTGAACATCCCCAGAATAGCAGAAACGACGCTACAATTCAGAGCACTGCCAAACAGCTCCCAAACTGAACTACTCCCGCGACGGCAAACCAATAGATGAACGTCAGCTTCGTACTTCCTCGTCTGAACACACTGGAGCTCGCGGCAACTAAAGTTACATGGTTACCGAACTAATAGCGTGCAGTAAACACAAACATATGTAGGAATTATGTACTTACATTGTCATCAACGCACACGTACACACAAAGGAATCAACAATTTAGTAAGGTGCTGAAGCAAAGCTACAAGTGCCTGCTAGCGGAGCACACACTAAAGTCTGTTCATGAATGTGCGCAGGCGCGTGGTATGTTCCTAATAACGTCTCTGACGTCACGACGCAGCTTTCAGCAGGGAGTTTTCCACACACCTCTTATTTATTTCAATCCGTATGTAATTTTGTCTGTGTTGTATGCACCTGCCTGTTGCTTTAATCCTATAAATTTCCCCGTAGTGGGATAAAAAAAGGATTAACTAATGTTATCTTATCTTAAATAACACTTTTTAATATATGTACTGGGTTCTTTCAAGGTCTTAATTACATGTTATGTGTGGGCTCCAGTAACATCCATCCATCCATCCATCCATCCATCCATCCATCCACTGATCTACCTGGATGTTCCCTGGAGGACTGAAACGCCTCAGTCAGAGACGTCTGTGGGTCTGTCGGGGCAATGAGAGAAGTTTCGTCTCCTCTCTCCGTTTCTGGGGCTCGACGTTTTCATGTTTTTTCACGTGCTTAGATAAATTTGTTGTGTTTCCACTTAAATGAACCGGCTTTTTACAAAACATACAGCTTGATTTCATTTACGGTATTAAAATAAAGCCGAACGGTGCTACTTCCTCTGTTCATGTTTTTTCGCTGCTGCGTTCTCTCTCAGCTGATTGTGTATTAAGTTTGTGTGAGAGCTGAGTGCGCGGGCCAGGCTGAGCCTGCGTGCTGATTGGCTGGCGCCGCTGAGCCATGTACGAGAGGGGAGGGGGAGCGGGAGAGTGCTGCCGTGAGACAGCGCGCTGCAGTCAGCGCGCGTGCTGACTGACACTGACTGAAAGCATGATGTGAGCAACATGCGTTAATGCGCGATAAAATAAATATCGCCGTTAATAGTCTAATGAATTAACGCGAAATTAACGCGTTAACTTGCCCAGCCCTAATATATATATATATATATATATATATATATATATATATATATATATATATATATATATATATATATATATATATATAATGTGTATATGTGTGTGTGTATGTGAAGTGACATTTAATCTGGGAAGACAACTGCACCTACAGCCGGCTGAATAATATGGACAGTACCGGGAAGGTTCTTGCCAGCGCAGTTCAGGCTAACGGCCGGTTACCTAAACTGCGCGAGCAAAATTATACTGTGAGCGTAACCATGCTACGTGCTAAGCTAACATTACGACACGGATATTTGAGAGAAAGATAAAGCTCAAGGATATCAGCCAAGTTGTAAACCGCCCAGGCAACATGCCTGTAAGCTAACGCTAGCTGTTATTAGCTTCATGGACAGCCCAGTGGCGGGGTTCTGGTGCAGTCTGGGCCCTTCGAGCTCCACCACACAACGCTCCACTGCGTGAATGTAGACTGAAACATCGAAACAACATACAAACGTGTTCAGTCTTTGTTGTCTATAAGTTAATGTTTCAATCAATTTTACAACAGCAGCATATCATTTTCACAAGCCTAGACAGCCCTCTTGTGGCTATTGACGGTAATCTTTACTCCTTGGTTCATGTTGGTCAGTATAATTTACCATTTAATTTGATACATAATTTGTACCTCACTATAAGTCGCAAGATCAGCTAAACTATGAAAAAAAGTTACATTGACATTTACAAGATTTGTGAGATTTTGCTGCATCTCCTTTTTTTGTTTTTTGTTTACTGTAAGACACTTTAATCAACCTGGGTTGTTTTTATATCCTGCTAATTTAATAAGATTGACATTAACATTGACACTTTTATGTACACTGTATACATACGATAAAACAAAGGCTCATTTATCAGAGCAACTCTTTAAAATGGGAAAGACGAGCAAACATGCCGTTTGAGTTAGGGAGATGCATGTTAATCTTCAAAAGTCAGGAAATGGTTGCAAGAAAATGGCAACTTTCCTAAAGTTGCCTATATCTGTAGTCAGAGCATTTATTTTAAAATATGAAAACGGGTAGGACTGGGACCAGCAAGACTGAAGATAGTAAGGGAAGTAAGAAATGAAAAGTAAAATTCATGACTCACTGCGTTCCCCGCAGTGAGTTTCAACTGTTTGTTTTAGGGCTTTTGTGCATATATTTACCAGGTGTGCCAATAATTATGGAAGCTTTATGATTTATGCATTAAGGGCTTAATTTATAGAAGAACAACAAATAAATGTAGACCAGACTCTTTTAATGATCCTACACAAAAATCCTGTCTTGCACATGTTGTTGGTGGTGGTATTTTAATGTGCAGGTCTCTAAAACTATAGGAAACACACAACCGTATCAGTTTCAATGACTATACCCGCAAGGATTGCTTATTAAAATGTGTCGTTTAATTATTGCCCCCTGCTTTGTCCTTATCTTGTCATCAGGGTGACTCTCTCAATAAAAGCTACACACACACACACACACACAAGCACACATCTGTGTATTTACCGGCATATTTTCTGTATTTATATGTGAGGGAATTTGAATATCTGAATACGGAGTGTTTGGATTTATGGGTGTGTTTATGCTTATGGGGGAGATTGCACCCCAGTAGGCAGCTGCATGCGGTTCGCAAGGCTCTTGATTACGATTCGGGACGGAAAACTGTAAATAATGGAGCTCATCTCTCTCGGAGCCGGAGTTTGCGGGCCTGTTCAAACACTTTCAATGCTTCAATGCTTTAATCTACATGTGTAACACATATCCCGGAAGATTTCTAAACAGGCATTGATGAGTCTCTGTTGATCTATTGCTCTTAAGATTGGAGCATAAATGATATTTTCGTTTACCTAGGGTCTCATAAGGTAAAGGGACATCATCTTGTCAAGCAAGTACCTTGAAACTGGCACGCGTACACTGCAAAAACGGAACTAAAAATAAGTTGGATTTTCATAAAATGAGTGTATTTGTCCTTGATTTTAGCAGGTAAATAAGATGATTTGTCAATAGAATGAGATTTTTGCACTTAAAATAGGAACAACTCATCTCCATAGTCTTATTTAGAGGGCAGAATATCTAAATATCTTATTTTAGGGGTTTGAAATACTCCATCCATTGGCAGATAATCTTATTTACCTGCTCAAATCAAGGACAAATACACTAATTTCAAGAAAATTTGACTTATTTTTAGTTCCGGTTTTGTAGTGTAGAGTCAGGTCCTGTTGATTTTAAAAGAAAATAAACATTATTTCATGTCTTTTTCTTGAAATACGTGCTTTCGAGTGCCTTTTAATCATCTAAACTAGTATGACAGGCAAGCTTTTTTTGTTCCTGTTTAACTGGTATTTGATTTTGCCAGCATTAGCCTCTTCTTTTAACTGTAAAAGTGAATGACTGCTGAAGCAATTAGGCGACCAATTAAGATCTGTGTGGTCTGAGGTTTGTTTTATTGTTTGTTTGTTTTTTTTGTTTTTTCCTTTGTGTTTCGCCAGATTGACTGAATAGAATGAGTAGCGATGAGGAGGAAAACACTGAAGTTAATTGCTCCCAGCGCTCCGCTTTACTTTCAGCTTTTGGTACGCCAGTGTACGTGTCCAAATAACACTCGAGCGCACAAACACAAGAAGCATCAAGGCGTATTTTTGTTGCTGTGGGAGAAAGAGGTGGCCTACAGCAGCTAATCGGTCCAGATGTACTGCTTTTTAGAGCAAAGCAGAAGAAAGCCAGCAGCTCAATCAATAATGGGAGGAATCAGCCTCATCAGGACTCCTGGCTCAATCAGCAGCTGTACCCATCGCTTTAACCGCACACACTGCCCGAGGATGGATAGAAGGAGGAAAGAAAGGGAGGGGTAGGGGATGAAGAAGACATGTCAACAGTTTTGGGGAGAGAGGGTTGGACTGTCCGTGATGGCGGAGGCTAGTTTACGGGTCAGTCTGCGGTCACGGGTTAAGTTGAGGTCACCTTTTGTGGGAAACTAAAATAGCAAATCAATGTTCCCAGTGTGGATTTACCTTGATCTCTTCATGTGAAATTGAAGGGTTTTGTTAAAAGAAAAACATTAATTTGTTTTTGTACATTTTTAATGCGTATTAATATTGCAGTTGCTTAAAATATACTAGAAATCAAAAGAAAGGGGAGCTTGTTCCTCCTAAATACTCAGCATCTCTCGAATGTAACATCGTTTTTATCACCAGAGTCAGCTTAGAATCAGGAGTCTTTCTATTTTTGATGCCAGCGTTCTGTTGGCCACATGGCCCGCTTCAGGGTTGGCTGATGTGCAAGTGTCCCTTGGTGAGTTGAAAAGTTGACTGAGGCAAATAGCCTGGTTGGCCTGCTGACAGAGCGGCACCGACAGCTGTAGACGAGACTGCGTGGCCCCACAACAACAGCGTGACAAACCTGCCGTCACTTAAAGTGGAATGTGGTCCACCCAGAGATGTCCTAATGTGCGATTCTGGTCTGGGACTGTCCCATTGTTGTTCCATGGAAATTGTTTGATAAATAATTGTTGCCTTTCTTCCTTGAACTTGCTGTTTTTATCAATAAATGTGATTGTTTGGGCTGTAATGAGTCTGCGTAGCACACTATTAGTTAGTTGAAACCACCAAACGTCCCAAAGAGGAGCTGAAAAGGGAAAAAAGTCCGGACAATGGCAAGTGTATCAAAGTACCGTTGACAAAGTACCATACTTTACCGTTTTGGTCTTTTCATTCCTACATTGGCAACCAGTAAAGTAATTTCCTATCAGTTCTGGGGTACTGGAAGGACACATAGTTACTGATTACTCATCTCCATAATTCACGTTGATTTTAGTACATGGGTACAAGATGGTAAGAAATAGACACAAGATTGTACGGAAAAGCAGTGAATGAGCACAATTTAGGGATGCGAATTGACGAGCTGCCAGAAACACACTGCCACCAGCGTCAGTATGTTTGAATACACATGTCTAGCCTATTGGTATATTTCTTTTACACTACAGCTCTTTTTTATAGAATTAAAAATAAATGACAATATTATTTATTACGATCACAGTGAATGAGATCCAGAAACAGCGGCGTATAAAATTCATCCCCTCCACCTGGTTTGTGTACAAAATGTATCATTTTCATTTCTGCTGCTCATAAAGAAGCCTCTGCCATTAAAGAAAAAATGACAGACAAGGTGTAAATAAACTGTAAACTCTTATGATAAGACCGCTGGGTAAGGTTAGCATCTGGTTTTAGTATCCCAATGCCGCCACAGTGAAAGGTGGTTGTTTTTTTCCAAGGTCTGGACTATATTCAATCATTTACATTACTATGATTTTTAATTATCCTCGTCTTGTGATAATTTTTTTTCTGTTTTAATTTTCGTGAAACCACTTTGTGCTTTCTATCTATGAAATTAGAACTTGCTATAATCTGGTGTTTAAAGTCTTAAACCTTGGAACGGCCAATCCTGAACTGGATAATTCTGCAGTCAACAGAGATTTGTCCACATTTTATGAAACTTTTGTTTTCTTTGTAAAAGCACTTAATGAGAGGGATTTTCAGTGCATGTCTGGCATTACAACCAATTTAGACAAACTATAAATTTTTAACTAAGAAGTTATTCAACCAGGCAGTTTGTTTCTGATTTGAAATAAGACATTCAGCTTTAAAAACATAATAAAATGCTATCAAAATAATGTCAGTTGTGAGAATATTTTTTTGAAAATGTAAAATAGCATGGCTAAAGTGATTTACACTCCACTATAATTAAATGAAAGTATTTATCGCCATTATTACAATCAAACCTTTTAATTGCTGACAAGCTTTTTTCACGTTTCCACTGGTATTTTGGTTATTTATCTTTGTTGATGAGCTCCATGTCTTTGGAACTGGAAGGCCTCCTTGCAGTCAGATTAGCTGTACTTCAAATGGCAAAACCTATAATTGATTAATATACTCTGATTAAATATCCTTTGCCACACAATTTAGGATTTTTGAAACCTTTTACTATATTGGTGAAAAGGCAAAATCGATTTTTCTCATGAGCTGAATGCATCATCACACCCTTTGTGAATGTTTTGGATAAAAAAAATAATAATAAAGAAGGAAAACGGATAAAGGGGGTGCTGATGGTGGTTTTGTGGGGAGGGGGAGGTCAGTTATAATCTGCAAACAGATTTCCATGCTTATTACACTAATGATTTCATGATTTGAAGCAGCGTCGGATGTTTGCAAGACGCGGGAGCAAAAGAGGGCGGCAGTGTGAATGAGGAGGGGGTATCGCTCTCTTTTTCTCTCATCTTGACGCCGGGGCTAAATGATGGAGTAATTTGAGTGACCCCGGACTCGGGGCAGCCCTACACATAATTGCATGTCATTCTAGTGTAGAACAGGGGATACACAATGTACAAAATACCTACATTTTTGTCCCTCCTTTCTCACAAATCACTTGTTTTTTTTTTTTCATTCATGTCCTCGTCACTCTATCGTCCCCCCTCCCCCCCATAAAAAAACATAAGCACCACCAAACAAAAGAAAGATTGCATTAATTTGCAAATGATGATATTACATTAAGCGCGGGGAGATCTCATACATCAGAATGTGAGAACTACTCCCTTACTGTATGTGCTTCATCTTAATGGTATCGCTGGATGTCAAGGGCATGGAGGAAATTAAATCGGAAAGTGCAGATAGACCAAAGAAGATATTATCTCTGGATGATTGCAGTTTTGATAGGTATTCCAGTGAATTTCATTTTCTCCGGATGGGGAGAAGATGAGTTAGCCTGCACATTTGCTCATTTTTCTTCTACATGATTTATGTGTGTTGAGTATAAAACTCCTTCCACCCCCTTTTATCAGAAACGCACTTGTGCACGCGCGCCCGGCGAGGAACGTCCCCCCCCCGAACAGGGGGTTGGTAAACGACCGCCGTTTTCGCGTCAACAGCTTGTTTACGCGAGCGCACGCAGGCATGTGTTTTGTACATGTGCAAAAGAGTTGGTTGAACTCGCACGCACGTCTTCGGTGCGCGTACGTTTGTACTTTAGCGTCTGCGGCCGAGATAGCAACGGAGCCATCAACGGGAATGAATCCAGGGAGACAGAGGGGTAGGGGAAGGGGGGGGGGGGGGTTGTCATTACTCAGACTTGTTTACATTCTAAATACGTAATGAAATCTTGTTGGTAATAATGACGGGAATAAAAGTTTAGGAAATTGTAAAAGTGGTGAAGTTTGAGAAATGAGCCCCGGCCTGTGAAATAGCATTTGGGGGCAGGAAACGACATTATTATGCAGTGCTCCTGCCTGCCTGAGACATGAAGATGAACTGCTGGTGGGTCATAAAATGCTGTTAGCCCTAGCCTGAAGTATGGCACATTGTAAAAGAGCCCTGATCCCATATTGCCATTATATATAAAAGTATATCCATACACAACATTATTTTTCATATAAGATGAGCTCCGATACAGCGACTCTGGCCTCCCAACTACATACACTGATAGGCAGGATTATTTTTTTCCTCCTCCTTATAAGATATATAAATAAACATATTGCCGTGGAACCCATCTCTGCCCTGATCTTATAGACCTCGATATTAAAAACAGAAATATTGCATTTTCTAAGGGCTCTGTTTTCCTCTGGCCTCTTTTGGGTACGGGATATATCTGCGTGTTTGTTTGGGAGGGCGGGGAGGAGAACGAGGAGATGCAGAAGAAGCCCGGGCGGGATTCAACAAATAAAAGAAAATGGAAACAGATGAAGACTTTAAAAATATAATGAGATGAATATTGAGCATATCAACTGCAGGATAAAGAGAGTTAGTTGGGGTGAGGCGGCCCGCGTGTGTTTGTGTGTGTATATATTGGAAACAGGTTATTGACAGAAAATGATGGTTAAGGTGTCGCAATTAGGATTAATGTTCCAGTGTATGGACAGATGATGCGTCTGATGCGCCCTTTTTTTTTTTCCTCAAGACGGTTTGCTTGAGAGAGATTTCAAAGGTAAAGAAAGTTTACTGACATTTTACTAATGTATTCATTTATTTTTCAGGCTATTTTTTTAGTTTTAAAGGGGGAAACTTAAGAGGAACTTTTTCCTCTTTTCTTCGAAATCTAGGTCGGAGAAACGTACTTGAAAAAGACGTCAGAAATACAGATAAAAGTTTCCCACTATCTGTCTATACATAGACTCGCAGCTTTGTCTTTTTTTGGCTTGCATAGCTGGTGAAAGGTTGACATATGCTCATTGTGGACATTGATGCATACCGAAACGTAACCGTGTAAGGCTGGATTGACAAACAGCTTTAGTGAGTTTTAAAACTAAGGATTATTACACAAGTTTGAATGTACTTGGAAATTTCTCTGTTAGAAAAATAGAGCAATTTTCTTGACACAACTGAGTGAAAAAAATCACTGTAACTGTCAAATAGAGCTGACTTCTCTTCCATTTTCAATGGAAATTAATTTTGATTGTTATAAAGCATGAACATTTCCCTCCCTCAGAGCAGAACTGACACAAGGTAGTTCAACACTTATGGTTGATATGAACCATGTGAAAATCAAACGTCTGTCTGCACTGCTTGTGCTCAGTGATCTGCATTTCTGTGCCTACAATGACATGCAGTTAGGACAGAATAGCTGTGAAAAGCCGAGTAAAATATGGCCCATATCCCAAAGTTGCCATTATTCCAGCCATTTATTATCACACGGTTTCCAAACATTTAAAATTATGTTCTTTCTCCTGCAATATTCTGAACATTTTCATGTTGAGTTGTTTAAAATTGCTAAAACCAGGCGAGGTCGAGTAGCTTTTACCTCTTTCACCAGCTTTGAGGGTTTTATTCACTTTTCTACAAACTCAATGTGATATGTGTTTGTATTACAGGTATGGGAACCATTAGTGTAAATACCTTGACAGAACACCTCTTGAAACAATCCCAACTATTCCTTTAAGCCATTAAGGATTTTTTTCCCCTTTGTTTAAAAAACAAAAAAAAACAAATATAAAATGTATGTTGAGACCTACTTATGATGGATGTGTGATATTAGGAAAACTGTTCCTGTTTCTGGCACAGAATGTGACGATGAGCATGCACGATGTTGCCATTGTTACTCAGTATAGGTAGTCTATATAGCACCAATTCACATCTCGTCATCTCAAGGCCCTTTACAAAGTCAGTTTTATTCAATCACAGACAAATTGGTTAAAAGGTTTTCTATCTCAGAAAACCCAGCTGATTGCCTTCAGTGATTGATTTGATGCATTCAGTCCTTCTGGTTGAGCATGTAGTAACAGTGGACAGTCACTTGGATTTTGTTGTTGACTTTGCAGGAAGCTCTCATACTGATCATTCATGTAGTGATAGTGGAGAGGAAAACTCTCCCTTAACAGACACATGGCTCAACACAGGAGAGCTACCTCCTCCGGACAAGACTCAGCCATCCACCTGCACCTCAAGGATAAAGGACACTCTTTTGAGGACCAAAATGTTCACATTTTGGACAGAGAAGACAGGTTTAAGAGGGAGATGAAGGAAGCCATTTACGTAAAGCGAGAAAAAACAACTTTAAACAGAGGAGTTGTGGTTACACCTCCACACGGAACCACAACGTTCCCAGAGATAG
The DNA here is from genome assembly GCF_011125445.2 of Fundulus heteroclitus. Classification (NCBI taxonomy): domain Eukaryota; kingdom Metazoa; phylum Chordata; class Actinopteri; order Cyprinodontiformes; family Fundulidae; genus Fundulus; species Fundulus heteroclitus. The sequence continues at coordinate 20,736,626 of NC_046378.1, read as the reverse complement.
GCTGCGTTAAACGCTGAGAGTGTCATGTGTATCATCTGTAGTAGGAGGTCATGAAGTTGTTGGCAGCAGTAGCTCAGTTGATAACCCCCCTCCAGGATGGTGTCACAGCTAAACAGAACATCAGGCCAGATGCCGCTACTATAAATACAAAAAAAAAAAAAGAACAGAACATAAGGTTAAACTTACTGCGAGTGAAAGTGGAGAGTAGTAGGAGAATGTAGCAGATTTAGGGAAGGTGGTCTTTATGTCCTCCAGCAGCCTAAGCTTATAACAGCATAACCACAAAGATATCTCAGGATAACCTAATCCACTCTAACTATAAGCTTTGTCAAAATGGACAAACCATTTTAAACCTGGTATTAAAAGTGGACAGGGTGTTTGCCTTACAAACTAAAACTTGGAATGTTTATACATTTCTAATAATTCCTGGATGTCCTATTTACACAGATAGACCACAAGCATTTGTTTGTATGTGAACAAGAAGTAGTGCAAATGTAGGGGAATAGCTCTTGTTTTAAAATAACTTCATCAGTTGAGTTTTCAGAATCATTAGCCTCATCTTCATCATCATTTCTGTTGGCTCTAGCATTCAACTCATAGCTGTGCTGGTACGGTTGAACTACCACTAACACAGCAGGCCTCCAGAGCCTGCTTCTTTTTTCTTGCCATACACAGTTTCTGATTTCTCTTTACTGTCAGTGCTTATAGTTTTGGCTGAAGCTGTTATTTTTTAAACTTTAAATCTGCTTTTCTATTCTTTTAAAAAAATCATATCCTATTTATCAGCAGAAACTATTTAATGGTGCGAAAAGGAAGCTATGTTTTGTTCATTTTTTAGTCCAAAATGATATAATTTCTTGCTGAATTGTAAATTTTCGGTTATAATTTACAGTTCCGGCTGCTCCTAGGATGGCTTATTTTGTCTGCCGATTTGAAGACATCAACTAATAATCGAGAAGATGAGCAGTGCTTCCCTCATCTCTCCATCTTCCCGCTCTCTTCCCCAGGTTTTATTAATTTCTGAGCCTGCAGACTGACGTGAATAGGAGATCGTTATCGCAGATTGACAGAAAGATTATCGAAAAACAAACGGCTGCGCAGATTATATGAGGGACATGCTGCTGTTGACAGTGAGGTATTTGGCACAATTTCATGGTTTGTTCCCTTTCTTCCCTATTTGCTAAACGTGAATGAGAAAATAAATCACTTAGTGAGACAGCGGTCCAACAATCTGATCCCAGTTTCAGCAGAAACGTCCCGTTTCACCTTTGCCCTTCCTTTCTTTGTGTCCTCCAGTTATAAACTGACCGACCGCACTTTGCTTCGCCTTCCTGGCCTCAGCCTCAGTGGTAATAATGACGATAACAATCTTCTGGTTTACCAGAACAAGACTACAAAAACAAAATTAGATTTCCTGCATGCTCATTATACAAAGGATTGCATTGTCTTCACAAAGCAGAGTGAGGATAATTTATTTTTCTAATGGGACGTGTTTATTTTTGAGTAATGGAACAGACACTGGGCATTTAGCTCGGCTCAGCGTGTCTGTCGTCGCTGTGATTAGTTGACGGAGCAAGCTGGAGGGCTGACTGGGAGCATGCTGGACTTCCTGTCATGTGTGAGGCAAGTGTTAGATGGCAGTAATAATCAAGAAGTGGGAGATTTGATGGTGAGGTTAAAAGACTACAGAACTAACGATAAAACTTGGCCTCAAATGCTCGTAGATATGACTAATGGTCTGATTTGATATGAACTCTATTTTGTGAACCTTTGAAACAGTGGCTGTAATATTTTTAAATAGCATTAATAAAAAAAAGATTTGCTTCCTGATCTTTAGATAGTTGTAATGCAACATTGAGAAGATGAATGAAACTGAAACAGAGAAAAATGACAAAAAAATGAAGAGAAAACTAGCAACAACAACAAAAAACGGGTTTTATACAAAGAAATTAAGAAAAGTGACTCCAGTTTATGTCTCATAAGGAAAAGACCGAATGTCTGAGAGCGAGGGAAAGACTAATGTGAGAACATAACTCTAAAAGCCACAAGCCAATCAGCTGCTCTACTGAATTCCTGCTTCGGTAGTTTTTAGGGGCATAATCTTTGTAGTCAAAGAACAGGAAAATAGAGCTGGGCTGGTATAAAATGTCCATTGTTTGCAGCCAATGAGCTTATTTCATCTCCAGTTTTAGTTTAAATCTACCCAGTTTATTTACTCTGGCTAATAGCAGGGTTCATCACCATTGGTCTGGAAAAAGTATGGAAAATATTTTCCAGGTCTGGTTTCGAATGAAAACCAAAAGAGTCTGGAAATACCAGTCTCTGGTTTTTGCAGGTTGCAAAGACTTGCAAACTGAGATATGATTATATGATTTGCTTATAATTGCTTATAATGATGTTTCTTGATAGGAGTTGGAACTGACTGAACTTATAAAAGGACTTGAGTTAAAATGTTGTGTGAATTAAAAGGTAATTTGGCTATAAGTTCATAACCACTTACTCAAAGGCTGCACAATATTAGGAAAAAGACAACATTGTCTAGTATTGTTGAATGTTTTAATAACAACATTGATTTCAATTTACCCATGTTTAATTTAGAACTCTTCCTTTTCCCTCATCACAATGTCCACACTATTCTCCCATTTCTTTATATCCTGGTTATTACGGTCTACAAAAGTGAAAGTCCTTCAGGTGGACAGAGATAATAATGAAATGCAGAGTTTTAGTTCTTGAAACAGTATAGCTTACCAAAAAAGTGCAGCTAAGTGGTCCTTTTTAAATGTGTGATTTTGCATGAATGAAAATTCGCGCTGACACTATGTAAGAATATGTTGTGCAATTGTAATGTTGACCTAAATAAATAGGCTGCAAAAGAAGAAGGAACTTTCAATTTTTAAAATAATTTAATGTTATATGTAGGCATCCTAAAGCAGGCCCTGTTTAATCTACCTTCCTGTCTCTGAAGTCCAAAGCAGGGTTCAGAGTCATGTACAGTACAATTTCAACACTGGTCCAATGCAATGAGTTTCAGTAAGTTATTAGTTTTCAAGGAAGCAACGGATTGCATCAAACCCGGATCTTAATTCAACCCGTGTCTTAAGGAATGGTGAAGAGGAGATCTCCCTTTTACACTGGGATACAGAATCAGGCTTAGGAAGTGTAGTTGTACGCCCTCTCTTAAGATCTCCCAAAATCAGCGTCAAACTATGAGCAACGGGCCAGTTTAAGCTGGCTACCTTTCAGCAGTTTCAGCCCTACCGTCGTGTTGTCAGCAGTAACATTTAGAGCTCATCTGATCCCCTGATCCCCCTTTTTTTCAGTCTTTCTTGTGATCAGTTCTGTTATTTAATACTGTTTAAGTTGGACATTTGTAGGAAGCAGTTTTCTTTTCTACTGCTCTCATTACTGGGGTGAAGTTGTCAGCCTCAACAAGAAATTCCCAGATTTTGAACCAAAAGTGAGAGAACAGATAAAACTAATAATAATAATAAAAAAAAGATGCTGGGTACAGCATTTTTTCCCCCTCTAGGTGGTCACATACGCTGTCTCCTCATTAGGAACAAAGGAGGAAAAAATGCTATCGTTTAGGGGGGGGGGGGATCAAAGAGGAACAAACAGTGTTTGGACGGCAGCTCTACACACTGCATCAGTTGGAGTTATTGCAGAGCATGTCATCCTCCTCACTGGTTAACAGCGCTGCAGTGCATAAGTGAAGTCCATTAACTGTACCAATTGCTCTGTAATGCAACACTGTTCAATAGAAGAAGTGTATTATCTTGTTTTCTCTGTAATGTCGGTTTTAGCCTATTCTTTCTGTTTTCCTCCGAAAGAAGCCGCTAAGCTCTGACTTATTCCCCTTTTCACGTTCGTTCCCCCTTCGTTTCCCCAAAGCACCCCAGTCAAAAGCAGCTGCAAGGAAAACGCTGCTTATTTAAGTCAAAATCTCTCTCTAAACAGAAACACTCCCAGAACATCTTCTCCGGGCGCTTCATGTTTGTTTGTGTACACTGCGATGGCACAGTCCTAATTGAGGTGGGTTGCCACTTCAGATGCCTTTCTCCCTGTGGGAGGTGCAAAAATCTGTCTCTGGAGAGTTCAGTTGCTGACTTCTTTTATTGTTTTCTAATGAATTATGCACAGAGGAAGTAGTTATGTGAATTAAAGGGAAAAGTGCTGCGTAGGAAAATCTGTAATGTTATGGCTCTTTATGTGCCTTTAACGGTCCTTTATAGTTTCAGATTCATTTTTCTATCAGTATATATTTAGTAAAGTCAACAGTAAAGCTGTTTTGTATTCAACTAATGTCTTTATTCTCTTATTGCCTTTTTGTTTAAGTGACGGGGGCACTTAGACCTGTGGGAATCTAATATTGTTAACATCTGTCTCCTCCCTCGCTTTAAACTTAATATAAACTAAAGGTTCATCCTGTAACTATCTGAAGTAAATAGATTAAATGTAGTTTTTTTATTTTGTTGTTTTCTTGGCGTCCCAAGGTGGGTTTACAGCTGCTTCTGCAGAAGGAATGAAGTGGTAACTTAATGCAGTCTGTCACTTGTAACTTTTCTCTCAGATCATAGTACAGATATGTCGTTGAAATAGGTGCTCAGACTTGGCTTTTAATTTGTTAATTTTTAACACTTTTTTTTAGTTTCGGCAACAGATATGTAGCTAATATTATTCATTATATACTTCACTTAGACCTTATTGTCATCAAACTGCACATTCACAATCGATATTTGAGCAAAACTTCTTTGCAAGGCACCAGGTAAGAACAGAAGACTAAAGGGCAACATTAAAAATGTGGGTATGTGCAATATGGAGAATTAGAAGTATAGAAAAAGAAAAAGGAATTAATACAAATACTGTGAAATCTGTCAGGAATGTAGCAGCAAACCAAAAAATACACTTTATATGTACAGAAAGGTAATGTGTAAGACAATATGAATAGTGTAGAGATAAAGAGAATATGGTGGTGAACTATGGACATAATGTGTTTATTTTAACCAGGGTAAACTGAACTTAGAACTAGTTCTTGTTAAGGGGGAACTGGGGCAACATTGAATGCAGATCATGTAATGCAGATGAAATCTATCGTTAAATAGCAGCACTTTTACATGTCATTGATCTTAATAGAGTGTCAGACTGAGACTCGGTGCCGGCAAAAGTCTATTCCTAACTAACCTGGATGAAAATAAATAAATAATTAAATAAATAAATCCTGATGGAGCTTTCCTTCTGGGAGTCCAATGCTGACAGTGCATAGTGACACCAGTGTTTGAGATTCACTGTTTAGTTGGCCCTTCAGGAACTGGCAGGAGCTTGCTTCGTGTGTGTGTGTGTGTGGGTGTGTGTTTACAACGCGTGGACCTACATGTACCTCAAGGCAAATGTAAACAAATGCTAATGTAATTACTTGGTGTGCACGGTAATAAACTGTAACTAAAACGATTGTGACGCATTTATGTGTTGCGCAATTGCTTAAGGTGACCGACTGCGCCGTGACTGAGTTGCGCGTCGTTGTAATTGTTCAGCAGGCTAAGCTTAAAGAGCAGTGGGTTTGAATCCAGTGCAGCGCTGTTACTGTGGTTGCCTGTAATCCCTCCGCTTTGCTGGAAAGAAGCGAAATTGCTCCAAAGAGGCTGAAAAAATACAATCTAATCGGTTCGTCTTGGAAGCAGATATAATTTAAGGCGTAAGAGTAATTTTTAATTGAGGTTGCCAAGCAGCACCAGTGCATGTGTGCTACCCTGCATCACGTCCTGCCACAAACTCGCATCAAGCGCATCTCTCTCCGGGTGTCTGCACCGGCGCCTTGATGCGTGAGCCATCTAGGATACAGCAACCCTGACATCGCTACATTAAAGCAGGTCGTTATATTTCCCCCCCCAAACCCGCCACCGGAAAGTGACGTTTTCCCCAAAGTGACAAGTTTACAGTTTGATAACTCGGATTTTTCTGCCGCCGGTGGGGTGGGGAGCCAGGCGATGGAACAGCGAGAGGAAGAGCTGGTTGAGTAGGAGGAGGAGGCGGAGGAGGGAGGGAGGGAAGGGAAGGGAGCGCTGCCTGTCAGCGACGCCCCGGCCTTGTCGTCTAAATGATGCTCCCAGGCAGCAGATTCAGATCCCATCCCCATTAGCATTTAATTTCTCTCTAATCCTACACGCCGTCTCCGCTGCTGCATGGTAACGAGGGCCGCCCCGTGCCCCGGCAGCTCCACAAAACCTTCCAGGAGCAATCTGCGGCGCTTTGCCTTTTTTATGGCTCCGTCGTAGCCATCATTCTTTCTTGACAATTAAGACCCACAAATCTAATAGCAATGATATTGGAATTACAGCGAGGCCCCTTTTGAGAGGGCATGTCAGGAAAAAAAGAGCTGCGCCTCCCGATACAGCTGTCAGAGCACAGGGCCCTCCCCTGTTCGCTCCCGCTAAATGTTTCCCGTGCGCACACACACACACACACACACACACACACACACACACACACACACACACACACACACAACAGGACGGGGAATATGTTGAGTCTCTTGCTGTGATCTTTGTAAAATGTGCTCTCTGTGCCCTCTTATCCAACTCTCCAAAGACTTGTTACAGCAGCTTTTGTTTTCTCTCTTCCCCTCTCACTTCTCTCGCTCTCGTTCTTTGTCTCTAAATTTCTCTTTATCTCTTTTTCATTGATTCTCCCTGGTGTGTCAGAGTTGTTGCCATCTTTTTATTTTATTTTTTACCAGCAAGGTTTTTTTTTTTTTTTTTTTTTCTTCTTCTTTTCCCCCTCCACCACAGGTGACGGGGTTAGTAATTCGCCCAAGTTGTCCCCGGGTGCTCTATGAGGACATTTTACGGGTACATTGACTTCTAATAGTGGCAGTTAAAGATTATCATGGGTGAAATTTATTTTAGCCTAAGGGACGCAGCTGTTTTATCACAAGATTATACAGATGAAGTTGTGTAAGTGCGGCATCTGTCCTGCGCCGTGTGATCTCTCAGGCGGCGGTGCGGCAAAGTAATTGAGCCGATTGTTCTTCCGACTTTTGATCTGATTTACTCCGGCAAGCAAATTAACTTAGAAGCTGGAGTGACTCTCAAAAGTGTTCACACCCCTGTTGAATTGCCGGGTTTTTAGCGTTAAGGGCACAAGAGCTCAATATAAATAGTTAAATTTTTACATTTATTTGACATACATATTTTTTTTTACTAATCTAGTCTGTTTTTATTATAAATATGCTCCAAGCACATAAAAAGCTTAACTACTCATGGCAATAGAAGGGAGTTTAAGCTGAAATAGTTCTTGTTAACTTAAAGCCTCTATGTTCCTAAATGTATATTTCTTAGACGTTCTGGAAAACACGGTGCTGTGGTTGTTCTGTACTCTAAGCTGCCCTGCCTAATGTCTGTGTGAAGAAGGTCTAAAGGTCAGAGTAAGGGAGTCTGCTGTAAATCTCACCACTGTGACAAATCCTCCAGGAGACCCGAAGCTTTTTGATTAAATAAAGCTTGCATCCATAAATGTTGATGATCACTTAAAAAATATGATAATCTCCGTCATTGAGCCACCACAAGAGAAAACATTCCTGCTCAGAACCTAAAACACAGACATCTCACATTATCACCATTGCTTACAACAAATAAACTATCCTCAGTTACCTGGGCGGTCCTCCAGTGTGTGGGAGCAGCTCAACAAGGAAGCAGGTTGTTTTAGTATTAACAGTATTAATGTTGTTGTCTTCATTACAGACTCTCTATCTGTATAACTCCTGGTGGTAATGTCAGTTAATCCAGAATAAGAACCCCTCCTTGGTATTTGGACTGCAGGAAGCCATTGTTGACCTGCAGAGCATTCTTCTTGTCTTTTTGCGGCCTCCTGTTAGGGACATTGAGCAAAAAGTTTAGCTATTCAAGCATGCCTGCCATATTTTCTTTTTTTTCTTTTTTTTTCTTCCAAAACTAACTGTTCAACAAGGGTCATACTTACTCTACTACTCTACTCTAAGTCCTAAAGTACACACAACAACAAAAACAGGAGCTAAGTGGCAAGATGAGACCTTTCTTAACAGTTTTTAGCAACCTCTATTAGCATAATTGACTGTTTTCTAGACAAGAAAATATTTCTACATTGTAAATGGTTTGTACTTGTATAGCGCTTTATCAAGTCATACGACCCCAAAGCACTTTACACTACAATCAGTCATTCACCCATTCACACCCTGGAGCTGGTGGGGGACTGACCACCGGGACACTGGCTGCAGGGGAAGTGTGTTGCCCAAGGACACAACGATTGAGATGGTCAAAGTGGGGAATTGAACCAGCAACCCACCAATTGCAGGACACACTCCCTAACTCCTGCACCACTGTCGTACCTTTTAGGTGGGCCTGTCAGGTGACAGGCTGCCAACATTTTCAAATCCGATATATTCCATTGCAGTGTGAAATTGATAAAAAATGATAAGAGGCAAACTTTCTGTGATCCTTCTGTTGCTGCTTGACCTTTTTATTGTCCCTCTGTAAAGAACCAAGTGTTGCTGTACTAAGTCCTTTCTTCAGTCATGATTATTGTTACAATTGAGGTCAACTTTCAACTTTATTTCTCTTCACTGAGACATCTCCAAAGAAACTGGCCATGTAGATTATTCACTTTACGACCATCAGTGGGCTGTTTCAGTTTAAAAGATCGAAATCTGACAAAACACCTAATATATACAAACTTAAAATGAAACTTCCATACTTTTATGACATCGCCGAATTTCATTTTATTATCTAAAGAATAAAACTATTACAAATATGACCTGGATTAACGCATGTCAATGATGTATGGGTTATTGGATGGATTTGTGGATTGGACCCAAACTAATTACACCAGTATTGGGTCAGATACTGTAGTGGAACTAAACTATACGTAAACAGCCACCTATCACCTTGCTTGTTGTTCAACCCTCATATTCAAGAAACTAAAATAAACTTTTATTATTTGAGAGACCTGTTCTTCCCTGAAAACCTAGTTAACTACTTTAATAGCCAGTGTTTCTGTTCCTTTTTGGGACGTTATCCATCTCTTTATTCTTGTTATTGGTGACCACAGAACCAGGGACAACACAGACGTCAAAGTCTGCTGCAGAAACCACGCAAAACTGAAAAGAGCACGAGACCAGGGGAGATAAATTAAGAGCAAAGCTATTTTGGTTCATGATTCCTTTGGGTTCAAGGTCTCAGGGAATCTTTGATTTCTTCCAGAAAAAAAAAAAAAATTAAGAACAATGTGGTTCGGCAAGTAATATGCTCTTTTTTTTTGCCACACACTTTTTCAACAATGCCCTTGCTAAGTCAGACAAAAATAATTGTTTTAGTATTGTTATTTTAAGTTATGAAAAATCAGACTGCCGCATTTTAATATCATGATGCAATTAATTCAAAATCTCCTCATACAAATGTCTTGTTAAAATCTACACGCAGGATTTCAGCTGCTAAATGTTTTGTGCTTACAACCTTTCACTGTGCCTCTTTGATCTTTCTGATAATAAAAGGCAGGTTTTATTCCGTTTGCCCTTTTCCTTGTTTTTTCTGCTTGACTAAACTTGACCTATCTACTGATGACAAATAACCAAGAAAACTGTCTGTCTGTCACTCTCCTGCAGACTCCAGCAGAGCAGGCTAAAGTCCGCATGCATTTGGTCTTGCAGGCAGCAGGTAAGTGCATAACATCGTAACTTGATTATTGTGTACAGGCTTTCTTATTCGACCCAAGAGAACTTTAAAAGAATATATCCGAGAACAATACTAAGCAATTAATGATTTCTATTAGCACTGAATGATTGGTACTCTCTCAAAAGGTCATTCAGTTTGTCCCGCTTTGGTTTATAAAAATAATCATGTCCATTCACATTTTTTACACCGTGGCAAAACATCTGTATGGAATTGCTTATATTTTATGTATAATAAATGAACCGATTGACTGCACATATTGTTTTTTAAGATTTTTTTTTTCTGATCCAATGTGCAGCGATTTGCACATTTTTTCATACGTTCTTCAACTTTTCCACAATTTGTCATGTTAAAACCACCAACTTCTCTGTATTTTATCAGCGGTTTCATCTGATATATCAGCACAAAGTGGTGCATAGTTGTAAATTGGAGGGAAAATGAAATGATTTTGAAATAAATATATGAAAAGTGCGCATTTCTATTCAACCCTCCTAGTTGATGAGTTTTTGAAGCTTGTTTTGCTACAACCACAGATGTAGATCTCTGCCAGCTCTACACATCTAGAGACTGAAATGGTTGCCCAGTCTTCATGATGCTGCCACCATCATGCCTCATAATGGGGAAGTGCTGTTTGTGTCATTTTTGGCCACGGACCGTAAACTGCGTTTGTGCTCACCTGAACTGAGCACCTTCTTCTACGTATTTGCTGTTTTCCTTTAAATGGTGTGGCAAAAATGCAAACTTCTTCAACCTTTAAACAACGGCTTATATTTTCTCATTCTTCCATGAAGGGCTGTCTTGTGTAGAGCACAACTAATTGGTGTTCCGTCAACAGGTTCTTCCACTATAGCCGTGGATCTCTGCAGCTCCTCCAGAGTAACCAACAGCCTGTCACTTTAGGTGCAAGGCCAAGTCTTTAATTTCTCTAAGTCTATCCCATAAAATCCTAATAAAATATGTAGAAATCCGGGTGGGTAACTTGGACTGTGAAAGTATAAGGGGTATGAATCGTTTTAGCAAGAATACACAATCTTCTGGCTGTGGGGGGAAAAAAACTAATTCTAAAGTCATTTGAGATTCGAGGCTAAATAAAGCTGAGAAAATCTGAAGACCTGTCAGCTGTTTCCAGAAGTTTTAGCGTGGGTCACATGTGCTCTGGACCTGGCTGGGCTCCATTGTCGTTTTCCCACACAGACTCAGTCGTCTCCCCGCACACATATCCCAGATTTCTGGGACACAGACTCAGACGGCCGCACGAGCGCACACAACCTCTCCGCCCTGACCACTGCTGGGCCCATATTCACTGCAGCTTAATTTCAAACGCTCCTCCCAGTACATAAGTCATAGATGTCACCATGCACACGGTGTATATATTCCAGTGTGTATTCGAGGGGTAGAGTTGCGAGCCAGATGTGACAGGCAGAGATTGACTGCGGAGAAAGATGTCTTCATGTTTACAGTCACACACACACACACACAGACTCCCATACACAGAGCACTTCAGAACAGGGCTCTAATTTCACCACAGGAAATATATGAAAGGACCAGGCATCTATACATCATCTATAAAGCACCCGCCAGCTACATACGCACCTCACTTAAGACTTGTTCGGCTGCAAGTGGAGGCCAAAGAACAACACTGCCATCCCTTGATCTGATTTTGCTGAATTGAGCTTTGTGCGGCATATATATATATATAATGCACTTCATCATACTTTAAATTTACTCGACATAGTTTACATGTGGTTGCAGGAGGGTTTTTGAAGTGGGAACGACTTCATTTCTGTGTTGCAGTCAGGTTCCAGAGGAAGGCTTGACCCTGATTCAGAATGTATCCCTAGGTATGTGAAACACCCGAACCTCCCTGTCCCACCTTAATGCTGACGTCCTGCTAGCGGCATTAAAGCCCTCCTGGCTTTGAGCTTGTGGCTTTGAGTGCTTCGGGCCAGACAGTTGCAGAAGCAGGCTCACGGGGTGAGAGGAGAGGCTTTAATGCGCAGGTTGTGTTTCTGGTTTTCTTCTCTATCTCTCACGGAGGCTTTCGGATAAAAGGTTTATGGCCCGGTCAAAGACTGTCCCCGGCAGCAGAGAGCCGAAAGCTCTGCTTCAGGCCTGTGGAGACGCACGGTTTAGGAGCAGGCTAGAACAATAAAGGAGGTTACGAAAAGTCCGCCGGAGATCAGAATCTGAACGTTTATACCTCCATCGGCTCTGATTGGCAAACAGCTGGTCAAATACTGTAAAATAACAGTTTCACCCTGTTCATTACATGTATCTAAACTAAGAACTCCAACCATTTTCAGTCTATAAACGCATCAAACAATGCATCAACAATAATACATATTTTTTTTGGGATAGTTTTATGAGGCTTTTATCTATCAAAGGATCTGCAGCAAGTGTTATCATCCTTAGAATAAAAAAATTGGTAAAAATCAGAATCCACAGGCCTCAAATAAAACTGGTTTTCTTTGCCAATAATTGCTTGACTGGTGAATCCCTGCTTGTTTTAGGGTTTCTGCTTCTAAACCAATTAATCATTATCAATAACTAAGTGGACCGACAGCTGTTAAGTATTCTGCAGTCAAGTCGTCGTTTATTTGGCTAAACCTTTTTGTCAGTGACTTTATTTGATTTGTTCCCTCCTCTGTCTCCCAAGCTCACTTTCCATCCTCCTGTCTTTGTTCCAGAGTTGTTAGTGGGCAGAGGGAGATAGGGATGGAGGGCAGGATGGAAGCAGCAGATGTTGGAAGGTTGTGTGAATGTTAATGTCCTGACGTAGCCGTGGAGCTTAAGCTTCCTCCTCCTCCTTCCCTCCGTTCCTCTCTGAGCGCCCGCCAGGCTTTCTCTCTCGGGGTCTCCTGACATCCTTAAAGCCCGCGGCTCTCCTCTCCACTCCTCTCCTCCGCTCTCCTCCACCTCTCCCCCCCCCCCCTCCTCCTCTCCCTTCTTTTGTCCGTCTATGGACTCTCTCTAGTCAGTAGAGAGCAGATCATCCCATGGCTAAAGCGGCTCAGGCCTTTTGTGTTGGGGGCCTCTGTGAACCTGTAATGAGCCCCCTCGGCTGGCCCGCTGGCCTGCTTAACGCTCACTGGGGGCCTTCGATGGGTGTGTGTGTGTGTGTGTGTGTGTGTGTGTGTGTGTGTGTGTGTGTGTGTGTGTGTGTGTGTGTGTGAAGTAGGATGAGGAGGGCAACCCTGGCCCCCAATAAAAGAGCTGGATGGATATGTTTATGGGTCACTTCCTGCCTGGCCTACATATCACACGTATAAACACACACACAGAACTCCAGATTTCCAAGACAGACATAATTATTATTTAATTAATATATTAATATTTATTATTTAATTAATATATTAATATTAATAATGATATAGTTTCATTTATTTTTTTCATTTGATATTATTTGTGGCATATATTTTCTTATACTGATATAAAGTTTCATCGCCACCTAAGAACAAATGTCTTGCGAAAGCATTCATAGTCCTTAAAGTTGTCCACATTCTTTTAATTATTCTGCAAGTAAAAATGACAAAAGAATTATATCATGCATTTTTATTCAGCCCTATTACTCAGTAGCCCGAGAATAATGCTTATATCCAACCAATTGCTTTTTTCCAAGTCATCTAATTAGTACATAGAGTCCTTCTTGTGCAATTTAAATGTTAAGCTGACAGCTAAAACTACACATCAGCCTATACTCAGTATCCTTACAGTGAAACACGGTGTTGGCAGCATCATGCCTTTCCTTCGCATGGACAGGGAATGGAATCAAACCTGATGGGGATTGGTTTGGGTTAAAGCCTCTTCATGTGTTGGAGTTGCTTAGATTATTCCAGACCTAAACCCAGTTGAGAATATGTGGCAAAACCTTAAAATTGCTGTCCATCCAGTCTGGCTGAGCTTTAAATATTTGCTAAGGATTGGCAAAGGTATCAGTCTCCAGATCTGCCAAACTGGGAGACTTGATGGTTTGTTAAGTATTTACTTGGGGGTCTGAATGCATGCCACGTTTCCAGGTTTTATTTGTAAAAAGAAAAAAAAAAAAAAAAAAAAAAACTGAAATCTTGGTTTATAGCTGTTGTGTGACTAAATGCAAAGAAGCCAAAGGAGAATGAATACTTTGGAAAAGGATTGATAATGTGTCCAGTAGAAAGCAGTTAGCTTATGTAGGAATAATGATGCTTATCATTGGTAGTGAATGCTGTATTTTTATAAGCCAAGAGGGTTGTAAATCATAGCTGATGTAGTTGCATTTCATGAGCAGTTCTTTCAGTTTTTTTTTTTTGCAGCTGCTTTGATTTTCACGTTAAAAGGAGACCTTGTGCACAGGTGTTCACTGTAGAGGAAGTTCAGTTTTCCCCCTGCCTTTTATTTCAACTGGTTTTTTGCTCTGCATTTTTGCTTTGTCGCCTGCTGAACTCGCACATGCGTCGCAGGTTCTCTCTGAAAACGTTCACAAAAGGAGAGATTTTTCATTCATGCTTACTTTTGTGCACGCACACAGCAACCACAACACCTTTACTTTTCATATTGTGCTCCTTCCTTTTCAGCCACTTGTTTGGGTCTCTGCTCTTTTCACAGCAATGTCCATTTCCACTCAAATGAGCATAAGTACTTTTGCACGGCAGCGGGCTTCTACTTATCCACACGTCAATAGGGAGTGTTTGCAGAACACCCACTTAGGACCAGAGGGCCGAAGGTCATCAAAACCTTCTCCTTCTCCCTATTTGAACCTTTGACTGCAGAAAAACAAACAATCCTTAAGATCTCATCAGAGGCTTGAACTTGGGCCACACTGGTCTGAATTCATTTTCCCTTTTTGGTTTGACACCTTGCTGGATTTGGCTGGAAAAAAAACACAGTTCTTGTTTGAGTCTCAAAACCTAAATTTGTTCATGTTTCATTACTAAACGCTGGGTTGCTGTTTAATTTAAACTACACGGTTAAAAAAAACTGTGCCTCTGACTATTGCACTTATGTTTCAAACTTTTGCGTGTACAATGCTTTTGATAAAAATAATTTCCCCATGAAACCTTTTGCATATTTCATCACATTCACCAACTTCATTGCAGCTGATCCAGAACGCTGCTGCCCGCGTTCTCACTAAGACTAAGAAAGTAGAGAACATCACCCCAGTTCTAAAGTCATTACACTGGCTCCCTGTATCTCAGAGAATAGACTTTAAAATACTTCTGTTAGTCTATATATCCCTAAATGGCTTAGCAACTAAATACATCACAGACTTGTTATCAGCGTATAAATCCTCCAGACCACTAAGGTCTTCTGGCTGCAGCCTTCTCTGCATACCTAGAACCAGAACCAAACATGGAGAAGCAGCATTTAGTTCCTATGCTCCGCTTATCTGGAACAAACTTCCAGAAAACTGTAAAAGTGCGGAAAGCCTGAGTTCTTTTAAATCAAGATTAAAAACACATCTGTTTAAAATTGCCTTTGACTGTTCTAGTTAAACAGTTTTACTGTTTTTAATGTTCTTTTTTGTTACTACATTCTATCCCTACTTGCTTTTATTCTATTTTCTATCTACATTTTATTATTTTGCTATATCTTAATCATATAAAGCACTTTGTATTGTCTTGTACTGAATTGTGCTATATAAATAAATTTGCCTTGCCTTGCCTTTAAGAAGGTTTTTTGCCTCTCGTGGCAGCTGATTTGATTCAACTAATAAACGGATGTCTTTTGTCAGGTGCATTCCTCCACGCCGTAAAAACAGCAATTATCAAGTTGACAACTTGCTATTCTAAAATTACAGGCCCACTTCAAGTCTTCTGTACATTCATAAGGTTATTTAAAAAGCTGCTCAATAACAATTAAAAACCTTTCTAACAATGACCAGCCGCTTTGACGTTTTTCTGTAAGGTTTCCGAGTTCACTAGAGTGCAGACTCCGCCCTCGTCAACCTGTTAAATGACATCCGCATAAATGCGCACTGTTAAAGAACCACAGCGCTGGTGTTATTGGACCTGAGTGCAGTATTTGACTTTGTTGACCGTGGTAGATTACTTGAGTGACTAGAGAATTGCATCAGTCTTTCTGGTAACCGTTCTGAGTACTACTTGAAGGACAGGGACCTCTTTGTGTCAGTAAGTAACTTTAAATCAGGGTTGACAAAAATCCCATCTGGAGTTTCCCAAGGCTCCATCCTGGGTCCATCCTATTGAATATCTCCATGCCCTCACTAGCTCAGATTATAATAAACAATAAGGTATGCTGCCATAACTACACAGTTGACAGACAGCTCTACATTACAATGTCACCAGGTGACTATCCCATTCAAGCGTTGAGTAAATGCACAGAAAAAAAATCATTGTGTGGATGTGCCATCATTTTCTTCAGCTGAATAAAAACAAAACTGAAGTGGTTATTTTTGGACCAAAGAAGGAGGGATTAAGACTCAGCTACATCTAGAAACCACCGACCAGGCCTGGACTCTCAATGTAGTGTTGGATTCAGACATGAACCTACAGAGGCACATAAATACAATTACAAAGTTGACCACTTGAACAACATTTCCAGGATTAAGGGACTAATGTCCAAGCAGGATCTTGGAAAAAAAAGTCATCCATGCATTTATCTTTAGTCAAATTAATTGCTGCAAGTCTTCACATGTCCACCTGAAAAGTCAGACAGTTGCAGCTGGTTCAGAACACCCCTAAAACTAAGAAAGTAGAGCACGTAACTCCAGTTGTGAAGTCCTTACATTGCCTCCCTGTTTCTCAGAGAATAAACTTTAAAATACTTAGTTTATAAACCATTGAATGGGTTTGAACCTAAATACAATAAAGGTTTATTGTTGTTGTATCGACCTTCCAGACCACTCAGGGTTCTGGTTCAATTCCACTGTTCATCACCAGAACCAAACATGGAGGAGCCTCCATCAGTTTTTATGCTACACTAGTCTGAAACATACGAGAAAACACCAAGAATGCCGAATCCCTAAGTTCTTTTAAGTCAAGGTTAAACACCCATATGTGTAGAGTTTCCTTCGATTGTTCTATTTAAACTATTAAAACAGTCTGTCCAACTTTTCTTTTCTTTATTTTTTTATGCTTTCATCATGTAAAGCACTTTAAATTTCCTTGTTGTTGAGACGCGCTTTACAGTTAAACTTGTCTTTACTTATGATTGTGAAGTGAAAAGAAAATGATGATGCTGCCACCACCGTGTTTTACTGTGGATAAGCTCCGTTCACAGTGACATGTATTGTTAGTTTTTCCGCCACACATAATGTATTGCAAAGAGATTCATGATGGTGAAAAAGGTTGGAGCTTTGAATTCACCCCGAATCTCTTTTGTGCAATATAACTAAATTAGTTGATCTTCCGTTGATATATTTTGCTCTTCGTAACTGTTTGGTAGAGTCACACTTTCAAAACTACAATTACCCAGTCAAAAACGATTTATTATTGATAATAATAAACAATTATTTATTTAGTTATGTTGCTAAACAAACTAAAACAAATGTCACTTCCCCTTTAAATCGGTTATCAGCCATTTTAAACATATAAAACATGACAATCTGCCAGATCTCTGCAGATTGTGTTACTAAGGATCTGTATTAGTCTGTCTCAGCTGTTCTATGCATATATGTTAGATATTGGTCTGTTTATTTGTGCTCTTTTACTGACTGACAGGCATGAAGGAGCAGAGTGGTGCCCGATTAGCTCAGCTTAACAGCATCACGCTGCAGGACTAATACTTCCACAGTAATAAGCTTTTCTGTCTCTGCAGGGGTCCTGCACATACAGACACACCCTTTCTCTGAAGCTCTCTGCTTCTTCCCTTCGTCTTCCTCGTTGTTTCTTCGTCCCGCTTTTCCTCCCTGTAAGTGCCCCCCCACCCCCATCCCCCAGGGCCCTGACAGATGTGTGCTGAGCAGACCACATACATGGAGGGTGTCACCTTACCCCCCCCCCCTGGAACCAAAGGGCTAATTCGCCACGTTTAGAAGGCTGCCACCCTTTGTTCTGTCAGGATAAGAGTTTTGATTGGCACAGAAAAATCAGAGAAGATCTAGTTATCTCAGTTTTATACAAATTTGCTTTTTTTTTCACAGCAGTCACTGTTAGAATTCATCACAGATTGTTTTAGGAAAGGAAATGTGGACAGTGGAGTTTTTTTTTTTTCATCACTTTATCTGTGGACATTCTGGTGTTCTTCTGTATGGTGTGACTAAAACGTGACCCTTCTTTCAAAGGGGATTTCTGTCTGAAGACTCAAGGGGAGCTACCCTGTAATAACTACTAATCGCATGCTCTTTGTCAATGTTTCCAAATGTGTCATTATTGTACTCTCAGCATATGCCACTTTGCTGTGACCACTGGGTACAGTAATGCAATGAGGGGATTTTTGAGATAACAGAAATGGTGAACGGCTACACATTATGTTGTTTTAGAGGTGTGGTACGGTGTAATTACAAGAGTAGAGCCTGTTTTCAACATGTCAGGTCATCTGTTGCCATTTCTAAAAGTGAGCTGATATCTAGACATGATTCAACAACACTGTCCAGAAAATTGTAAATTAAAATAAAACCCTGAATGTTCCTTAAATAATCTCAGTTTCATGATGGAAAAAACTGTTTAGAGCATAAAGCCTTAGCTTTTGCTGTATAAAAATAATCTTGAAGAAACCAGTGTCCTTATTCACAGAGAATCTGAGTCTTAAGATCAATTCAGATAGTTGCTGAGAGTGACTCTGAATAAGAAGAGAACAGAAATATTTATCTTAGTGAGGAGGTGTTGATGACCCCGTTGCTCGTTGTGATGCTGTTTTTTAAGAGCTGTAGAAGTTGGTTGATAGTACAAGAAAAACACACACACACACACACACAAATGCACTTCTAGTGATCAGTGGAGACAACCGATTAAACTGGACTAAGAAAAGTCTGTCATGATGATGCACTTAGCAAAGTTCAATAATTCTCACACAACATCAAAATGTTTGAACTCACCTTATTTACATCCTCATTTTAATTTTGATTTGCTCGTTTTGTTTAGCTGCCATACGGGTCATTTTACTACGTCATCTATTTGACATTATTCTTCATACTGCTACACGTGGTGCCTCTGACTCCACCTGCAGTCCACAACTTGTGGATCTCTTTTATGGGCTTTGCTTCACAACCTTCTCAGTGCTTTGGTTATTCCTGCTGCCTGCACACACTTCTCTACCACATTTTTCCCTTCCACTCAACTTCCCATTAATATGCTTAGATTCAACAGTCTTTGACAGGCAAGCGTATTTAGCTTTCAGGTGTCAATGACTGTAGAGCTTTTCTCGTGACCGTGTAGACTATAACATTTCTGAATAAAAATTATGCACAATATATTTGGAGTTTCAGTGTTTGAACTGTATTTCTGAAATATCTGTTCTATGATATATTTATTTTATTTTATTGAGATGCACCTATAATAGTAATGCTTTTCATTAATAGTTACAGGAGATGAAAACAGTGATGCTAAATGAAAAACAGAGCCGCACCATATTGATTGATCAAGTTGGGTTTGTTATCTATAATCCCATATGCAATAAACAGATTACGGTTCATACTCTGCAGAACTGTACATTTTCTGTCTTGGGTGCGACACGCCGACATGTTTGGGAACCCCAGAGGGGAAACACCCTGACCCCGTCATGTTGTGTCAGGTTTAGAAACAGAGAAGTAATCAGAGGGTGGTATATGTGCTTCTGTGCCTCTACAGGTCAGCTGAGGTTAAGACACAAATTTACAAGCAAAAAATAAAAACAGACAAACTGCATCATCTATAAACTTTACTTTGCAGCTCTTCTTAAATGAAATAACCATCTTATATACGCTGGGATGCCCTCACCATCAGTCAGCTCAGACTTTTTTGTTAAATTTGGGTCCAAAAACTGTCATAAAGCTTAAACAATAACTATGCAGCCTCATCTTTGTGCACATTAATGCAAGTATATTTCTGAACAGCTGCAGAAATCACCCTCGCCTGTTTGCTGGAATGCCGTCCTTTGGCAGGATAATGGCACTGGGCTGTCCTGTAATTTAGCCTCTGTAACCATTGATCAGGAGGATTTATGTGCCATTACCTCACTCTTCCAGTCAACGGTCGTAATTATGTCTCTGAGACAGAGAGGGGAGCGGGGCTTGGCCTTATATTGGACCCAAATACCTGAATTAGATTTTAACAAACTGCCTCTAATGTTCGCCTACTTGCAGACTGACAGCGGTGTCAAACAGACTGACCTACAGATGAGAAAAGTGGACAGATAGGAAAGCTTTTATCAAGCTTCATATACAGAGTCATGTCTCTTGGAACCCCTTGCCTGAAGCTGTTTCTCCTAGCTACTCAAAAGAGTCTGGGCTTTAAAGGGACGTGTGCGCGTCCACAGAAACGATTTGCCTGGCGTGTCTTCCTCTGTACCTGTAAGGGCATTTTCCTTTGATGAGAAATAGGTTTTTCAGTTCAGAGGTTTCTGTCAGCTGCAGGGAGGATCAAGTGACCTAAGGACCGCCTGGATCAGAGGTTTATGTACAATTGATTTTTCTGGTTTGGTTTATGGGTATAATAAACACAAGGCTTACTGCGTCCTCTTTGTGTAAACCAATGATGCCCCCTTCCCCTCGTCCTCTCAGTTCTCTTCATTGCCAGTTATGTCCTCAGTTCAATAAAGCTTGACCGAGTGATGCTCTATTCTGCAGACCATTGATGATACCAAGATTTCTCAATTAGCACCGTCAGTGCAGTAAGGATCAGCTGATAATTTGCTAAATAAGGTAATCTCCTGCTGTGCCATTATGCCTTTTTTGAGTTATTTAATGGCTATTAAATAACTTTCGGTCTGTTAGGTATTGTCCACAGAATATCAGCCCAAACATCTGATATCAGGACAATAGTTTAAAGGATATCTGAGCACTGGCATTCTTTTTTTTTTTTTAAGGTTACTTTTATACATGACAAAACATGGACAGTGAACATCATTCAGAACAGAGGTTGCCAAGGGAGGGAGGACTGCAGTACATCACAAAAAAAACCTGACAGATTATTGGATCACAGGGTACAAACATGTACATTTCCATGAAGAGTCTTATAAAGGAGGAATTTTTATCCAGAAAGACCAAGTTCAGCCACAACGCACAGCACTAAATCCCAGTTAACCACCCCGAGTAGTAAGTTAATAAAACTCAACTTACTTTTGAATTCCTATATGTCAACCATTTCAACCAATATTTTTGAGTTTTGTTTTCCTGGAGTCTTATGGAGAAGGTAAACGTTTCCATCTCACAAATTTCTTCAACAGTGGCTAACCAGTCACATAGTGTCGGAGGGCTCCTACCAAGCCACTTTCTTTTTATTGATTTCTTTCCAGCTATGAGTAATATTTTTAGAAGATATTTATCCTCAGTACTGAGTTCACTTCGTAAATTGCTTAGATATATAGTTTTAAAATCCTGCTCAATGTCAAAACCAAGAATTCCCCTTATCTCCTTAGCTACCTTTAGCCAAAAGGAATAGATTAAAGGGCAACTCCAGAAAATATGAAAGTGGTCGGCCATCACATTGTTGCATTGTCTCCAACAGTGTCCAGATTCTACTCTGCCGGTCTGAAAAAATGTTCGTTACTGGCATTCTTTTACCAGCAAACTCTGCCCACTTATAAAATAAATGAGTGAAAATTTCTCTTCAAGTACAAGAATTTATTACCAGAAATAAATGATCCAGGAAACACCATTATGAAATGTTGCTTATCCGAATTAATTTCAATCAACAAATACTCTTTACTAGGCTAGTGCAACACTACTAAACTACTAAGCAAAATTAAGATTAAAGAAGCAACTATGTACAATCAAAAAAAGATCAAAAACAATAAATGTCGACGATCATCATAACAATTATTCAGTGAATCCTGGATTCACTGCAGATCTAAGAGACAACCAAAGTTCATTTCAAAGAATATGGGTTGAGTTTAAATTAGCTTAACTAATTTAGAACAACTTTTGGTATGTGTTCAATCATTTGCGATGCAAATCCCGCGTCAGACAAAACGTTATTAGAGGAAAAAAGATTTTAAAGAAGGATTTGCTAAGTAAAAATCATTAACCTTCAGGAGCACAGAGCTTTTCTCTCCTCCAGCGTTTGTGCTGTGATTAGCCCCTTTCTGCTAGTCTGAGCCTCCGGACTAAAGCAGAAACGACACAAAGTAGCCGTGTCGTCTTAATAGTACAGATATCTCATCATGCCTCTCACTTACCAGTTTTATGACCCAAACCTTTTGTGTCACAGAGGTAAAAGACTCTTTTATGAAAAAAAACATTATTAATAACATTATTAATACTTTAATTTGATATCAGAGGACCAAAAGTGCACATGTGGGTAAGGAGGAACAAGGGGCAGGTGCTCCAGCCCCCTCCGCCCAACAGGGATACGACAGGTCGTCATACTGTATAGAAAAGTTTGCTTTTCTTATTCTCCAGGACATATATGAGAAAAAGCAAATGGTGTGTGTGTGTGTGTGTGTGTGGGAAAAATCTTTCGCTGTTTAAAAAATACATTTTGAAGCTAAAATATGATGCGTATGAAATACAGACATCAACATAGCTTTCAGTGGCACTACCATCAATAGTAAAACTTTGCTTGGTAGAAATACTATAAAGGCTAAGGTTTTTATTTCATCTTTATCAGCCCAACATTCAGGAATCTAACCATCGTAGGCCAGGTAATGATTATACATTCGGTAGTGATTTTCTAAAATGGACAAAATATGTTATTACTAAAACCGCTGTGATTAAGACGAAGCTTGTAATGAGATTTTTACTATAATATTGTCCAGCAGTAGTTTTCATTATCGAGCTTGCAAAACGGCATCTAGTAGTTGTCAGCATATCTTCATCTGGAGAATTGAGCGTGTGCTTCGATCAATCTCCTCGGATATCGAGACATGAGGTTTAAGCTTAACATCCTGTTTTAATTGTTCGCAGACTCTTATTTTGGCGTAAGAAAGGAAGTAGTTCATGAGTGTTAACAGAATGGACTAAATACTTCTTGTGGCAGTTATGTGTCAAAAATGCCATTTGAAATTGCGTGGTAGATTTCGTGTACCAGGGTGAATAAAAAGACAACTGGATAAGATATGAAACGTTTGGAAAGTATAGTTTCCATCCACCGATAAAGAAAATAACTATTTTGAAGTTTTTAACCTCTAGTTCTACATTTAAATGAATAAGAGCGATCAACCCTGAACCGAGATACTTTAAAATACAGTTTCAGATTAATGGAAAAAAATGTTGAAGGCTTTTTGGCATAAGGACTGCTTTAAATTGAAACAAGGGTGGACACTTAAGTATATAGACAACCTAAACCTGAGCTGAATTATTCTACATCGTTCTCATGAACTCAATATTATCTATTGTTTAATCTTGAGAGCTTAAGACCTTAAAATTCATTTAAACATGTCAAAAAAATACATCTCGTGTTTTTGTTTTTTTTTTGGCCAACAGAAGTGTCATTGTGGGCAACTTTAGAGTCTGCGGGATTTTGTTATAGTTTTTGTTGAATAAAGAAAAGCCCAACCAGCGTCCAAACGTTTAGTGAACATGCTGATAAATAAACAGTGATCAAAAGAAAAGAGAAAATATTAGCAGAAAAAATCTGAAAATTTCAGTGTAGATAAAAATGTGTCGATTAAAAACAACCAGTGAATTTGTAGTATTCGCTGCTACTTGACCAGGTTGGCTTTAAAAACGTGAACTAGTAATCGTCTAAGAGAAATAACATAAATCTATACATAACTATAAACAAATCTTCAAGGCTATTTGCTGTCTGAAAACTGAGAGCAGATTTGCCCCCGTGAAACATTAAGGTCAAGACTTAGGAGTTTTATCCTGTCAGGTCAAAATGTACATTTTACTGACACTGAAGATGTTACTTATCATACATGCTCGTCAAATTATTCCCAACCTTGCTCGTCTTACCTTGGGGGGAGCAAAATGTACATTTAACAGTCGGAGCCCGTTAAAGAAATCGCTCTGATTCTGTGAAAGCGTGTGAGAAAGAGCAGGGAAGTAAGTGGTTGTGTAAGCTTTGTTTTCATTCTGTGGGCAGATTTCAGCAGCATCTGGCGAGCTCTTGAGAAAGAGCTGCTCTGAGTACGTTCAACGCCCCCCCCCCCCGCCCCCCCCCTCCCCGAAACACCCCACACCCCCAAGTTTTGGCTCCCCCACTTTGTCGGTGTTCGAAGAGACACGCGGGCGACTGCTTTCCTCCTCTCGTCTTCTCTCAACGTGTAGACATTTCCATAACACAAAAAGAATATTTTTAATTTGCCCGCTTTCCATAATTTTTCAACATATGGTTTGAACGATTGCGATGCAAATGTATGTGCTAATTATTTGCAGACCAGCCATTGAAGTGGAATAAAAGCAAATTTGCAATCACCTTAAATTTTGCTAACCGTTCACTGTTAAGTAAACTTTGCGAAGTAATTTAATTACCTTGGACTGCTGGCGGTGCGTTTTGGGAGGGGGTGGAGAGGGAAGCAGAAAGGAAAAGAAGGTGGGGTGTACTGAGAATCAAGAATTCTGTATAGTGGTTGTCTTTTTTTTTTTTTTTTTTTTTTCTCATCCTGTATTATTTCTAGGTAATCTTTGCAAGGGAAGACCTGTAAATATTTTAGCAGACTGTCTTGTGAAATCATGTTTTCACAGGATCATACCATCTTCTCAGTTTTGTAAATGTTTCCGCTGGGATTTAATGGATGTGGCAGCTCAATTGGCCTTGAATTAGACATAAATGGATTACAGCGGCGCTGACCCACACTTTGCTTCACGATTTGGAGTAATTTCTGCTCTCTGACACGCCATTCTTCATGTTAAGGCCAGCACCGCGCAATTATGCCAGGAATGTAATCGCATTTTTACCTATTACAGAAGTGTTGTTAATCATGATTGTTGGTCTGTGAATTTATGCGGAGTGAGCCGGCGCTCCTTGTGGCACCATGAATACACCAGTCCCATCTTTTACAAGGAGTACTTTACCTCCCAAGTAGCGCTAACCTCTGACAGGAGACACTTGAAAATCAAAGGAAACCCCGGCCCCTACATAAATATCCAAGTAGTTAGAGGCATCAAGTATGAAAAACCTGCTTCAACAAGTGATGTTTATCATCTTTTTTTTTGAGTTAGTGTTATACGAGAGGAGCTCATTTGTCTAGAAGCCTATAATATTTCCCAACTTTCTGATCAATACATGAAGGGATGGCATGAGCCTCCCTTTTACACTAATCTCAGTATATAAATAAAAAATGTCCATTCTTTTACGTTGATTGCGTAGTTTGCCTTTTTCCTTTGATAAAAAGTGATTTTTTTTATTACATTTTGACACATAATGTCCTAAATTTCTATCATAATTTAATTCAATTTTAAAATACTAATCCCAAAAGGTAATTCAATAGTGCTGCTTAATTTAGAGGTAATTTAGGAGGTATTTGAGAAGCGAGGCCACATGTTATAGGCAACAGATGTTACCCTCCAAAACAAATGTAAATACTGTCCGGTGGTTTAATAATGCGGTTGTCTGTGGTGTTTTGTGGTGCTTACATTTTTTTTTATATATCAGTCCTCATGTAGAGAAAATATCTGATATTGATTATTCATCCTAAGTCTGTTGTGTATGTGTGTCATGTGTATCCTGCCTCAAACGTAATGTCAACATGGTAAAACATGGTGATGATAAAAGATTCTTGATTCATTATTATTGTATTATGGGTAATATTTTACCATTATAAATGTATTTGGTATTACAACTAGATCTGTATCGGTGGAAAATAATCCTCATTCAGGACGTTTGAGTGTACAAATCACACTTTGGTTCTTTTCTTTGGTAAGCTACCTAAACAAAAAGGTTACTGTTTTTTTACTTTATTCATCCTTGAACAAAGTATGCAAATAAACACCTTGCTTAGTAATTTCTCAAAGAAAAATATGTAAAATAACTATAAATGTAGAAGTATAGAATATCAACCTGACTAGTATTGTTCTTGTATTCGAATAGCTTCTTTTAGCTATAAATTAGGTTTATGCAAAACAAGCAGATAAAAAAATAACATTTTAGTGAGTGCAACATCCATTTTGTACAGTTTTAAAGCATGCCCCCAAAAAAATTTATAACATGCCAGTGAGCATCTGAGTTACTTCAATGACATGTTCTCTTGTCTACTAAATCGGAAGAGTGGCTTAGAGAAATGTGGCCAAAAAAAATGTATATTCCAGAGAAGCACAAACTCATGGATACACCAAAACTTATGTGGTCAGTGATACGATAAGCTTCAAATTAACGTGAAATAGCCCTTGGTTAATATGATATGCCTTGTTGATAATTTCTACTCGTAACATGTTTGATTGAGATTCCAGATTCTAGTGAAAACCCCCCAAAAAATTGTAGTTCTGCAAAGTTCAGAAAGCTTTTTCCTTGTTTTTGAACATTTGTGTTTTTAAATTTTTTTCTTTTGTACTCAAATAGGTTAGTTTGCCCTAGCCTAAATACTAAAAACAGAGTTAGTCTTGATCTGTCAAAACTTAAGACTGTCTGGCTGCTATTTTTCTCTCTCTTTTTTTTTTTTTTTGCAAAGAAGCTGTGGCAGATGCAGAAAAGGCAAATGAGTGTGTCCTCCATTAATTCTGCAGCTGACTGCTAAATATTTTCAGAAATAATATTTTTGATGTTTAAAAAATAATTAAACATATTTAAATACAGATGGTCAGTCTCGCGGCTCCTTTTTAAAGCATTTTTGGGGTGCGTTCAGTTTTAATTCCCTTCCACTCAGCAGTACAGTATAGAGGGAAACGTGGACCCCCGCGCCGTTTTGTAAGCGCTCGTGTTCCCCTGCATCAACAGGCTGCAAACATGCTGGTTGGGTTCTTGAAGCTTTGCATGATCAAGAAAAATCTCTGACTTTGCTGCTAGTTTTTTCATCTTTATCAGCTCCTGTGGGGGGTATGTGGGGGTACACGTACACACCAGCGCTCGTGCGCGCCGTGTAACGCCTGTGTGCAACGTAGGTAAACGGATTATGCGCGTGTGTTTTTGTGTGTTGCCGTCACGGGTTTCGGTTGCTTCAATAACAAGCTCACCCACTGATTTCAATTAAAAATGTAACTGTAACAGAAGTTTCCATGCATAAGGCAGCCTTTTGCTATCATATATAGCCAACTGTCATTTCAAAGGAGTTAATACTTCTCTAAAAGTTTTCTTTTTTTTTTTTAATGCCCCCCTTTTTTTTTTCCTCATCAATGTCTCGCTGGTGAAGTTGAGACAGCGTCGCCTCTCTTTTCACACCAGGAAGGCAAAGGCTGGAATGGATTTGAAGTAATAAAAACCCCTTTGTTTTAGTTTGTATTGGACCATTCATCATCACTTTATTTAATACGAGGCTGTAATTGTGCCATCCCCAGCCATCACTAATGGCTGTGTTCATCTATGTTTGCTTTGTTGATGGAAATGAATGAAATTAGGATAAACAACCGCAGAGTCGCGTGTAATCAAGCCCTGATTAATGCACCGGCTTTTCAGCGCCGTTTCTCATTCCACAACACCTGATATCTTTTCCATAAACAAATTGTGTTTGTCTAAATGAAGAAATTAAATGACGCATTTGATGAGTTTATGATTGACCCGGTCCGGCTCGTGGCTCATTACTCTGTGTCTTTGAGGCCAAGAGGTATGTTACTAATGCTCTGTCACTTCCCACACGAGGATTTATCACCGCCGCTGATTAATGGCAGCCAAACAGCATTTTAATAATTTTATGATTGTGGTTTCTGGCAGCCACGGGGAAAGATCTCCAGCGAGGGAGAGAGAAGAAGAAGATAGAGGCTAACAGGAGGGAGGGAAAGGGTGGGGTGCTGAGGAAGAAAGTCCAAAAGAGGGAGAGAAAACGACAGAAAAGTGTTCATTCCAGATTAAATGTTTCATTGCTGGGGAGGATGTGCAGACGGCAACTTGATTACGCACTGCATGAACATCCCCGTAAATCCTTTCTTTTTTTTTTTGCACTTGAAAAGTATTTAACACACATGTTTAATGAATTTCTTCCCACTTGTTATTATATTTATTTTGTTATTGGAAAGCAACAAATTGGCTGCAGATCTTTATAAAATGTCCAACGGAGGTGACATGTCGAGCTAGGACAAGGGATTGGAGCAAAATTCTATTCAGGAGAAGGTTGTTAGTCAAATCAAGATTGGGATATTATGAGTAGATGTAATTTATCTCTAATTATTCATGGGCTACTGCAATTAAATGTGTCAATGCAATTCCAAGGGGTCAAAACTTGTTATATTTTTTAAAACTTGATCCACCCAAACTAGAATCAGAACAACAATGAACAGAACTAAAGAGTAATACAAAGTCTGCTGAAAATGATAAATGATTAAAATTTATGTTAAATTTGAACATTGTTATTGTTATCAGCATAATTTATCAAAGATACTTAAAGATCATGAGAATTAAACTAATAACAATTGGTAAAGTATACAAGTCCCTTTGTAGTGTAGTGGGCGTCTTTGATACGGGGGATCTGGGTTCGAATTCCGGTTGCATCTGGAAGGGCATCCAGCCTTAAAACTGTTAAGTCTGTGTGTACTTCATAATGACTTTCCCTGAACAAGGGAACAACAGAAATGAGTAAAGTATGCTGATTCTTTATGTATACAAACTGGAGGTAGGCTGGAATCAAATTGTGACAAAGAGGTATAAAATGGTAGCCTCGTGAGACCATCCTGATCTCGCGAGCTTTCAAGGTTTCACTCGCAGATCAGTCTGGATACTCTCCGTTGAAGAAAATTTGGAGCCGTTCACCAAACGAACGTCCAATCAGCGTTGGCTTTGAGGCGGGTTGAGGTGTGACGCAACGGGAAGCGCGTCAGTTCAGTCTTAACAGCATGGCGGCTTCAGCCGATGAAACTAGCGTTAGCGTGGCTATCGAGCAAGTTTTATCGGAATTACAGAGTATTTCTTTGCTGAGCTAACGAGCCTTTACCTGCAGCAGCAAGAGTAGCTTGGCTTGTGGTTGTGTTTTCGTCGTCGCTCTGTTACGAGCGACGACGAATCTGATTGGTTCATTTGGCCCGTCTATCACCAACATAGGCCAATCAGCTAACCAGTATTTTCGCCCCTTCCCAAAATTACTTCAACGGAAGGTTTCCAGATGGATATGCGGAGCAAATCTATCTGGCGGAGTCAGGTAAATAAAATGGGTGCCATTAAAACCCAGATTGTGAGTTTTACTGAATAATCAAAGACTACTTTAAGTCTCATCTATTAAATATCAGTTGTCCTTGATACCGACTTGCACAAATAGATGAAAGGCTGCCTCTATTTTTTTTGTGCTTCTTTTAAAGGCTGTATTTTTACCTTGGATTTTTTTTTTTTTTATAAAATCCTGAATGTCATTTTACTAAAATAAAAATGTGATTATAATAAATTTGCCCTATCTGTTAGCTTTTTCTTAGAGTTAATGTTTTGGAGCCGAAATGCCATCATTAGAAATTGTCCCAAGAATATTCAGCTTTAGCTGTTCTTACGTCTTTTTAGCTTTATAAAAAGAGCTATGTGTTCTTGAAGATGAATAGCTGTTCATCCACTTGGCACAATACTAATACATTTCACATCTGAAATGTACACAGAGTTATTACTTCTTTTTTTTTTACCACCATAGCAAATTTTCGTGATGTGATCTTTTGTAAATTGATGTGCGAGCTTATGTGAACGCTCATGTCTAAATTGTATTTAACCTCATTGCTGTATAGAGTTAAACTCTTGTTGCCAAAGTACATATAGCCCTGACTCTGGAGGTTTTGAGCAGCACATGTTTTACTCTTGCCACAGTCAATGTTAGTTTGAATTAGACTTGTGCAGGTCATTTTTCCTCCTACCTCAGAGACACAGGAATAAACGCAGTGGGGCTGATAAACATTTAGACACCTGTCGTCTCCAATCTTACATTCCCAGCCTCAGGAACAGATGGAAGTCATGAGTTGTTTTAAACTTCTAATGGAGTCCTAATTGTGTACAGATTGCACTGTTACCCCTATCCCCAATAGACACACACACTCAACCACTTATTTATCTCCTTTTACCTTCCTAATACACCATTTTATCCCACCCATCTCTCATCATTGTCCTCAGTCTTTAGCCACTCCCTTGGTCTCTGCTTCCTGGTCCCTCGCGCCCCTCATCTACTAGTTTTAGTATTGCGTTGCAATCGCCACTCCCAACCTAACAATCAGAGTGGTGTGACTAATGACAGAGACATCCACCCACATTCATTTAAAAAGACAGCGCTGACACATTATTTACAGAAGTCCACACACACACATGTACACGCACATTTGCAACTGTCAGAGTTGTTCATTTGTCCAAAATGCCACACCCAATACTTCGTCCACTCTTCTTCCACATCCCGCCGCCCAGATCTGGTGGTTCCACTGGAGGAGTTAAGAGAAATAAACAGTTAATTAATCCACCATTGGCTCAATCTTGCAGATTTATGCCTGATTAGCAATCCAGGCAATAAGGGGCCCCTGGGTACCCACCAAGCCATGGCCCCATCTACCAAACCAAAACTCCAGCTGTGTGTTTAAAGAGACATAAATAACAGAAAGCGCACCGCTCTTCTTTCATCTCCTCGTGCTGAGGAGAGGGAATTTCTGAGGGAGAATTAATGTTCATTTAATTTCCCTTCTTTCTTCCCCTCATGTATTTTCATTCTTCAGGTATTTCTTGTCTCTGTGTTTCTCTATCTCAGTTTCTTTCTATCTCACATATACATAGAGAACAGGGACCCTTTTTCATAGCTACTACATCTGCAGGACACATGTTCAGAGTGTGTACATTTGGGAGGGTTGCTGCCGGCCCCTGAATTAGTGTGTGTTAGCTCAAAAGAAAGATGTTCAGGCTTGTATCTGCTGATGGTCAGAGTATGTTTTTTGTGATGCTCTGAACATTATCCCTTGTTACCAAAAGCCAATCTGTCTCCCTCAGTTTGATTCATGTCTTTCTTGAGCCAACGGACAAACCGCAGCTGTAGACTCCCTTGCAAATATTGATGGGGTCAGCTTTGCTCCTAGTCACAGAAAAACATTTGTGAGCTGCAGTTTAATGTGTAAGTTTCAGCGTGCCAGTGGCTAGCAAAGGTGTTCACAAGTCATTTTTCAAAGTCAAGCGTAAAGTCTTTGAGTGGCAAGTCCAAGACGAGTCGTAAGCCTTTTCTCGCAGGTGAAGTCTCAAGTCATTGGGGGGTGGGAAAGTCTAAGTTAAGACTTAAGTCATTGGCATTGTCTTTTGCCTCATGTCTAAATAAAGGAGGGACAAGTCCAAGTTAGGTCTCAAGCCATTAAGAGGCAAGTCAGAGATAAGTCTCAAGTCTTCTACCCAATGTCGGTGTCACGGCTTTGAGTGGTAAGTCAAAGTGATGCTAAAGCCTCTGAGGGGCAACTCCAAGGCAGGTCTTAAGTCTTTAACTTCAAGTAAAGTCTTAAATCATTATAGGAAACTAGTCCAGGTCTGGTTGTCAAGTCTTTGAGAGGTAGCTAAAACTCAAATTTCAGCTTTAGCATTGACCTTGCTGGTTTTGACCTTTTGGTTTTTGTCCCATTAGACCCGCGGCTACATCCTGAACCTTCTCCTACTTCTTCTTACTTCATGATCTATACTATTTATCAGATATTAGTAGAGCTGCACTACTGAATTTTATGTGAAGATATACTAACTTTGAAATAAGTGCTGTGTGTTAAATCCTTGCAGGAGTTTTAAATCTACAATGGCGCTATTGACCTTAACCTGGTGAAGTTATGGATTTATAGGCGGCTTCATTACTGCGACAAAAACAAAGTCTGTAACGTTGCTGAAGACAAACAACCAGCAAATATCTGCAAAGTGGTGAAGTGTGGGGGGGGGGGGTAGTGAGGTTTGTCTCCATATCACACCTAATCAGTGGGATCAGCTGAAGTGAATAAGATAGGTGTTACTCCAATTGGCCCAACATGTGGATATGTGATAGAAAGCTATGGATTAAATCCCTCTGCCGGCATTGTTGGGCCTTCCATGCAAGCTTGGCTTTTCTCCTCTCACTCTTAACACACCGACATACAGCAGTACCAGAGCAGTAATGATAAACGCCTAATCCTCACACACACACATACACCATTAAACCCGATGGATTACAGTTTGGGGAATTACGGGAAGGATTTCTCTGTCTTGCTCCTTCCTCTCCTCCTCTGCTTTCAGTGCCCTTGCTTGTCAACATCCCCACTTGGCCCAGGCTGCCAATCCAAAGCTTTGATGAGGCAGTGTCAGCTATTTGTTTGGCCAAGCACAAATGAATATCTGAATGTGCAATAGAAAGAGAGAAAGAGAGATGCAGAGACAGAGGAGCTGATGAAGAGGCAGAATGGCCATCCTAATCTGCCACCTTCTTCCTCCTCTCCCTCTTTCTGTTGTCTCCTTCACAGGTCTGTCTCTCTCTTCCTGCATCCATTCTTAACTCAGTCTCTCGCCCTTTATCTCTTAAGCACAGACTGAGCCAGTGTGGGCTTGCAGATGATTACCGGTGTAATCACTCACATTTTAGATCATCTGATAGAAGAAAAAGCCTACAAATCATCTTAACACCCCCTAAATCCCCTGAACTCCATCTCGCGTAGACTGTGGCCAACAACTACTTTATTTTTGTCCTCAATATCTTCTTTCTTTAACTGTAGGCCAGGAAATTCCCTGTGAAAGCTCAGTTAAAACAATGCCCCAGTAAGCTCATTCTACCAATATCCACTGCTTATTTCTATGTAATGTAAGCCCTGGATTTGCCAGTTGTAAGAAGATTGATGCACAATATCAGTACAAGTGGAGTTGATGTAGCTAACTTTGTACTAAGTGGTTGCTTTTTGTATCCTAGTGTGGGCTGCTTACTGTCAGTAACAAGGATCAGCAGAAAGTGTTGTTTTGCTTTTGACTGGGTCAAGAGATGCTTCAAGGGTAAATCCAAGAATATTCTTTAGGGTTTGCAACATTTTAACAATCAGGGCTCAATAACTTTTGTTTTGCAAAGACGATTCCTCTGATTGAATATGTAAAGTTGAACTTGTGTGCTGTGACATACATTATTGCATTTCCACACATAATGTTTCTCAAGACTGCATATTTGTGTTTTCATGTATTAGATTTTTATCCATCATCAATACCCTATCTCAAGTGATCATTGGGGGAGCAGCGGTCTAGTGTTCACCCTGGACAGAGTGCCAGTCCATCACAGGGCATACAAGGTTTTATATCGACAAAAGAAAGGTTTCAGATGATAAATGAACTCCTGACATGTTTGTGTATTTTCTCTTCTGGTCTGTGTGTTCACGCTTTTAATTAGTTTATATTTGCCTTAAGTACATTTAAAACAATAACAAAGCATAGTTGCTCAAAATACCAGCAGATCACTTTGCTTCTTCGCCATACCTCGCATCACCATTTCGTCCCATCCCACTTCCTGTTGGATAACAAATCCTTTCACACATAAGCACTAAACCTTTGCATATGAGTTTGGCATGTAAGTGGGAGTACTTAAGGCTTTAGTTGTATATTAATTTCTGAAGATGTTTTATTACTTGCTATAAAATCTGATAATTTTAGTTCTGATTCCATTTTTGGCCAGTTGACTTTAATCGAATATTAGAAATTGTGTCTCAACAAACCAAAAAAACTATGAGTAAATTCCTTCTGGTAGATATTAACAGTCATTGGTGAATTTACTTGACAGAGTCGACTTTTGGGAAGTGGATAGGACAAACAAAGGTCTAATAAGGATTTACAGACGCAGGAAACAACGACAGACGCTGAGGTTCATCACACTGCTAAGCAGAATCATCACCGGAAATGATCTGTCACAGTAGGGAAGCTAGTATTTTTATGAATGTCTGAAATGTCAGCTGAGCGCACAGAGATGACGCGGTCTGCTCATGCGCTCTTCGTTATCAGATAACCGAGATAGGGAAAAACTGAAAGGGTAGTGTAAACGGGGTAATTGAATCTTTTCGGGAAAAGGAGGGACATTCACCAGAACATTCTGAGCTGTCTGGGCTCAGCAATACCTAGTACCCGCCTACCAAAGGTGTGTTTTAACCAATTGTGGTATGAAATGAAAACAGCGTAAGCAGCAGATGGCATGAGAAACCACAAGTGACGCTGGTAGAGGCGTGCTTATTAGGATAGTGACACTCATGGCAATTGTGAATCCTGACAAAACAGATGTGATAGCAGCAGCCACATGTGCGTCCTCCTGTGCTGCCATGTTTATTTTGGTTTGGCTGTGAGCTCAGCACCTCTTGTTTTCCTCACTTCTGTATGCCTCGCCTTAAACTATAATACTACAACACGATTGCCCGACCCAGTTTGGGTCGTTCTCAAACCGTTGAGGCGGGAGCGGGACAAGATACTGCGAGAATTCAGCTTGCAGGCAAGAGTAGTCAAGGCAGGTAAGGGGCGTTTTCAAGTACAAATCATCCCATGGCAACCAGCCTTTTTTTGTTCCAAGAAAAGTGGGAGTTAAAAGTGACCAAAATGCAAAAGTACAAAATACTGAAGGGAAGAAATTACCAGCACTCAACAAATCTTCAAACTTTTAAGAGCTGTGTTTTTCAAAAAAAAATGTCTTTCTTCAATTGTAAATGGGCATTGTCTCTCTTAAAATATCACAAATTTTCATGCAAACCAAAGATCATCTCTCTTAAGGAAAGTAAGTAAATAATTAGTTTACATATCAAATAACTACAAAGATATTGCTTCTGAAAAATTATGAAAATGCCTTCATTTTCATGGCATAATCTAAAAGACAAATGGCACAAGCCTTCCTTAGAGTCAAACGGATACCACTGAATAATGAGCCCTTTTTAAAGTGGAAGTCCATAACTGTGGGTACTCCACCTTTACTCTGTTCTCCATGAATAAGATGCCAGCTACATGAAGCTAATCTCTGTGTCTCCGAGCTAGCTAAGGAGCGGCTGTTTGATGGTTTTTCAACAGCACGGAGACGGGCCTCCAATTCTGATGCGTATTTTAGTCCTACAAAGGTTTGGCAGATTTGGAAAAAGCTTTTTCATCTTATTGCATCACAGTTTCTTACAGTCTGTTAGATATTGTGTCATTTTAGTCTTGATTGATCTGTAGCTGGATATAAACACGAAGATGGAAACGTGTAAAAAAATTAAGCTAGCTAAGAGCACAGTATAATTGCTGTCCTAATTGAGCTACAATAATAAATTACTGGTCATCTGAATGTATTTTGTTTTAAAACAAGCCTAACCTTTTTAGCTTGTATGATTCAGCTTGGGAACTGTTACACTTAAAGGGGTCCCCAAGCATCAGACTCTGAGCCCGAGAGGCCAGCGGTGAGGCCAGTGGGGCAGAGGAAACAGATGATTTTGGTCTCGGGGCACCAATAGATGGCCAGATGCACCAGCAGGGGCCCCCTTTTCTTTTATTCATTCTCCCAGTGGATTTCCCCACAGGTCCACATGAGGCCCGTTCACTATCATCCGCCAGCATTATATAAAGCGTTTTTCTCTAAATAATTTCTGTCATCGAGCAAGAAACACTTAAGTGTTTTGTCAGTGAGTGATAAGACTCGTGTTGGTTAAATGTAGCTACAGTCTTTTTATTACATCATGAGCAAGTATAGTCTTAAAAAAATGCATGTGCATCATTTAGGCTCTGTAACACACTGCCGTTTTCTCTGTAATGAGGCGTCTGCGTGTGTGTACAGGGTGATAATCCTGTCCCCTGTCTGCAAAGCCCCAGTGAAACCCCACTAAGCCACTTCATTCACTTTGATCCAGTTTTGGAGGCCAGTTTAATTTCCCATAATGCCGCTGATCAATGATTTCCTTTCAGCACTGATGTAATTAGTGGTTTTAAGCCAATTTTGGGTTCCTATCTGACAGTGTTTTGGGGTTGGGGGGTGTATTACCTAAGGAGCTTTAAAGACAGATCAATATCAGCCTGCACACAGGATAACATGAACATTTGAGCTGCAAAGTGTGTGTTTAGAATCATTTATAGTTTTATCCACTAGAAGATACAAGTTTCATCAATTAACATTTACTTTGCCTTTTTCTCTTAAACCACCACCTTTGGTGCTGTTTGGAAAACTATGAAAATTAACCGTTCCAAATATTAAAGCCATTCCCTTAACAATTAGATACCATATGCATAATTCATCAGATAAATTATGGATATGGTGTTGCCCTATTAAGAAAGGGTTGTTTTATTAATTAACATGATTAAGTAGTTAGAGCTTGTACAGGGTGGCCTGATTGCAAATGGCCAAATAATTAATACAGGCTTTCATTATTGGTGTCAGTGATCCTCAAGTGCTGTTTGGTCCACAGAACAAATGAGTTAAACTTTAATCAAATGGCCAGTACACAGACCTCTGATCCACAGAGCAGAATAACAGCAAAGCCATGCTCCACACATTGCTATATCTCATCCTGATGGTCACACAGAGCACAGTACCTACTGATATCAGGGTTAAAGGCTGAGTTAATTACTTTGGTTTGTAATGTAGAGGCAAAACATGGTTCGGATATCTAATCATGAGTGTACGGTGCCCTTCACAACTATTGCACATGTGATAAGGATGTGTAAAGAGCTTTAAATTATTTGGTTTTTTTTTTCCATTGTAGTACTCTACTACAGAGTTCCCTTTCCTTTTCGTTTCACAAGTTTGGAACACACTGGAAAAAGGGAACTAAAAGTAAGTAAAATATTCTTCAAATTAGTGTGTTTGTCCTTGATTTGAGCAGGTAAATAAGATTATCTGATAAGATTTTGGCACTAAAAATAGGATTAACTCATCTCCACCATCTTATTTCAAGTGTAGTATATCTAATTATCTTATTTTAGGGATCAAAATACTCATTCCATTGGCAGATAATCTTATTTACCTGCTCAAATCAAGGACAAATACACTAATGTCAAGACAATTTTACTTACCTTAAGCTTCCTGTTTGCAGTGCATACAGAGGGGAAGATTTATATACTGTTCCCTTTAACACATAAATTTCTTCTGGGGGAAGAAGCTGTTTCTGTGGCGTCTGTTTTTTTTGCAAATAGTGCTCTATGGTTCCAACCTAAAGGTAAAAGTCTAAACTGTTTGTCACAGGATGTGTAAGGTCTGCAGAGAAGTAATGTCCCTGTTCTCAACCCTAGACCCTTACAAGTTGTGGATGGAGGGAAGGTCCGCTCTGATGCTACTCCCTGCAGATTAATTGTTTGTTGCAGTGTAGACCTGTCCAGTTTTGTGGGTGGGCCAAACCACACAGTTATGGATGTGCACAGGACAGACTGAATAGGGGCAGTGCGGAAAATGACCAGCGGCTTCTGTGGAGGGTTGTACTTCTTGAGTTGTTGCAGGAGGTACAGTCTTTGTTGGGCCTTCTTCTGAACAGCACCTGTGTAGTAGACACTGTATTGTTGAGGTTGGTGAGGGGAGGCAGTGTTGAAGTTCTCCAGAAGTCCACTTTCATATCCAGAGTTTGGAGTTGGTTAAGCTCCAGGTGGACCAGCCGATTCCCATCCCCTCTACATGCAGACGCATCACTGCCCTGACAGTCTCACAACATTATTCATGGTTGTTCTTAAACGTCTTGTCCAGTATAAATTATATATCTGTCTTCATCTGAAGATAACTACCAGAGTTTTATGCATTTCATTTGGTGGGTTGAACCAGCCTCCTCCACAATGTGTAACAAAGACAGGAGGCACTAAATGTATGTAGCTCTTTGTGTCTCAATAAACACAGGCATATTGCCTTTAATAATGGCCAATAGCTGGCCTTTACTCATTTATTACAGGGTTGTATTTAAAAGTATGAACATGAAAAGTATGAGCATTTACAGGACTCAATAGTTGGAGCTCCTTTTCCCAGGATTACTGCGGCAATGCGGCGTGGCATGGAGTCGATCAGTGTTTGACACTGTTCATGTGTTGCCTTGCCTTGCCTTCAGCTCTTCTGCATTGTTAGGTCTGGCATATCACACCTTCCTCTTCAAAATATCCCATAGATTTTTGATGTTGGAAAATTAAATCTGCATCTCCATACAGTTGGTCAGCAACAAAACTAACTGAGTTGACCATGGACCTCAGCAAACAATACGACCAATGGCAGCAGATGACATGACGTGTGTGTCTGTGTGTGTGTTTTATATATTTATACATTATATTTAATGTGTGTGTATTAACATTTGTTTTTTTGTTGTTATTTTTTTAAAGAAAATTTAAATCTTCTGAATTTTAAACAGTTTAGCTATCTGTGTACATTATCTGCAAGGAGCTGCCGGCCACACCTGAGCAGCAGCCTCCTCTCTCATTTACCTCACTTGCCTTTTAAACTCGCTCCATCCTGCGGGACTGACAAACTTATGTTCAGAGCTCCAACCTGAAATTACCAGCAGACCATTTGCCAAGTCTGACTAAGTTGTCATTACTTAAAAAAGCCTCTGAGTTCTTCACCCTTTTGAAGTGTGTCAGAACATAGATGCCAGCGCCCTTCAACCCTGTTTGGCTCTTCAGCTGCGTGTGTGTTTGAATGTGTCTGTGTGTGTGTCTGTGTGTGTGTGTGTGTGTGTGTGTGTGTGTGTGTGTGTGTGTGTGTGTGTGTGTGGACTTCAACTGTTTCCATTTCGCTGGCTGATCTTTAAAGTTGCGCACTGGCCTGTTTGCAGCTGGGGGGGGGGTGGAGGCATGGCATTGAGTTGTTTCAAATGGAACCAAGCTAAGCCTATATGCAAACAAAACCCAGGGAATTAGGGGGAACTAAGCTGGTCTGTTCACAGTAACTCCCCCGGCCAACGCTGAACCACAGAAGAGGAGCTGAGTGAAGCTAAGGAGGGAGACAGGGGCAGGTTAAGGCTCTCGGTTCTCATGAATGGCCTGTTCTTTTAATTGTGTTAAACAAAGCATCAGGGGCTAAGTAATGGGGTTTTAAAGCGAAGCACATTTGGATGGATTGTGTAACGCCCTGTGTGGGTGTGCGGCAGAGAGAGAGCGAGACACCGAGGCCGAGTGGGCGGTTATTGTGTGGCAAGAACAAAAGGTAGAAGTTGGCAAACGGAGGCACCCGTCAAAAAAAAAAAAAAAAAACAACAAAAAAAAAACCTGGACTCAAACTAGCCGGCTAATTACTGACATGCATTGTTGAGGTGGGGGGAAAAAAATCGGATAGAGATTTGTTTTACACCGCATCCTCCTCGCCTTTAGACCGAATAAAATCCTGTAAATTGAAAAAAAGCAACAAAGAAGCGAAGCAAGCGTATAGAGGTAGAGGGGATCTGAGATATAAAGCCATAGGGGTGTAACAGAACAAAGCGCTGGTGGTAATACTTTCTTTATTCTTTCAATCTGTGCTCTCAAGCACCAGCTATGGACTGGTATTTACATTTCTCAGCTGAAGAGTTTTGGAGCAGAGGAATGTTTATGGAACTAAATGAAGAAAATAAATACGCCCGGAGTAAATTTACACTCGCTGACATGATTCATATTTTTAGGTCGGTTATGAAAGGAACAAGAGCCTCGAAGGTTTCCAAGGTGGTCGGACTAATGTTGAGGCTGCCGTTAGGAAACACAGAGGCCGCGATCCTGAGTGGGTTGTAATGCACAGTTATCTTGTGGAATAATTTACAAAGAAAACCGTAGGCGGTGGGAGAAAAGGTAGGAATGAGTGCTCGGATTGTTAATATTGTTTTTATTTTGTTGTTGTTTTTTTTTTTTGAGAGAGAAAGTGCTAACATCTCCTGACATGTTTGTTCTGCATCCAGCTCTTTCAGACTTTGGTCTGTCAGTTCTCTCATTCTTTGCTCCTCTGTTGTATATTGACAAGCATTTTGGAAAAAGAAACCGCTTGTCATCCCCAAACTATGCCGGGATTTTCTTTCTCCCTCCGCTTTTTTTTTTTTCCCCACACTTTTTTTTTTTTTAAATCACCATGGAGGTTTCATGAGCGTACGCCGGCGATTTGGAGATGAAAGGAACTGAATCAACCCGATTCCTGCCCTGCCACTGAGCCTCTCAAACTCCCTGACAAAGCTGTCAGACTCCATTTTGGCTCCAGCTGACAGACTAAACTTGCTCTGCCATTTACAATCAACAAGAGGCATTGCAAAGAGCCCCGCTCCCGTCCGAGTCAGAACCCTCTGACTGATCCCCTATTCAAAGGCATTAAAAGTGTATTTTTCCACTCTTGGTTTGATTTTTCTCTCCTTACAGTATGTTTGAAAGTATTCATATTACAGACTTTTTGATGCAGTTTTCTTTATCTTCTGTGTCTCCAGGTTTAATCATCATTTTGAGGGAATTAGTTACATTTTTGCTGCAACAGCCTACTGTAGAAGTGACGGAAATAAATAGTGGTAGAGAAGGAAATAATTTTGCCGGTCGTTATTGGGGAACGATCTTATTGGGAACACAGCGCAACGGCGATGTAACTCTCGAATATTGCATTAATACTATCAGTTGCGATTGACCCACATTTCTCTTTTGCTGCCATCAGGATGATCCCACAATTATGAGCTTTAGCATCACTGTCATCTAAATCAGATGTGTGCTTCAAGGGTAATGAGAGGTCGTTTGACTTTGAAAACCTGTTATTAGTGTGTGTAGGCATGAACTGGTTTGAGCATAATTTACCTCAGTCGAGGTATTAACACAGAAATGCCCTCCCCCTCCCCCCCAACAAAATCTAAAATATGATCAAACATTTTTAGACAGAACACCAATAATTATTATTCATGCTGCAAAAACAATCTAATACATTTTCATAGAATCGATACGGTAGTATTTTTGATTTTGATACACAGAACCAAGCAAAAGAAAAATATATATATATAGTTTCTAAGTGAGCTTAACTAGTATACAGAATACCACACTGTCTCTCGTGTATAGCAAGGATAAACTGCTACATATAGCTTAGCAACTTTAGCTTAAAACCATCATTACCTTAATTAGAGAGATGGGCGTGGCTGCCTTTAGCTTCTCGACTCACTAGAAATAGTTTCGAACAGGCAAATTTGTCTCTTTTTTTTTCGTCTCTTTAGTAAGCAAAGTTTCTATCTGACATGCTAACACAGGCGTTCTCAGGCTTAGTTATACACTTGGTCTTAGCAGAGATATTTACACAGAGATATGTGGAGCAATAAGTGACCATGCGGTTAGTAAACTCTGGAGATCATACAGTATTCCCTGAGAAGGAGAGGGATGTTCAAAGTGCCCACACAAAGGCAAACTATTAAATACTGCCTTATCTCACTTGCAGACTGACCTACATGTTTAGTTTTTGTATACACACATGCAGACTATTCAGAAATGGTGTTTGGGGGGAGTGGTACAGTATAACACAATCTTATTCAATGTTCATATATTAAGTCAGTTAAATCCACAGTACATATAGACTTTGTTTGCTTGATCACAGATCAACTACATAAGTTTTCAACACAGTGAGTATTGTTTTGCTGCACTGAAAACATGGTTGGTTTCAATGCAGTTTTTGCTTTATGTTTTTATCCTTATCCTAATTAGGAAATGATTACAGCTGATCTTAAAAAAGAGAGGGGAAAAAATCATAAGATTTTTACACATTGTCTCAAAACTTATCAGCTGAATTATCTGTCACTACTGTTGCTTAAACTTCCTAACCAGAGGTCCCTGTTTCCATGAGGAACTATCAAACCTGGTTTAAATGAAAGTTATCTGCTTGATTCATAATAATCCAGCCTCCAGAGTCCTTAAGGGCCAAATAAAGAGGTCTAAATATGACTTTTCTATCAAGTGCCCACCTAATTTACATCATGGTCATGGATGTCAGTTTTGGTCTAGAAGTTCAACCCTCTTACTCTGGCAATCCTTCTCCAACTAAAGAAAACTGGTTTGAATAATCCAGATTTATTAACAAACAACCAAGGCTTGACCCTACCTTTAACTGTTGCTAGAACACCACCTTTTAGAGGATTCTCAACTAAAATACGAGGCTTCCCACATAGACAAGTCCATTCCCTAAAAGTTAGTGATGAGACCAAGATTAACCACTGAAATAGATGAACAGAAGTATGTTTGGATGAGACCAGCTGTCAAGTATGTTGGTGGCAGCATCATGCTCTGAGGTTGTTTCTCTGTCACTGGTATTATTGCATTACCCAAAGAAATTTATTAATGAAAAACGAGGACTGCCTCCTTTTTCTCCAGCTTTAAGTCACTTGCTAACATCATTAGTGACACGATGGAAACTTGGACATATTTGGGTGTCCCAAGAGTACAATGAACCCAAATATTATTCAAAGCTGATTTTGGGCTGGATCAGGTAGGCTAAAATTAAGGTTTGGGAAAAAACATGATCTTAACCCTTTGTCTACTGTGCCTAAACGCCCAGGTCCATACCAAGAAGCAAACCTGTTTAAGGGACCTTTTTGTGCCTAGCCATGGGAAGAGACAAGAACCGAAGCACACACAGAACAGTAGAGAATGGTTAAAAAGTCATAACCCAGAATTCAAAGTGATTTTATAGAGATATAAAAGCATGAGCAGAGCACTGTTCTCTCTCTTTGCCTGTAGCTTTCCACAGGCTGCATTGGAGGAACACGTGTGTGAATGTCTTGATCTTGCTGGCAAGTAAAAAACAGCATCTTTAAAAGCTTTGATCCAAAGTAAAGTATGGTCTGTGCATCCAGTGACCGTACTCTGGCCAAATTTTCTTTTACTAAAAATAGCTGCCATAAACTGGCTCTCAGCTCCACTAGTGGAAATCTGAAAGAATCCCAAATTCCCACAGAACTGGGGGTCTCTCTAATATGTCGACTATGCGGTTTTTCTCCACTGTCCTGAAGAAGACATCATTGAAACTAGTCTGAGCAGATGTTCACCGCAGCCACTAGACCTTGAGTGGCCGCCACTACAGACCTGCCAAAGTCTGTGTGCTTTCCTGTTTATCAGAACGCTTCACAGGAAGAGGTTATTTCTGGGCAGAGAAAATTAGTTTTGGATAAAACAGTCTAAGTATTGTTTATTTCATTGTGTTTGTGGTGCCTACAGAGGCCTGCAAAACATTTCCACATTTTTTCACATTACGACCACAAACATACATATTTATATATATATATATATATATATATATATATATATATATATATATATATATATATATATAATGTGAAAGACCAACACAAAGTGGTATACAATTGTAAAGTTGAAAGAAAATTATACATGATGTAAAACATTTTTTACAAATACAAAACTGAAACGTGTGGTTTGCAAAAGTGCACCATATTGCCTTCAGAAGGTGTCTGATGATTGCTAATGACTGAGTAGAGTCCATCTGTGTGTAATCTAATCTCAATACAAATGCGGCTGACCTGTGCAGGCCTGAGAGGTTGGTTAAGAGAATATTGGGGCGCAAACAGTATTATGAAGTCCAAGGAACACACCAGACAGGTCAGGGATAAAGCTGCAAAGAAGTTTAAAGCAGGCTTGGGCAATAAAACGATTTCCCAAGCGTTGAACATCTCACAGATCCCACTGATCAGAGATGCAGCCAAGAGAACTGCAGAGATCCTCAGGTGGGGGAACTATTAGTCGTGCACCGTACAAATGTGGTCTTTATGGAAGAGTGGCAAGAAGAAAGCCATTGTTAAAAGAAGACCATAAGAAGTCCTGCTTTTGCAAAATGCCCTTTTCAATTTGTTTTTAAAAAAATTCTAGTATTCTTACTGCTTCACAATTGTATACCACTTTGTCTTGGACTTTCACATAACATTCCAATAAAATATATTCATGTTTGTGGTTGTTATATGACAATATGTGGAAAAGTTCAAGGGGTATGAATACTTTTGCAAGCCACTGTAACTGATTGAGTGCTAAGAGGCCAAGGTTGTTCTGGGTTGTACTTTAAAGTTGTGACAGACTTTATTTTAGGGCCGGACGATAAATCAATAACAATATATATCAATCGATAGACATATTGATGATAGAAAAAAACGGGCCAATAAAAAGTTTAATAGAATAAAGTTTTCCTTCCTTTGGCATTCTAGCCTATCATGTAGGTTAATACTACAGTCATTACATCCTACCAACCAATCACAAACGCAGACCCAGAAATCAAGGTCAACCCTGTTCAAAGAGGACAAAGAGCACGCATTCTTTTTTTTTTTCCTTTTTAACAACTTGCAGTTTTGGTAAAAACTTAATAAAATAATTAATAATTAATAAAAGGTTGAGTTTGAATTCAGTGTTTGTGTGTTCTGTATCTAA
This sequence comes from Fundulus heteroclitus, assembly GCF_011125445.2. NCBI lineage: Eukaryota > Metazoa > Chordata > Actinopteri > Cyprinodontiformes > Fundulidae > Fundulus > Fundulus heteroclitus. The sequence goes on along the minus strand of NC_046378.1, from coordinate 20,692,600 downwards.
AAATCGGTCACCTCAGTATAAAATGGTCAGGGCCGCACTTAAAATACATGTTTTGTTTTTGTAGATAATTATCAATATCGATCAGTAGGATTTCTATTTTATCAATAATCTTGTTTTCTATATCGTCCAACCCTACTTTATTTCAATGACTGGTTTAAACACTGAGCATCCCCTAACATGAGGTAGCTCCATTTTAGCAGTGATTGCCCTTCCTCCCATCTTGCTAACCTGGATAAAGTATGTGCATATTCCTTATAAACATGCTAATTTGTGTCTCCGTTATCCCAGTTGCTAATGCTAAAGCTCAAAGTTCTGGTAATGCCCAAACAGTACCCACCATCAACTCTGCTGTGTTTAATACACAGATTGCTCTGTTCGTGCTGCGATCCGCCGTAGAACGCCACCATCTTGGTAGTCCAATCCTCCATTCAATGAGTCACTGTGATGGCTGGCCAATACTACATTAACAATCAAATGTGAAAAGTGTTCTTTATTTCTAATTCAGCAAATTGTTTTTGTAACATCATCCTATTAAAGTTGGGCTTTAGTCTTCCCTCTGCTTTGCATTGTGAAATGGTTTGAACTCCTAGCAACTGTTGTTCTCTGTTAGCTTTCAAAGCTAAATATGCATATCCACTCTTATATAGTTGGTACCAATTATAGTTGGTAATCCTGTTCAGAAATACTTTTTGTTATACTGGGTAAAATGGTCCTTCCATCCTGAAAGTAATCCGTATGTTATGTACTCAGAAAAAGAGTGTTAAAAAAATAGATCTCTGTGAAAGCTGCAAGCCAGTAAAAACTCTAACCATTCCCTACCATTCGGTCCAATAGGGTCGGGATTGGTCAGAGTTTTGTCCTGCTCTCACCCCCCTCCGTCCCTCAAGTTCCAGGGATATCACCTTATCTTTTGGTTGTCCCACATGCGTGCACGTTCCTTGTTAGTTTCTGCTTGCTGGCTGCACAGGTCTTTATGTATACGGTTAGCTTAGCGATTAGCTTCAGTATTAGCCGTTCATTGTAGCTCTCCTGCTCTCACCGTACACTTTGAACATGACTGAGAGTCGCAAGGAGCAAACCGTGTACAAGTTTATGAGAAGAAGAGGAAGGCCTCAGTAGAAAGAAATAAGACCAGAGTAGATTTGGGGAAAAAAAATTCACGTGATCCCCCTGAGGAGCTGAAGAGCAGGTAAGGCAGTCTTGCGCATTCAAAAAGGGACTTGGGGAAACATTCAGTAAAATAGTCAACTCTAGCTTTAAACTGTGAGATGATTGTATAGTTTTTATTGCTTGTTGGTGTTTCAGTTTTAATTGTATTTGTTCCTTTTTTTTCTTTTTGCCTGATCTTTTGCCTGTTGCCTGTAAAGTTTGAGCTTTCCTTTTTCTTTTAATTTCAATTCAATTAAATTTTATTTATATAGCGCCAATTCATGAAATATGTCATCTCAAGGCACTTTACAAAGTCAAGTTCAATCATATTATACAGATTGGGTCAGATTATACAGATTGGTCAAAAATGTCCTATATAAGGGAACCAGTTGATTGCTTCAAAGTCCCGACAAGCAGCATTCACTCCTGGGGAACCGTAGAGCCACAGGGAGAGTCGTCTGCATTGTACATGGCTTTGCTGCAATCCCTCATACTGAGCAAGCATGAAGCGACAGTGGGAAGAAAAACTCCCCATTTTACTTAGTTATCAGTTAACAAATTCCCTCTATCATCTATAGTTCTGTAATACTACCACTCACCAGGCATATATTTATAGAACAATAATAGACATGGAGCAACTTTCTTTGGCACTTATTAATAGTTATTCACAGAACAAGCCAAAATATCGCTCCAGAACAAACCCCGCCATTTCTCCTTAGTTACTTGAAACATGTGGAATTGAAAAGATTCACAGTAAATTTAAACTTTTCATACAATTTGTGTCTTTTACAATCGTGCACCTATTTTCTTTCTCATTACAGCCTCAAAATAATATAACCATACCCATGATAATGAATGTGTATGCATGTTTAATTCTTTCTAAGACTTTTTCTTTCTGTACCTTTTAAGTGAGTGGAGCATTTCCCTTTTTAAAATCCCTGTTGATAATTCTCTACCGAAATGTCAAAGAAACAAAATAAGAAACCTGTGTCCAAGAGGACATACAAAGGACAAGAGACAGAGCAGAAACATGAGAGAGGCAGAAGGTGAGGAAGGATGCTTGTTCTCTCAGAGAGTGGTGCTCCTGGTGTGAGAGAGGAAGAGTCTCCGTTCTCTGACTGAGCTTTTCATGTTGAGATACCCAGGGGAGCACAAAAGAAAGAGATACACAGAGGTGAGATGGTGCCATGAGGTGTTTATCAGGAGCTTTTAAGCTTTGACCCAGCTTTACCACCAGTCTGAAAAAGAGCTGCAGCTGTAAGCTCCTTAATTGGCAAGTAGAAACTGTTCTGGCTGTCAGTTCAGTTATAAACTTAAGCTTTGACCTGCTAATACAGATTTGTGCTGATTTTGATTCCTTCTTAATAACTATGATGTAAACATGGTGTGTCCTGCTGTAAGCAGTCATTTGTAATTCATACTAGACGAGAGAGCAGTCACAGTAAGACAGGGTTTTGCTATTGTTTTAAAGCAAAGTCAAAGTAGTTTCCAAGTTCATGTTTAGCATTAGGCTTTAGCCTGGTTAGTAGGTAATACACTTAGCTCACTAGACAAAATAACATACAGTACTGTTTTGTTTAGGATGAAAGATTTAGAATTAAAACTTCCTGATAACATTGACAGAGAAAAGTTTCTCATGTCACAGACAAAAATATTCAATCAGTGTGTCATTAATCCAGTTTTTACAAGTCCATGTATTTAATTTTTTATGGTAGTCTTATTCTGAGGTGTATTGACAATACAGATTAAAGCCTTTAATTAACATAAAATACATTTAAGGAATCTCTGTTCCTTGAAGAATTATCCAGTTTATGGTTAAACTCTTCAAGTATTTTAGATTTCATAATAGAGATTTCATTCTGAAGACTGTGAAATATAGCCATTTAATGTAGTCTTGCTTTGCTCCCAAAGAGATGTTGACTTTTGCATCATTAGCAGTCAACAGCTGGCTAGTTGCATTAGTCTGACATTGCTTCATAACTTGACTGTCCGTTTAGTAAAATTTTTCTACATTGTAATCAAAAATGCTAAAAAACAAATGTTTTAAACCAACCAGGCAGCTTCTTCAACGCTTTTGTAACAGGTAGTGTCAGTCAGCTCTGCAAGTAACAAGAGCAGACAACGGCGATGAAAAGCAGGAAGTACTCCCACTCTGGCTTCAGAGTAAGTCTCAAACAGATACATTGGGTTTTAAGGCTAAAATTGCTTTTCTTCATAGGCAGAACTATTAATCCCTTATACCTAATTTTCTAGACAGTCTTGTACTGAGAGCAACTACATGGTGCTTCCTGAAACTAAATTCACTTTGAGCAGAGGTACCGTGGAGTTTCAATATGGTAAAATCTTATAGTAGGAGATTTTGTTATACACCCATATTTGTTAATATTTATTAAAAAGAAACACTGCAGTGCATCCTTGAATTTAGATCGTCACAGGTCCAGGTTGGTCAAGCTGAAACTTGTCAGATTTCTTGGTGAATTTATGCAAATAATGTATGCATACCATTCCAGCTTGAGTTGTAAAAACGTGCATTTTTCTGCATTGCCTTCTACAGCAACAATATTGCTCTTTGGCACTGATGGACAAAGTTATTGAAGAGACGCTTGTTTCTTAGCTTTTGCCCATTTAATATTTCAAATATTAAGTTATAATAAATACATATTGTAGGCTGCCTAACCTCTATCAAACTAACTTGACTGCAGTGTCTTTGAAGCTCTACCTGAGATCTGATTGATACTTGAGAGGAAGTTTCCATCTGTCCTCCTGCACCTTACACCATGGTCACTTTTAATTGCTTTGAAGCGAAATAAAATGTTCAGAATCTCTTTTCCATGTTAGACACTAAAATGGGTCTCTCACCATTACAAAGAGCAAATTCCTCTCCCAAATTCGTTTATTCTACCGTTGCTCCACCCAGCCAGAGTCATCGTCCCGGCCGGACTCAGCGTGCTCCAGCTCAGCTTGGAACGAATGGGCGAGTCCATAATCTCTGTGCCGGCATATTAATTTTCAAGTCAAAGGGGCAGCTCCCTTTTCATCACGGCGGAGGCTGTGGAATATTCAGCACGCTGCAGATGTTCATGAATAATGTCTGTGGCCAAACCCCTGGCTGATGGGGGAGGGGGGACAGAGGAGTGAAGGGGGTGAGGCGAGGGGGATGAGTGGGGGGGGGGGAGCGAGGCCAGATGAATTACACGTAGGGGGGATCTGACAGGCAGCGTGAAGCTTTGTGATCATTCCAAAGTTCTAATAATCTCTCTCACCTTCTCCATCTCCCCAGTAATGAAAGAGAATAGGTGATTGCACCCCGGGCTATGTTCCCCACGTAATGACTCCTCCAAAGGCACAGAAGCCGCCAAGGAAAAATGAACTTTGAAATAGTGGCGAATTGGCTCTGACAGAGTGATAGACCATGACACAGATTCTGTAGCAAAACAGACGTAGTGCTAATTGATTATCAATATTTTAAGCAAAGTGATGAAAATAAGCATTAAGAGATGAGAAACAGGGAAGAGATAAGGTAGCGCAGTGCACTGCCTTCAGCAGCGGGCTGTCATTTGTCCAAATCTCCCTCAGTCTTTTTTTTTTTTTTTTCATGCATTCAGCCACACAGCCACGCCTGTTGTTTCTATGAGTATGGTTCACCCTATATTATAAGCTAGTACTGGAGCTTTGATGGCCCCAAATATAGATCAACTTATAATAATTTTAAAGTGGTTTGCTCTTCATATTTGATTATGTTTACCAGCAGTTTGGTGGTCTGCTTAACCTAATCAGAGCAGTGTGAGTCAATTTGTCACTTCAATTTTACTCCTTTGAAGGAAAACAAGCCAGTAATTCAACTAGACCGCAGCCAATGTAGTCCTAACCCAAAGGGGAGTTTGCAATTTGAACCAGAAAATGGCTCTCAATTTCTGCAACCGACCTGTAGGGAGAAGCTTTGCACCTAAGCTGGCGCCAGACTGCAGCGGCTGTTAAAGGGAGAGTGTGTAACTAATTTGTCTGTTAATTAGCAAAAATCAAGTATTGCTCTTATAAATACATTTTCTGGTGAAGTCTACAAACATCACATCAAAAATTAAAGCATTCTCATAACTTAGCATTAGCAGTTTATAAATACATAGGTGTCGGAGCACCTACTGGGAGGCGACATGTTGCGTCGCTATTTCTGATTTCAGTAGCCAAAAGGGGCCAAACTTGTCAGCCATACACGTTTTCCCTATCTGTCGGTGGTGGAGTAGAAAACAAGCAATTTGCTGTTTTTTGTTGAGGTGGAGGTCCATCAATACTATTTGCCCAACGAGAGGGAAGAGAAAGTAACCAAGAAAAGAAAGATAAGTAATGACTTGTGGAAAAAAAGAGTCTATATCAATGCAGCTATTATTACCAGGTGGAGACAATTGACAGCAGGTAATTTTATTCAACATAACAGTGCAGTTTATTTTTGGCGTTGTGTTAGAAGCAAGGCAGTGTGGACCAGCAAATACTCAGTCCTTTCGACAGAGACGGCTCGTTTGTTCGTCTCCCTCTCCCTTTAGTATGTGTGTATGCGGAGGGATATCGGCCATCCCATTTACCGTCTGTAGTGCAGCAGCAAGACCCGGTATCTTTACTCATGTTTGTAGTCACTTTTTTAGAGCCCAAACAAGCAAATGCATGTTCAGAAACAAGCCCAAAAAAAAAAAACACAACTCACAGAATGTACAAGCGACTTTAGAAAAAAACAAGCGGACTTGACATCAGTGCCAAAAACATTTGACATGATGACCATAGATATTAGCTATTAGTAGTAGGTAATACATGGAAGACATGTTGACATTGTCACATTTATCATACTCTGCGACTCCTGTAGTCTAATTACGCGCTTAACGACGAGGTCGTTTGTAATTCTTTTAGCGCACCACTAGATGGTGCGCCAGTGTGAAAATCTTACACCCGGACTTTAAAGTCAGGTGAAGAATAAGTGAATAGCAATGTGACATTACAGTCTTGGTGTTGGCAGAGACCAACAAATGTTCTCTACCATAAGCAAGGAATGAACTAGGGGTTAAACTGGTCCTAAAGTCAAAGCTATTTCTCAATATGAAGTGGAAGAGCATCAACAGCAGTGTGACTGGCTGTTTTTGACTAAATCAACCAGTTTTGAGTATTTTAACCCTTCCTAAAGGCACCCACATACTCGGTCGTACTCAACTCCGCGGAGATCAGCGCGTACTCGAGGCGGACGTCCACCGGATAGGGACATGCAGAGCTCAACTTATACAACCACGTATGCGGTGTCACACTATAAACTGCTCGGCAAGAAGTCTTTCCATCGAACTGTTTTCTATGTGACACTGAGCTTGATGCACTGAGCTGCTCCAAGAAGGCAGTTCCAAGGACACGCAGCAAGACAGTCCCTCTCTGTTCTCACTGACAGGTGTGCGGTGGGAGCCTGCAGGAAAAGAAATGGCTCTAGGTGCTCAGCTAGCTAATCACACATTTTACCATCCGTTCCACCGCTCCGTCCCACTGGCAGAAAGTGTGGTAATTGTAGGATTTTGCCACAAGAAATGTAGGCAATAGTAGGCTCGACTATGAAGGGTAAAATGCCCGTGGAGAGTCAGTGCAGCACACAATATCCTCACAGTCACCCGAGTATGTGGGAGCCTTTATTCTGTACTTTGCAATATTTGTCCTTTTGCAGAAATATTTTAAAACAAGGAAAATAATAATGTAAAGTAATTTTCTATTTTAGGCTCTTGTATGGAAATGGAGTTATATGACTCCAATAAATAATAAATATCAGTAAGAGGCTGTCCACAGTTATTTTTGTTTGATCAGGTGTCGTAATCTCTATTTATCTGAAAGAGTCACCTGGCTCAACACCAGAGCTGCTATTGACAGAAATAAGGCGTAGGAGATTTTCCGAAAATAATGTTCAGTCAGATTTGGTTTTAAGCCGATATTCATAATCGTGACACCGATCAGTTGGCCAGCTTAAACCAGGACCACCAGGTTTGTGTCTATTCACGGTTGTTCCTGTAATGTCAGTTTGGCTTGGCCCCGCTGACACCGCCAGGGTCCCGCCGCTTCTGCCTTTCTTTTCCAATTGGCCGCCCTTTTGAACCTCCTTGTGTCCGCGCTGTGAGCAGCGGCTCTGGTTTTACCTTTCATGTGCGGGGGTCCTGACAGATTTAAGTCCCATTTGCAGGGGCAGCAGCCTCAGCGAGAACACATGAGACGCACTCTCAGTGGTGTGCCATTACAATGGTATCCAGCAGGCTTTCAACTTGGGATTCAGGGCCTATTCTACACTATTCAACAACAGGCACAAGTGCATTCATACTTGAACAATTGAACAGATACAATACGCACATTCAGGACACACCTCAAAGGTACAGATACTATCTCCTCATCTTTCTGTTGCTACATGCTTATCCGCTTTCTTAATAATAAAACAACTTTTGCAATGCATGAACATAAAACTTCCTTCAATTTCAAACAGCTAATGAGTGCAAGACTTTCGTCATAGTTATGATTAATCACTCAAAGGTGTTTACTGTAAGCCTGAACAACAAATTCAGCACACTGGTTTTGTTGAAGTGGGTAGCACTGCTCATCACGTAGAGTAGCAGATCGTCTGGAGTGACATGAGCAAAATCCCAAAAAAGGTTTTTTGTCATTTTCACCTTGAATTAGTTTTGTATTACTTTTGTTTGTGCCCCGTCTATGTTGAATGGGTAGAGACGTAACGATACACGTTTTAATAGCAAAGGTTTCCGGTATAGCCCTGCAACTCCGAAGGACAACAAACATGAAACCAATACAGATCAAGACCTCTTGCTTCCACAATGAGAAAACGTTAAGGTTTCTTATTTAGCTACTGTGATGTTGGAAGAAGAGAGGTGGACTGAACAAAAGCTTCATGTTGTTTTCAATAGTGATAACCTAGGTTGCTCTTTATTGCTTAACTATTCACTGCAGACCAGGATCACGTCCAGCAAGAGGGGTTTTCCCAAAAGTCGCCTTTCTGTGGTGCATTCAGGTATAACTGGTGAACAAATCTCAAATCAGTTCTGTTCTGACTACTTTTTGAAATCCTTAAACAAGATGATCAAACAAAATTATTGTTTTGTAGGAAGTATTTTAACTTTCTTTGTTCATAGCTGAACAAAGACATTTTTTTTTTTGCTTTTTTCTTTCAGTGTAACATTACTAAAAACGTATCAAACTGTAATTTTAAAGCCTAGGTACATACAAAACCACAATTTTTGTTGGTTCCTCCTTCTTTTATGACTATGAATTTGTCTTCCTATGAGGAGAAAAGTATAAAAAAAGAGGAAGATGGCCAGAGTCACCTTTGTGTCAGTTTCAGGGTTGCTTGTAGAGAAACCTGGTATGCAACATCAAGTGCTGAATGACTGGATTATAACAGGACCTCTCCTCACCCCACCAGAACCCAACAAAAACAAAGATAACACTTGACAACATATTAAAAGCTCTGATGTTAATATTGAACAACATTTTCTACCCAATATCAACAACAGTTAAACTATATATTAAAAAATGAAAATTAATATTTTAAAACTAATGAAAGAAATTAGTAAAATACACAAACTAAACTAAACACAAACAATTAAACAAAAGATACAGCCTGCTTCTTAAGAAAAAGGGCACAGTTATGAATATGATAAATAAATAAAAATATATTTACATAAATAAGAAGAAAATATTATATCAAAATTATTACACTCTTATGTTTAAAAGTTGTCTAAAAATAAAATGTATTTATTCAAAATGTCAGAAAAATACTAGATTATAAAAAGATGTTCAGTTGCTTTTAAAAACTCACCCATGATTGGAAGTGAAAACTGTAATAGTAAATCAGGATTTGATTGTATGTATTAATGTACGCCGCATTCATGCCTGAACCACATCTGCTGCAGTACTTCTCAGTAGCTGCAGGTAGCTGTCAAAAATACTTACTTTGGCTTTTTTTGGAATTACACATAATTTGATTGGAACGCTGGCTTCAGTCGTTTGACTTGGGGTGTTTTCACCGCTATAGTTCATTTACTTTGGGCCGAATCACTTGATGAGTTTAACTTTTTAGCTTTTTCCAATAGTTTGCTTTCTTTCACAGAGAAAGCAAACCTTTCACCGCTAACCACTTTTATTCTGTTTACAGGTCAGATGTGTCCAGGGCGACAGTCCAAAGTTTAAATACAGGAAGCAGGTGCAATGTTCCGAGCTAGTTGAACACATAGAGAAAATAACCCTCTTATTGGCATTTTTCTGGGTCCTATTTCTTGACTAACTACCTCAGGTGTGGAAACACTCCTAAGTTTACCTTATTTTACACTATAAATGGAGATAACCTCTTTATATCGGAAGATATGCTCCTATTTGGTTTATAAAATGTGTTTAAGAAACGATCACAAGAACTAGTGATTAAATTCTACTGAAATGTGTGTCAAAGATAACTATAGCAAAATATTTCATGTGGATTTTTTGCAATTTGCTCCCATTGCTGGCAAGCACGAGAACGATCTACGAGAGATGATGTAGTTTCATTTAGCTTTTGTTTCATTGCAGGTTGCTCACGGTGTAAATGAACTAATAACTATCCTTTCACGTGGGTAATCATGGGTACCAAAACTAATCTCTGTTGTCTGATATTGCCTAAAACCCAACTGCTAGCTATAAACCAGCTGTACAGCACCAGACGTGACTGCAGATAACATGTATTTGTGCCTGCTACATAATATCCAGCAGGTCCTGTGAGTTAAAAAGTAGGTTAAAGCATCAAAAAGAGAGCAGAGCAATGGGAGAAATATCTCAGGAGTAAGCTCAGTTGTATCTTTAAAATGTGCATGTGACAAATCTGACTTAATGTAGAGTTTTTTTTGTGTGTTAGTCAGCTTCATGTATTTTCAGGGAGAACACCGGTAAATAAAATCCCAAGTGGAAACAACTGCAGTCTGAATAAATTTTTCTACCATTTTTAACAAATGATTTAAAGCTAGGAAACATCTGGCTTAGGTTTGTGTACTTCCTCAATCTCTCAGATGAAGGAGAACACTTGGGAGTCACAAAGATGCTTCCTCTTTAGGCTTTTTTTTCTGGTTGTTTGACTGGCAGATTTTCTACCTGCCTTTTCTCTTGTTTTATCTCTCAACCCATTTTTGTCAACATTTTTCCACCTGCTTATTATGTAACACCTACCGACTATATATTAAGGTTTCAATCGAACACCCAATTCAAATATTTAAATGGTGGAAGAAAACAGAGTTTAACTGAGGACATGAAGGAGAATAAAGAAAGCTACAGAGGCATAAGGAAGGGACCGTAAATTTTACCAATATGAAAGAGTTGAACTTGGGGTTGAGGTGTCATTCAAAGGCCCCAGGATACTTAATATTTTACTGAGTGATCCCTGCATTATGGATTTTATCTGATTGCCCTCGCATGACCTTCTTGATGCTCTTACACAGTTTTCATAGGAAAGTTTCCATCTAGAGAACTTTATTTATCTAAATTTCATCTTTAGACTTTGACCAAACCAATACAATAAGTGGAATTTTAAAGCCAACGGGAATGAGTGACAGAAAATGTTTTAAAAGATAATAGGGAGACATGTTTGATTTAGATGTTGTATTTCTGTATTGAGATCTCAACGTTTAACTTTGTTTTAACTGAATATTATCTTACAGAAGCCATAATTTTTAGTTTGTTTTTACCTTTTTATGTCCAGTTGAAACCAGACATCTATCTATACTATATAAACTCAAATAACCCTTCTTCCCTCACAATTACATTACATTGGACTAAACCTTTGGTCAGATAGGAAACAGATGCCATGATAAGGAGAATTTTCTGTTACTTTGTTTAAGTCAGAAGTTTAGTTGTAGATTACTATTCGGAAAAGCCCAGATGATAATGTTGATGGCTTTCTGTGCTTCTGACAAGTTGAAGTCAACTGGAAGCTCCACTTGCTGATGTATTTTAAGACAACTCAAAAACAGAGCTTCCTTTCCTGACATTGTGGAAAAATCAAAAGATATACTATTTTGCCAAAAGTATTCCATCCTCTACCCAAAAAAAATAGGAATCAGGTGTTTCAGTCACTTCCATAGCCACAGGTGTATAAAACCAAGCACCCAGGCAAGCAAGCTGTTTTCTACAAACATTCGTGAAAGCATGGGTCGCTCTCAGGATCTCAGTGAATCCCAGCGTGGTTCTGTGATCGGATGCCATCTGTGCAACAAGTCCAGTTGTTAAATTTCCACGCTACTAAATATTCCACTGTCGACTGATTTTGTAAGTAAGTGGTTGGTGATTGGGAATGACAGCAAACTCAGCCACGAAGTGGTAGACCGTGTGAACTGATTGAGCGGGCGGCAGTGGATGCTGAGCAGCATAGTGCGCAGAGAATTACCAACTTTCTGCAGAGTCAACCACTGCAGTCCTCCAAATTTCATGTTGCCTTCAGATTATGTTAAGAACGGCTCGTAGAGAGCTTCGTGGAATGGGTTTCTGTGGCTGAGCAGTTGCATCCAAGTCTAGTACAAAGCATCTGATGCTTTCTCTGGAGTGCCGAATCACAATCGGATGGACGGTACTTGTCTGACTGTATTGTGCCAAGTTTGGTGGAGGGGATTACCTTTGTGGGGCTGTTTTTCAGGAGTTGGGCTTGGCTCCTTAGTTCCAGTGAAAGAAACTCTGAATGCTTCAGCACACCAAGATTTTGGACAATCCCGTGCTCCCAACTTTTTGGGAAGCATTTGGAGATAGCCCCTTCCTTTTCCAACATGACTGTGCACCAGAGCACAAAGCAAGGTCTATAAAAACATGGATGATAGAGTTTGGTGTGAGTGACCTTGACTGGCCTGAACAGAGTCCTGACCTCAACCAGATAGAACACCTTTAGGATGAATTAAAGAGGAAACAGAGCCAGGCCTTCTCGTCCCACATCAGTGTTTGACCTCACACATGTGCTTCTGGAAGAATGGTTAAAAGTCCCATAAATGCACTCCAGGACCTTGTGGAAAGCCTTCCCAGAAGAGTTATACCTGCAAAGGGTGGACCAACGTCGTATTGAACCGGATGGATTTAGAATGGGATGTCACTTAAGTTCATATGCGAGTCAAGGCAGGTCAATGCTTTTTCAAACAGCTGAATTTGACTTTTCCTTGCCAGTGAGGGGAAAAAAATTGCTAATTTCTTTCAGCAAGCTGACAGGTAGTGTGCAGGAATAGGTGGAGAAAGATCATTAGTGCAGTGCTCTTTTTCATTTCTGCACGCTTTTAGCAGCTATTCTGTTAGGTCCGCTGTCCTGAGCCAAGCCAAATCCTGTTCTGTTTCTGTAGAAAAGCTGTTTTGAAAAAAATATAATTATACTTTTTTTTAAATGGACTTCAGGTCAGTCCTTTTATGTCAACAGAAAGAAGAAACCGGACTTTGTGACCCATCTAACTTTTTAGAAACTAAAAAAGTAGATGTAATCTATTTAAGTTCCTTTTTTGTGTTTAGTATATCTTTGAGAATATGGGTCCAGCTTACATTTGAAACTGTTCATATTTTTGTTTACACTGATAAATCACATTCCCATATAAAGAAAACCAACCCAACATCACGCTGTTGCCACTAACATGTTTTACTGAGTGTATGTTTCCTGTGGCAATCCTCAGTCCTGTCTTTGCTTTGCACCGTAACACATTCTCCCACTTGCTTTTACAGCAGTTTGTCCAGGCTGGAGTTCTTTTTTTGTTTGTTTATTTGTTTGTTTAGAAAATAATGCTTCCTTCTTTAACTCTACCAAGAATACAGAGAAGATATTTTGTCGTGTGCTGAAATAAAAGTTTTCTTAATGTAGTTAGAACACTTATGCCACAAGGTTATTGGAGCTTTTTTGTATCTTTCACTGACAAATTACTTTGATTTAAAGTATTTTTTTTTTTTTTCAGGACGTGTCAAAAAAGCAGTGTTCTGTTGGCACATCGTTACGTCGAAGATTTGACTAAAAAAGTTAGGGACAGACCAGAGATATTATCAAACTTGTCAGCCGAATCCTAAATAGAACAATGAATCTTTTTAAGACCTGGGGCATGACAAAATGCCTGAAAGTCACTGAACAGTTTAGGTGGCTCCTGCAGCCCTTCTTCAGAATAGTATGGCACGTCTTGCAGGAAGAGAACTCCATCAGATCGCTTAATGCTTTACACAAGCTATTGGGTTAAGCGTCAGTTCCCTTATCCAGTGTGAACAACCCTTTTTTTTCCAGAAGTTTTCTAAAGCAGAACATTTTCTGTAGATATGGATTAGATCGGCCTCATCACTGCCACCCCCTGTCGCAGCAAAGAACCAGACCCAGGTGGATTTGAAGTCCCGTCTTTTCTTATGTTGGCTTTTACCTTTTAGTTGTTCTCTCATGGTAGAAAAAAAAAAATTGGTTTGATTCTTAGAATTTGATGTTCACTGGAGCAAAAGTGAAACTGATTTTCTCTATAATATCAGACGACTGCTTTATATTTAAAGAAATGTGTTGCACCAGCCAAGATTTTTCGTTTTTGATGTAATTTTCCTTTAAAAAATTTAAATGAACAACCTAACACATCCCTACGACTCTACAGCAGCTCGCAGAGATCAGCGCATCGCTTTGCAGCAGCTCAGCCCCAACGTCTTGCTCCTTTATTCAGACAATAATTAGACTCTGAAGCATCCATTACACCTAAACTGTAGAGGCCCTAATTGATGTACCCCTCAGCATCACAGTGGAAAAAAAAAGCTTTTCAGACGATTTCAAATGAATAATTGATTGATTTTGTAAGATATCTCTCTCTAATTGTTTAGTTTGTGAATATTTTATGGGTGTCATTAATTCAGCTTCATGATTGTAGTAAAAGAAAACACTGGGATGAGGATCATTCAAGTCTCCTGCCTGAAAGATGTCTCGGCAGCACAGGAAAGGAGTGCAGATTTAAAATAATTTTGTTGTTGTTTTTGGTTTGTTTTTTATATAAATTGACAGCTTAATTGTTTATAAATTGAATCCAGGACTTATTATCTCCCTACTGTAGCTCTTCTAATCACAATAGCCTAGATGATAATGATGCTTCATTGTCGCAAAGTCTAAAAACTTGTTTTAGAGCCTCGATCAGATCCTTATGCACCTGTATATAAACACAGAGGCAGACCTGACTGCAGCCTTGTGCTGTGCAGTGCCACCCAGTGGATCCTCAGGGTATCGCTCCTTCAATTGACCCACTACACCTGCTGCTGCATCTTCTGGATGCTTATTTTTCACGTTAGAAACAACACATGTGGCATATTTTTGGGAGGTTCTTCATTAGACAAGCTAGCAGGGTCGATCCAGCTTTTGATGGGAATGAATGTTGCATTGTGTGATAGTAGTGTATTACTCATATTTGTGTACGTTTATTGTCTTTCATTTGAACAAATATACACCCACCAGGTTAATCCTAAAATGTCCTGGCCGACATCAAACATTTAGGGTTTCTAGGGATGCACCGATCAGGCTTTTCTCTGTCGATACGATTAACTGGAGTTCTTTGAGGCCTGAGCTGTCAATGATGATTATGACTGATTCGATTTATTTGTTTTTATTCTTAAGGATGATAGGAGGTAAAAAAATAAATAAAAGTAACATGTATTTTTTTATGGAGGTAGTACTTTCTTCTGTTAACAGAAAATGAGCAAAATACAAGATTACCCCATTTATGCATGAAAGCAGATGGCCTCTTTTTTGATAAACTCAAAAACACATGCCTTTCATAGATGTGTTTTATAGGCCTAGAATGGTGGGACTTCTGAGTTTTAATTGATTTTAACGCATAGGTTAAAAAACTTTTTCCGTATTTGAGCAGCTGATCACTGATCAGAGCCAATCAAGGGAAAATTGACTGATTAATTGGTGCATCGCCAACTCCTTTCGGTTTCTGGGTCCTACATTTGTGTAGAGTCTGTGTTTTCTCAGTCTGTCTCGACATCTGCCCGTGTCTCTGCTTCACCCTCCTTATTTCAGGCCTGTTTCGTGTCAGTCGGTGTGCGAACCTGTCTGTCCAACAACCCGTTGTTGTTTTTTTTAGGATTCTTTTGTCTCGACTTTTCTTCCTGTCAGGATTGCTTCTCATCAGCGCGTCGACACTTTTGTCTCCCCCAAGTACCAAACTCCTCTGCTTTTTTTTTTTAAACATTTATTTTTTTTCATTTACTGCCTCAGATACCCCTCCGGTGTTCTGGATTGGTCGGTGGGCCCCGGCGGGCGAGCTTTACTGTAAAGTGCTCAGCTGATTGGAGGGGACAGTTTTCCAATGGCGCCGCGCTGCCTCTAATATTCTGTTTGTCGTTGGGCGCGCGGCTGATTTATCACGCCTCCTCTGCTGCTGACATTCAGATTCACTTTGATTGGCGGTCGGACAGAATGACACCCCGCACGACAAGCGCCGCCAGCATTTCTACGGCTTTTCCGCATGTGGCTGGCTTCACAGTGCTATAGTAGCATCAATGATTTCAAATATCATCAGAAAGTTAATTTATTTCAGTAATC
This sequence comes from Fundulus heteroclitus, assembly GCF_011125445.2. Taxonomy (NCBI): domain Eukaryota; kingdom Metazoa; phylum Chordata; class Actinopteri; order Cyprinodontiformes; family Fundulidae; genus Fundulus; species Fundulus heteroclitus. Next base: position 20,676,900 of record NC_046378.1, on the reverse strand, counting down.
TAAACATTGTTTGATGGCTGGGATCAATTAGGAATGTAAGCAATTGACTTGGACTTTTTTTTTTTTTTTAAGTGCCTGGAGACGACATGCATTGCAAATTGGGAACTGTATACATAAACTAAATTCAGTTCAAAAGTGAAAGTCACACATAACAGGTTTATTTTTGTTTATTTGGACGATTACGGCTTTCAGCTAATGAAGATATTGCATTATTGCGTAAGACCAAAGAAAACCCCACAAAGTGGATTGCATTGATGCAGCGTAGCAGGAAGCCTAACAGCCTGTTGCTCTGCAGAGGTGATCAGGAAAAATTTATTAAATACTCAATAGATTCTTAGGGGGCTTTGGACCACTGAGTGACAGTCCAGTCTCCAAAAACGTTGCAGAGGTGTTCCCAGCCTTTTTGTAGCCATCAAGCTACTGCTATGACTCTTTTTGAATCTAGAAGAACTGAATCCGACTGAAGCTCTGGAAGAGGGCTTTACGCCAACATTCTCCTCAAGTCTGCGGTTTGTTGCTTGTGCACCTTTTCCCATCACACTTTTTCCTTCCACTTAATCTTTGATTTGTACTCTCTGTGAACAGCCAGCTTCTTTACCAATGAGCTTTTGTGGTTTACATTTCTTTTGGTGGGAGTCTGTGACAGTGCTTGTCCCCACAAGAAGCATTTTTCTTCATTTAGAATATATGTAATTGTCTAGTATCCTGATAACAGAATTTTAGGGTTTTCTTTATCTGAAAGTTATAATCCTCAACATTAAAGGACATAAACACATGAAATCTATCAATATATATATGTTTGAAAGTCTAGTTTGAAATTTTTAATTGAATTATTTTAATAGGTTAGCACTGTTGCCTCACAGTTTTAAGGTCCTGGGTTCAAATCCCAACCTGGGTTTTTTACGCATGGAGTTTGCATGTTGCAGTTTGCAAATTGCCTTAGGTGTGAGTGTGTGTGTGCATTTGTCCTGTGTCTCTGCGTTGCCTTGCAACCTGTCCAGGGTGTACCCAGCCTGTCACCCAATGACCGCTGGAGATAAGCTCCAGCCTCTCTAGCTATGTTTACATGCACAAAATTCCACATTCAGATTGAAATTTATTCAGATAAAAAAAAAAAAATCTGATTGTACCGTTTATACGGTAACACAATCAACATGGTCACAGTTAATCCGATCATTATGTGCGTTTTTTATGCACCTCCCTTTATTCAGAATAGAACCACTCTGACATGGGCAGTTATCAAATTTTCCTAAAAAACAAAAACAGAAGAAGAAGAACTTGCGTCTTTCCTGAGCAACAAAAAATGGCAAACTAAGCAGTAGAGTACGAGTTTTTTTTTCTTCTGAGTGTCCAGGCTGAACTTGGACCAGGTTCTAGTTACATTTGAAACCTTACTGAATAAATAATTTTGAGCTCTATTAATGCTTCGAATTGAACGGTTGTATCGTGAGCCCAGACAGCTTTGCTTCCCGACTGAATGTGGAAATACGTCGGGTTTACGTTCGGCGCACTCGAATAACTTTATCCTGACTAGTGTTTAGAAGCACGTTAATCGGATCATCAATCGGTGTAAACCACCCCTCTCTTTCGGATTACAATTTCATTCACAGCTTCATCTGATCACAATATTATATTCGCTTGTTTACCTGATGCCTTTTAATTCCGATCGGCCCATTATTCCAATTATTTTTGGAATGGATGGATTATTGAACGAAATAGCATTTCAGAGGATTTTGAAATGTATTGAATATGACAACTCATTTTATTCATATTTACAAAAAGATCTGAAAATGCTCACATTTAGAGATGGACTTTGTGGCCATTACTGTTTAACTGCTGCTCTGCAGTATATTCTCCCATTTTATAAGTGCGTTATGTAGTTTATTGAGCAACAAAAGAGGAACTTGTCCTTTGACCTTGGAGCCCTTCAATACTATAGCCTTACTTCTTAAAGTCACTTACTAAGCCCAACCCGAGGCCTGAACTGGTCCACGTTTACATTAAATAACAACCCGTCCTCTCACACACACACGCGCGCACACACACACACCCCTCCTTAATAACTCTATAACTCACCTAAGCCTTAGATTTAATTGCTTATCTGTTTGTAAACGCATTAACCCCTCTGCTGTATCTGTTTTGCTGCCATCCCGGGGGCCCGACAAGCTCCTCCGACTGCCGTTCCTTACATCCAATGAATAGTCCTTCTCTGAGCGGTAATAGGGAATCAGCATCGTAGCAGCAAGCATTGGCGGCGTGTAAGAGATAAATCAGATTGGGGGTCTTGCTTTGCCAGTTTATTGAATCTAAATTGCGTGCGCGCTTGGCCCCCGCCGGCCCTACACGGCCCATCCATCTCCCGGCTGATAATGGAGCGGGCCCGATTCCACCTGGTGGGAGCATTATTACATTTCCCCTCTAACGAGACCCAGCTAATCCTGCCAAGGGGAGGAGGACAGAGGAGAAAGCAAGAGAACGGGAGAGAAGAAGAGAGGAGAAAGGAGGAAAACGTTGGTGGAAGAGGTGAAGAAGGAAGCAGATAGGAGGGGGGGGGGGGAAAGGAAAAAAAAAAAACGTCCATCCTGGCAGCCTGCCTCTGCCTCCCACTCTCCCTCTTGTCTTCTCATTCTCACTTTCCTTCCTCTCTGTTGCTGCGCATAAAACATCTTCTAGTGCCATCAGAGCTACATGGCCCCTGGGCCCCTGAGCTGCAATTACACTCATAATCACAATGTGATTTCACTGACGCTCTCCGCCTCTTCCCCGCCGATGCCATCCCCTCGTCTTTCTCCTCTCCACCCCTGCAGCCAAGACTGAACGAAGTCTAAATGAAGTGAAAGGCTTCTCCTCTCGCTAACACCCGGCCGTTTATTACCCGCTTTAATAAAAGTCCATCACAGAATTATCCTACAATGAACTGAAGCCACTCAGTTGCTGAGAAATATACTTCCAATAAGCGGCCTCTGCTCGCCAGACTCAGATTGGTTGCAGTTGTTGATTATTTTCATATGTTTTCTTTTTTTTTGTGTGTTTTTTTTTTTTTTCTTTTACAGCGGTAGCGTTAACAGGCTTTTCATGATAGTGCAGCAAAGTATGTTGCCTTCATGTTTTTAAAGCAGAGCTTCTTATTGATGTAATTAAATCACATCCCTGGCTCAGCGCTCAGGCTTACTTTCATTGTTTTGAGGGGGCAGGAGCCCCCGTGAGGCAGCGCACTGATGAGAGATGGATAAACAGTTTGATTTGCTGCTATCGCCCCCAGGCACGGTGTACCGGAGAGATGAGCAAGAGAAGGGAAGAGGAAAGCATGAAAAAAAAAAAAAAAACAGGGAGGGGTGGGATAGGGCAAAAAAAAAGAAGTAAAAAAAAAAAAACAGAACCAGAGAAGCAAGCGAAGAGGATAAGAGAACCTGTTGGAGGAGGGATGAAGGGATAGAAGGTGGAGGATAAACATGTGGAGAAAAAAAGGCGACAAATCGCTCTTGTTGTTTGTGTACAAATCCGTGTGCACGCAGGCTATGTTTTTTTCCTTCTTCTTTCTGTTATTTTTTTTGCTTGTTTGCCGGTTTCCCTCGCTGTCTTAGCACTTCCTTCATCCTTCATGGCCCATATCTATCTGCCTGGTTCCCTAACCCCCCCCTCCCCCCCTCCCCCACACCCCTCATCTTTCTCCCTTCTGCTCCATCTCACCCCCAATACCGCTCTGTCTCTTACCTGCCTCATAGTAGCCCCGAGCAAAGAGTGAACCGAACAACGAGAAGTTCATTCACACACACACACACACACATAAACGTGTCTATGCATACAAACAAGAAGTAGTTGCAAAGATCTGCAGGATGCTATAAACCGTGATGCTTGGTTGCATTTATGCAAACCTTTTTTTTTTTTTTCAGATCACGGTCATTTTAGGCGCGTTTTTTGACTGTGCAACCCAGAACCTTCGTCCCTTCGGAACTTAATTTCCTAAAACCTGTGTTTGTTTCCACTATGGGGTCCAGAACCAAGCTTTTTAAATCAGCAGGAACCCAGAGGGCCTCCCCCCACCTGTAGACCTTGAAGGTCTACCTGTAGTACAAGGTCCATTTAAAAAGTACTACCATCCCACCTGGAGTTGTTTTCTACCTCGTAATCTGACCTGGAAAACTGAAAGTGAAAAAACATTGTGGGTATAAAGATGACCATAAAAAAAAACTGCCTTGCTCCCTGCAAAATGTTCCTGCATTGAAAACGCACCTTAATAAAGGAGTTTGATCATTTTCAGTGCCCCAGTCCCAAGCGCACTCTCCCCTCACTGCCCAGGGAGGCGGAGGGGGGGGGGGGTTCAGTCACCCGTGTAGAGTAATTGTTAGCAAAGATGCGGAACCTCCAGACTTAACCAGCCGTGTCAGCCCTGTGACGGCTTCTTTGTCTCCACCAATTACCGAACAAAAGCGGCAGCTCCGCCGTCGGCCTCCTGCATCCAAACGGTTTTTTGTGTTCAACAATCTGTATTTGCGGTACTGACTCTTAAACAATCAGAACATACGTATGTGCAGGTATGATGAGTGGTGCAATAAAGCCCATTTGGACACCCACAGCTGGGCCCTAAAACAAACAAGGCTGCAAGCACTGGCAAACACTTACACCCACACTCCTATTGTATTAACCAAAACAGTGCAGCGCTCTCATTCTCTGCCTCTCCCTTCTCTCTTGTCATCTTGTTCGCCTCCGTTTCTCTCCCCCTTTTTTTTTTTCCCCCTCTTCTTCTCAAAGTTTAAACTCATTAAGTGTAATGATATTGGAGACTCAATTTTACATAGCTCACTCATCAACCAAGTGAGATAGCAATAAAGGCGAATGGCTCCACCGAGGCCCTAACACTGCAAAATAAATGATGCGCCGCAACGGAAATGTAATTAATTTAGAGGCAGTATTGATAGTCCTGCCATACACGGCGTTATATTTTTTAATGCGGCTTAACATCTTGATTATTCGGGGGGAAAGGTGGGGGAAACGGGAGCTGAGACGGCGCGGTTTGTGATGAGACCACGCTTAAGACGCCCTGACGAGTGTTTGTTCCCGCTGCCTCACTTTCTCTTAAGCTTTTCATTATACCAAGACGATAAACACCTCTTAGGAGGAAACGCTGACTTTACGCAGGTATAAATGAAAAGCAGGGAAGGATACCATCTCGCAGTGAGATTATGTTTATGCAATAATGAATCCTCATTTCTTACAATGAGCATTTTTTCCCCTTTTTTCAGGAAAACATAGTGAAATTAGATTTTTTTTTTTTTTTTTAGAAAGAGGTAAATTTACTGGTTGAATTTTAACACGACTGCACACGCATTTCAGCAGCTGTAATGATGCATTCAGCTGACAAGATGTTGGCAATATTTTGTGGAAAATTGATGCACTTTTTTTGTTGTTTTCAGAAAGGTTTTAAAAAAATCACAAATAGTGTTCTAAACCATCTGTAATCGGCCTGAAAGACTAGATCTGCTAAGGAGGGGCATTAGATGGGTCAGGGGGTTTAAAAGGTTTTACAAATTTCAAAGATATGCAAACTAATAACTTAAATTGATCATCAGTTGTCTAAATGAAACTTTCCCTCCTCTAAACCCTGCTTTTATGCACCTAACTGCCTTAGCCCAGGTGTGATTACAGAATGATGTAAAATAACCCAACTACACTGTAACAACTGTTTTAGGCACAGCTATAATAAACATTATTGCTCATGACACGTTTATTTGCACTGAGACAAACATTCAGGTGACTCCCACATCCAGCATTGTAATCTTGAAATTCAGAAAATAGTTTCATTCGGGAAGTTGTATGGGGCTTATTTTAGGGGGTTTAGGGTTTTTGGTTTTCAGGAGGAAAGATTAGGAAAAAGAGTGTTATTTTGTGAAAAGAAAGGCGGAAGAGCTCAGCCTGACTGATTTCAAGTTATTCTTTCATTCATCAGCATGTGCACGTCAGACAGTTGCGCTTGTTTTTACTGTGAAAACAAGCTTAAATGGCTGATTTTCATGTATAAGCCTATGGCTGCTGCTATGTCCTGACATCTGATCCCTAAACAGAGAGATGAGAGAGCAAGGTGGCTTCTGTAGTTTGAAAGAAATACAATTTCCTCACTAATTTACTGAAAAATAAATAAGCAAGTTTTTGTTGTTTCTCTTTGTAATTTATGTGGACTTGTGCGTGAAGTTGCACCTCTAGGGGATTCACTTTTTGTTTTGTTGGTGGAAGTGTGGCTCTCAGGAAAAACAAATTGGGAATCACTGGACTAGACCATACACTGCAAAAAGGGAACTAAAAGTAAGTAATATTTTCTAGAAATTAGTCTATTTTTCATTGATTTGAGCAGGTAAATAAGACCACTTGCCAATGGAATTAGTAGTTCTACCCCTAAAATAAGATATTTAGATATTCTGCACTTGAAATAAGATGATGGAGATGAATTGTTCCTACTTTAAGTGCAAAACTCTTATTCCATTGGCAAATAATCTTATTTACCTGCTCAAATCAAGAAAAAATTCACTAATTTCAAGAATAATTTACTTAATTTTAGTTCCGTTTTTGCAGTGTAAGTTGTCGTTTTTATTCCTGCCAGATTTTAAAGTCGTCCAGTTTAAGTAGTAAAGGTTGTACTCATAAAAAAAAAAACAGAAATAGTTTAGCGCTAATTGGAAGCTTTGAAACAGATGGCAAGGTGACAAAGGTGAGCCACTTGACAGTGTTTTCATGCCGCTTACAAATTATTTGTATAGTGTCTGTCACCCTCTTGCTGTTTTCTTTCTACCAAATATTAAAAAAAATATTGCCACACAAAAAATGGAGGAAACTTCTTCAGTGCTTGTGTAAAGGCGTGTTTTTCACCCAGCCTGATGAGCAGGCTTTAGTAGTAGATCAAATTAGAAACTGTGAAGTCTGACACATAGATAGAGCAAGGCCCAAAAGCTCATACCTTCATATCTGGTGCTCATAATATTAGCTTAGACTACTTCGTAACGTAACGTAAACTGCTGATGAGAAATCATGTGAAATGAAATTTGTATTCTGCTTTGCGTCTAACTCCATTCTCTGCTGTTTGATCTTTTCAGCTAAGACAGATGAAGTTCTGAAGGCCAAAGTAGCGAAGAGAGAAGAGGAGGCCCGAAAGAAGCTAGAAGACGGTGAGTTTTAAAACTGATGTTTACAACTTTGCCACTGACTATTTGTAACCAATAGGATGACTAAAAGTGGGGTTAATATGATAGGATCACAATTCAGGTTTAAATGGACCCAAGCGATGAGTGTTAATAGCTTTGTCCCCATACACAGATAGTTATGCTTAAAAATGATATTAAGGACACAAAAATCACAAAAAATGGAAATCAGTTCAACAACTCTGCATGAAACATGAAATTACTAAGTCTGTCATGTTAAATAAGGCGTTTAAATTGGTCCAGCTCTTTTCCACTTCCCGTTTTCCATTCTGTGTAATGAATTAATTGACATTGTCTATAGCAGCTTGATTTTTATTCAGGGTGATGGCGGGTTTTTGTGCCTATCTCCAACTATCAGTAGCCTATAGGTTGGGTTCACCCTGCATAGGTCACCAGTCCATCATTGGACAACGCGGATACACACGGGACGAACAACCACTCATAACATACTATATACACGTCTTTTGATATAGTGGACAGTTACCTTAACATGCATGTTTTTTGACGGAGGGGGAAAACCTGTGGAAAAAGACCCTGAAGAAATCCCTGAAACTATCGCTGCGAGGCAGTAATGCTAACCACTGCCACACCGTGCAGCCCTGATGTACATTCACAACTCCTCTTATAGCAGAATGATATAAAGCTTTTAATCACAATTTATTTCTGATCCATGGTTCTTTATTCTGCTTTGAAATCTTCATAAAACAAAATGAAAATCTGGTCAATTAAAAAGGGTCATAAAGTAAATTATTGTCTTCTCCTTTGTACAATATTTTTAAATCTGTGCCATAGCAAAATGGTTGTTTCTTCTTAGTCATAGCTACATATAGCTGTTCATAAATAAAAACATTTTAACAACTTATTTTAAACCAGCATTAGTTATAACTATTTCAAATAGTAGACACAGTTGACCACTGCTATATTTTCGACCTTGTACTTGTTCTCTTGAGGAAATTTAGCATTAGCGCTAGCACCACTGTTAGCATCATAGGTTAGCTTTAGCAGGGTTAGTGTTGGGTATTGAAACTTGGACTATGTTATGTATAGTCCCACTGAATGATAAAAAAGTAAAGCATAAACACCTAGCAAAACAATTGGCAATAGTATTTTTTTGTTTGAAGCTAAACTTTTCTGTGTAATCTCTTTCAAATGGCAATCATCGTTAACTTCAGATCAAATTAACATCTGCTGTGTAAGAGTTGAACAAAAAGTTGAATTACTATCATGAAAGCTTATGAAAACTGGATTTAAAGATGTCTTTGTTAAATATATTATGCAATCTCTACATCCCCCACTGGTTTTATGAAATATGGAATAACTACCCATGTCTTACTGCTTATCATATTTCACCTTTACTTTGCCATCCACAAACTCTGAGATGCTGATTACGGTCTGTAGTTTTTATTAAGACACCTGTAATCTGCATGAAGATGCAGGCAGAAAAGGAAGAAACGTGCTTAGCATTGCATGTAATAAATTAAACCAAGCTCCTTCTCCACCAGACGCAATGGTTATAATCACACACACACACACACACACACACACACACACACACACACTCAGAGATTATCTCGACGCACATTTAAATAAAGTCAAGAGTAATTTGCAGTGGATATACTAACAGTAATAAAAGTCCTCAGATAGAATAATGACCCAGGTCCCTTTACTGACCAGAACATGATATAAATGAGGAAATCAAATGTGCCACAAGTGTCTATGTGCGCGCCCACACAGTTATGTGTTGTATTGTAATTTGTCCTAGTTTGTGCTTGTGTTGATGTGGCTGGATTTAACGGCATCTCTCTTTGTGTAATTTTTTTGTGCTTCAGTGTACGATCGGTGGCACTGTGACCTTTAAAGTTAGCTGACCTTTCAGCCAAATGAAAGTGCGGCTATAAGGAACTAATTAGCCCTGCACTTTTGTTTTATTCCCCCTATTTAAGGAAAAATTGATTCCTTCCTTCCCTTTTTTTTTTTTTTTTTTTTTTGCCCTGTACTGTTTCGTTCCAGTCTCATTGTGATTCAAGCTAATATAATTTGTTTTTCTTCGTCTCAGAGCTCCGTCTCCTCTTTCCTGTGGAATTGTTTTAATGTTTTCTCCTTTTTTGTTCAGCAAATTGTCTACCAGTTTCATTTTTCCCTGTCAATGATTTGTGCTTCTATCAAGCTGTCGCCAACCTTTTCATTTTTCCTCACTGTTTTTTCGTGCAGACGTTTCCTAAGCTAGGCTCAGACCAAAGCAGCACCCTTGCACTTAGCTATATCTTGTCTTCAAACAACAATTGTGGATTCTGGGCACAAATAGAAACAATCGGTTTTGTGCCCCACAAGATCTGTATTTTATTCTCTTTTCTTCGCAAAGACACATGAAGTTTAGAGAAGCAATTTAAAGTGAACCCGATGACCCTTTTTCTTAGCAAAAGAAACCAGTGCTTCCATTGCAAATACCTTTGTGCACTATCAGAACCATGCAGCTTCATCCTCTTCTGCCCTTCCTGCAAGCACAGTGAAACTGAAGAGTTGGACCACTGCTGATGCTAAACAGCAGATCACCAGGGGTCTTCCTCACTCCCTGCAGGGCCTCTCAGAGGTTAGCACAACCGCAAAGTTTGCACTTGAACCACTAAGGCAGCTGAAATGAGAAATCATTTTAAAGAGAACGAAGGGGAGAAGTGAACGCTACCACCTACACTCCTTGTTCAGAAATAGATCCACAACCTAGACTGTCGGCGCATTTGCGTTAGCTTAGCCCTAATCGAAACCACCGAGATCTGATTCATGTGGATGCTATGATATGCAAGCTATTATTGTAACAAACCACTGCTGAGCCCTGAGAGAAGAGAGTAGGGGGTTTATCAGCCTGGTTTACAGGGAGGGAGGCAGAAGAGGATCAATAACTGGCCCTGTGGTCATCAGTTAACAAAGTAGTCGCTGCTTAAAGGGAATGTTTGGCTCTCTGGTTAAGGGCAGCCATATGATGCAAGTGGTTGAAAAAAGGAAGCGTAGGAAATGAAAGGGGGTCAGAATGAGAGAGGTGGATGATTCCTTTGTTAGCTTCATGCCTTGTTTAGGCTATTAAAGCTTGGAAATCTTGTTTGTTTGCCCAGGGGTCTTCAAGCTAAGTTGGTGATCCAGCTATAATAAGATGGACTGACTGCCAAAGTTACACAGCTGGTTTGTTTGGACTCTACTTTAAGTGGGAACTTTACAAAAGCTCAGTTGCTAGTATGAAAGCCAGTCCTGTGGTATAAGTGTTGGAAAAACAACTATTTAGGCTGTTTTACCTGAGGAGTATCTGCAGTTTTGCTCTGTATTTATTAATTTATTCCAAAATGTACTTATTTCGTTTTTATTGTAACCTGATTGCTGCTTATTAATCAAATTATTACCCTAACAGAATATAATTTATTTCCAAAAATTAGTTGAAATCTCTGGAAAAGAATGAAATTTGTTGTTTGTTATTGTCCAAGTATGTATAGGTATAAACAATATAATGGGTAGTGAAACAAGGTTTCAGATTCCAGACTTTATTTCTTATTTTATTATCATAAAGATAGACAACTGTTTTTCTAGAATATAAAAGAGCATGGTTAGCTTGAGCATTGTTAGCTGTATTTAGATGAACTCTGCTTTTAATTTGCCACATTACAAGGTGAGTTGTTATACTACCCATTGATTATTTTGGTCTTTGAGTTACAAATAAACACAAATGCTCATTCTAAAATGAAAAAAATTAGAATGAGCATTTATCCTTTAACTGCTTTTAGCACAGCTTTCGAACTGGTTAGGGTTTAGATATCAAAGAAATGATTGAAAATCCTCTACTTGAGAATGTTGTAACATGAAAGTATTACCAATCACAAACTGTGATTTTAAGGATTTTTATTTAATGTTGTATTATTCAGTACAGATTTTTCCAAGTATTAAAGATTGTAACAGATTCAACAGATGCCAAAAAATAAGTGAAATGGCAATTTACTATGCTGCCAAATCTCAAGTCGGCTCCCAGTGCCATTAAAACAGGTGGAAAAATTAAGACTGGCAACGAAAACTCAATAACAATTGATTTTGTTCGCTTAGGTTTTGATCTCCTGTAATACTTGTGGAAGGATTATAACATTAACTATTATTTTGAAAGTAAATCACACAGACACACACATTAGTTAGGTTATTTCAAATGTATGTTTAATCTAAGATCAGATGGGCAGAGCTAAAGCTGCATGGCATTGTTTTAAGATAGTGTCCTGGTTATTGGTCTGACGAGGGGTGAAAGATGAATTTACAAATATTAGTCTCTGTTTGCACAAGCAAGAAATATTTATATAAATATTTGATTGATCTTAAAGGTGCAGATAGGAGCAAATCAAAATTGTCCTCACTGTATAAATCTATCCAAAATAGCTGCTTGGATGCAAAATCTGAGAACCATTCATTCAAACTCTACAAAGTATATTTGGCCATTTAGGTGCACATAAACTGTGTTTTATGCTCCTACCTGATGTGTAGTTGAAATACAGCTTTTCCAGGGCTAATGGAGCGTGGTACAACCATTATGATGGTGGATAAAAAGAGAATAGTGAGAACGATGTAGGTCAATTTTTACTCGTATCGTCACTGGATGATAAAACTGTAATGGAACCATGTGTTTTCCTGATGTCTTGCTGTCCTAATTGAACCTCTGCTCTTTTTTGTTCAGGTGAAGTGTAGCACAGCTGTTTGCCGTGAAACTGGTGTCAAATACTTAACAACCGCAATTCATTAAAACCTGCGTCTTAAGAAGCCTCCAAACACTGACTCTCCACGTGGCCGTCGCCTTGAATCTCAGCCCGGCGTGTCATTTGTGAAGCTCGGGACAGAATCGTCCTTTCATCTGCGCTGCCATTCCATAAAATACAGAATTATGTAGATATGGATTGGGCACTAGCCTATAGCCTACAGATGGTATCTTAGCCTCGAACCTGCTCTGTCCCCATTACCTCAAACCGCCACCAGATTGGGAGATCATATATTTTAATGAGACGTATAATAGCTCTTTAACCCATATCATTAGGGGAATATAGTATACCTACCGTTTGCTCTTTTGGCTGTTAAACGAAAGGACTGTTTCCCTAATTACATGGTGTGTAGGACAGGTCATGGGTTGGGTGTGTACCTGTGTGCGCCTGTGCACGTTTGTGTCTATGTTCAGGAATTGTATGACCATTAAATATTCAACCGCAAGCCCCTCCCGACCCCCCTCCTTCTCGACCCAGCATCCATTAACGCCTCATCACCGTTTAACTAGCTCTGTTGTCAATCACCTCAGGGCCTCGCCTGAAACTAGAAAATGTCTGGATCTGGTTTCCTACCTTAAAAAACGAAAGAGTCAGAGTGAGGGCCCTTGGTAAAACCGATGGGTAGCCCAGTCAAGGACAATTAAATATTACTGGAATATCATTAGGGTGAGTGTTTCTGCGCCGTCGCTTGTTTGAACGCTCGGCTGAGCGGTTTGTCCCTCGGCTAAAATATCTTCTATGCAAACATACAATAACAATGTGGGTGGGGGTGTGTGTGTGCGCGAAGTAAATGATGCGATTCCTTCTTTTTCTAATTGAAAATGATAACTAATCCATGGACAACGAGCTCTTGTGCAGTCCACAGCCGTGTCCCTTCAGTTCTGGCCTATCTTGGCTGTAATAAAAGAACAGGAAATGAGAGGCAAGTGAGAGTGGTGGCTTGGACATTGACGCTTAATGTAATCTGCCTTGAAATCAAATTATTTGACCTGGAAAGCCTAACAATACAAAACTCCTGCCAGGCTGCTGTTAAATATTTAGCACGTGCCTGTCATGAATACAAATGGAGCGCAAATTAGAATCTACAGGCGCGTGACCCCCATATCAGACCCGAGGAGCACAGGGGGGGGGGCGGCTCTGCTTTAAATGTTTTAATTACCGGGGCCACAGTGTGGCGTGCCACAGTACCTCGCCGAGCCGCGTGGCTTGAAGGACAACCAGTGAAATTCAAGTGCTGGTAAACACGAGCAATCCGGTGTCGGTGATCTCTTCACATTAACTAAAACGCGAGGCTTGAAGGAGATTGTATGAATTCTGCCAGGTTGTGGCTATACACTCACCGGCCACCTTAATAAGCACAACAATATATAAAATATAACAAAGCACATATGCCAAGGAACATTTCTGAAGTTATCCGTTTTCCCGCACATCACGAGCATTGCTGATATTTCAAAACGTCCATCCTTAGGACTTGAACTAGTCCCAAACTATTTTGCAGAGCTCAGACAATGTATTAAGCATTGCTATTAGGATTAGCATTATTTTTCAGCATTTCATTTCTCTAATCAGCAACACACACAGGATGTTATCTGCATTACATTATATCTGCCAGGGATTATTTACAATCTCCAGCCAGAACAAAGAATGCAGTCAGCATCCTCACCATTATGCTTTAATGAGCGGAGAGGATACTGCTTAGGGCTCTTATCGTAAAGGTCTGCAAGGAAGTTGTCTCCGACGGTTAACTAACCTGACGCTGTAAAAATCGATGGTCCTCAAAATGCATCGGACTGCTGCAATTATTTTGGTCATCCTGCAGAGTATTAACCTTTTGCTACATTACTGAGAGTCTAAGCTAGTGTGAAGTTAAACAAACAAGACACAGCATCCTAAAGATATCAAACAATAATTCAAAGTTAACTTACTCTGCATTAACCAATGGTGGTGGTGCAAATTTTCGTCCACATGCCACTGGTACAGCTCTTCTGTGTCACCATTTGGAACCCTGTATAACAACAGAGGGAATTGCCAAGGACATCAAACTCCTAACAAAAGATAAGCCCGGTTCTGCCGGATGTTTTCCTTCCTGTTAATGGGGAGTTTTTCTTCCCACTGTCGCTTCATGCTTGCTCAGTATGAGGGATTGCTGCAAAGCCATGTACAATGCAGACGACTCTCCCTGTAGCTCTACGCTTCCCCAGGAGTGAATGCTGCTTGTCAAGACTTTGATGCAATCAACTGGTTCCCTTATATAGGAACATTTTGACCAATCTGTATAATCTGACCCAATCTGTATAATATGATTGAACTTGACTTTGTAAAGTGCCTTGAGATGACATGTTTCATAAATTGGCGCTATATAAATAAAATTGAATTAAATTGAATTGAAAGCATGGCTGTTTGGTCCTGTAGGTGCGTTACATTCCTAGTTGTGCAGCAGGTGACATAAGGAATCAAATCAATAAGGGACAATCGTTCAGTTAGACTCATGGATGATCTTGATGTACATTAATTTGTCTCATTTCACATTTAGAGGACTTTTGCAACACCTCCAGGACTAACGTTGGCCAGGGATTTTGTAGAGCAGCGTCAATCCCACTCTCTGTGCACCGATGGCCTCTACAGTCGCTTGATTTGAACCTTTCGGTGTGTGCAACCGTGTGAGGCGATCATGTCAGCATGGACCAGAATCTCTGACGAATGTTTCTGACACTTTGATGAAACTATGCCATCAAGAATCAATGCGCTTCAGTAGGCAAAAAAAAAAAAAAGGGGGCGACCACCCGGTACCTGAAGGGTGTGGCTAATAAAGTGGCCAGAGTGTGGTGTTTATTTTATACTCTCGGAATAAAGGATATAGTGGTTTTAAACTGTTGTCCTTCTATTGGCTATGTGATCTACCGCTGGACTCGAGGGAGGCACTGTATTGCTGTTGTGCACTCCGCGCTGAGGAAAGATCCGTCTCAGTGATTTTGATGTAAGAAAATCTGGTTTGTATCGACTGGGTATTGATTAGTGGAGTTGGCCTCATCTCCTGTCGTTACTTCAGATAAATGGCCTTATTTGTTGTGTTATTATGTTCAACACAATCATGCCAGGAACAGTCAGAGGAGTATTGAACCGACACTTCATTGGCTTCATGGCTTCTATTTGTTCCAGGAATTAAAGGATGTTCTCGCTGCCAGTACGGCGCTGCGAATTGAGCACACTGGCGGTCAATTACACCGTCACTTGAAAGATCTTTTTCAAGCACGAAATTACTGAAGAACAGTAACATTTATACCTGATTTTTGTCGTGCCTAAATCAGGACTGATGTAAAGATAAACAGGGCCTGGGGTTGAGTGTAACCATCCTTCTTTTTTTCTCCCTATTCATTCAGGTTTGTGGTTCCCCCACCCTTGAAATGATTAGTTATGCATGGCTTGTAAGCACTGAATCAGAGTTATGGTCCCTGGGGAAATAAATTTGGCAGAAAATCAGTGTGAGAAGATTTAATTATCACGAGGAGACCTTTTTTTCCTTGCCTTGGCCCACTGAAGCCCAAATGCCTTTCCTCTCCTTTCCCTTTCCGTTCTGTGTTCATCTCCAAATGCTGCAGCCGGTGGGGGTGGGGGGGGGGGGCTGCCGTTCATGTTGCATGCCAGCCGTCTGCTTGCCTTCCTTCTCCCCCCAATTTGTTTCATTGCATGGTAATAAGTAAAGCAATTACTGCTTTATTGATTCTTCATCACGGCAAATTTAAGGCTGATTTTCTTTTTCCCCCTCACTCCCACCTTCCCCTCCTCCCTCCCTTCGGAAATGGCCCAGCAAGGTGATTAGTTGACCTCCTGTCCTGAGCGCTGCTGGTCTCGGGGAAAGAGTCGCGGTGAATGCCGAATCCTACTAACCCCATTTGACCCCCCCCCCCACCCCGCCCCCCTTCCCCGCGTTGTCCCGTGCTAATGGGATGCCGGTGCCGCCCATGGTGGCTGTCACGTCCGCAGGGAAAGGAGGCCACGGCTTGATAATTTCGGTAAGGATATCTACGGAATGACATGTTTGACTCGATAACAGCGAGGCTATCTTGTGCCATGGGCGAGATTACTCAAAAATTGACCTTGTATGCTTTTTACATTGTCGTCATTCAGGTCAAGCAGGCAGATGATTGACAGCTGCCTTTGCCCCTCTGTGATTGGTAGTCGTTTCTTGAGTCACAAACTCAAACCATTTCTGGGTATTTGTTAGAAGGCGTCAGATATTTAATGTTAAGATCCTCTAAAAGATTAAGACAAAAAAGCATTTTTTTTTACTTGTATTTTAAATTAAATCAAATTAATTATCTTAGTCTGTCAGTTTAAGCAGCTGTCTGCCGACTCCACAGGAAAAAAATCCCAAATAGCCTAACTAAATTATCAGCTTGTTATACTTCCAGTATTACCCCATATAAACCATAGCAGCAAAGCGTATAGTATTTTTAATCATATTTACGTGAAAACTGTTCAATTTGGTTGGTTTTTTATTTAAAAATTTGTTTGTAGCAACAGCACTAATTGTTTCTTTAGTCAGCCTATGAACAGGGCTGTAGCTGACACATATCTGGACATGATCAGCAACAGTGGGCTTGGTTCCGCCCTACAGGGTGGTCAGACTGCTGTGATTAGACACACCCCCAGACTGCTGCTGGTCAAAGTGCTGACATATTGGAAAGGCCCCTGACCATGTGTTGGCCCCTGCTGGGTTTGTCATGAGACATTAGAAGTCCCTTAAGAGTGTGGCCGTGTTTTAGTCCCCCCATGGGGACCCATAAGTCTGTTTTAAGGTGAGTGTTTTGTCAACAAACAAAGCAAATGAGTAAAAAGTTGCAGTTTGCAAAAATATTAAATAAATACTGCCATAAGCAGGGTGACATTATTCAATGTCAATTTTATTTATAGAGCACTTTAAAAACGGCTTGTAACTCCACCAAAATGCTGTACAGTTTTTTATAAAACTATCAATGAATTAAACACATTTGAATAAAACACATAAGAATAAAACACAATAAATCAGAACAAATTGGACAGGTAGTTTACAAAGTCAGACTTATTAATTAGTATTTATTTAATCTCCAATATATTGGAACAGATGGGTTGGAAGTGGGTTGAAAGTTTGTGTTAAAATTCCCAAAACTTTCCAATAGGAAGTTGTAAACTTTTCAGTGTAATTATGGGAATTTATGGCAGTTCATACAAAATTGAGGGTAATTTAAACAAAAATTATTTTAAACTATTAAAATAATAGTTGTTGGTTTTTATATATTAAAATAACGTAAAACTTTCTTGCAGCTATAGAACTATTTGTTTTTCTGGTTATTTAAAATCAGTGAAAATACAGCAATACCCTGTGTTTTTCAAGATCGACATACCTTTAGAATCGCATACTTGCCCCATACCTACTCAAAAATACAAAAGCTGATTTTTCTCCTCTTCAATATACAAATATTTTGTTTTGTAAGTTGTCAACCACTTTTTCTGTCTCTTTTAACCCCCTACTCAGATGTAGCTGTCTGTATCAGTCTCATGCAGCGTGACTGATAAACTCATCTATTGCATTCTTCCACAGCTGTCAGAGTTCAGAGATATCTGACTTTATTCAAATGCTCATTCATGCATTTAGGTCCTGTAATTTAGACCATGAAGGGTCGTGACTAATGCTAAAGATTTTATGAATTTACATTCAAATATTAGTGTCTCTTCAGTTATGTTATTAATATAATCTATGAGTTGCTCTAAAGGAGAGTTGTGTTCAACTCATTGCCGGGGTTGTTAGTCTACAACTGAGGTCAGTGGGAGAGGAGGTGGGCAACATTTGCCTAATTAATTACAACTCAGACACACATGCATTACCGTGACCTTTACTTATATAGTTTGTAGCAGACCCCGCAGACAGGACACACACACACACATACAGAGGCTGCCAGGAGCCAGCAGAGTTAAAGGGAGAATCAATTACAACTCAACTAAGGAGAAAGAGTTGGTTGCTTGATGGCTACTTGTCAAGACGACTGTAGGTCACGAGGTGTGTGTGTGTGCGTGCGTGCTGACATTCATGTTTTCGTCTGTTAAAATCGAATCCGTTTCCAGGATTCTGATTACATCATTTTCATTTTAAGGACCTTGCTCCAATTAAGTAATTAGTTGCTTGGTGTTTTCCTAATTATAGAGTTGTTCATGAAAGAGCTGCTGACCAGCCTGGGATTGAAAAATGGAGACTGATGCACTTTTCTCCCCGCGCTTACACACATACACTCAACACACACAGGCAGCCCGGTTTAAAATCAAGTTAATGCAGTCAAACGCTTGTTATTTCTGGTAAAGGGCAGGGTGGATGCTCTATTTCTAATCACACTAAAACAAGACTTTACTTAATAAGAAAGCTATAACAGTGACTACATACAAAATAAAATTGAGTTTACCCTGACAGTCGAGAACTTTTTAGGCGATTCTGGCTTTTGCAGGAGGATTGTATTGAAAGCAAAACGTTTTGTCAAAATGGGACAAATGAGAACCAAGATTTAATAAAGCAAGGAGCCCCGCCCGTAGCCGTTTGCAAACAGTCGGCACAGAAAGGAGCTGTGATACCTTGAACACCTCACCGCTCAGCCTGTGAAAACGTCACAGTTTAACGAGTTTCTGTGACGCTGCCCAGACTGAGGACATCAGCTAACACTCATGCTGCGCTCTTTTTTTTTTTTTCCCCCCATCTCTCAAAAACACACACACGTGTGCTAGAGAAGCTCACCCAGCTGCTTTTGGTTAGCTCTTTAAGTTTGCAGTCATCACTGTGCTGGCAGGTCAGCGGGGTGAGTCAGGACTGCTCCAGGTCGGTTGGACCCTTCACTAATTCATTTCCTCCTTTTGTATCCACACACAGTGTCGGTACCTGCTAACTTAAACCGTTAATATACATTTTTTGGAGATTAAACAAGCTTTTATATGCTCGATTCTCATGTTTAATTAAATTCAATAACATTTTCTTTCCTGAATATCGATCAATAAGCCGCATTTTCACCGACTGCGGTTCCGTTCTCAGTTTGGACCTGCTGACTCTTATGAAACATGGGAGATTATGACTGTAAATTAGACTCAATTGAGATCCGGTTACTGTGAAACCTGCCTTGGCAGACTTCAAATCATACTCAAAAATGTCAAATATGAAATTATCAGAAATGCAAAAGGATAAAATGGCAAAGGTGTGAAGTCACTAGCAAACCTCAATACTGTCAAGGTTATGCAAGCCTTGAGAAAAGCGACAGTCAAAATGACGGAATAATATTCAGATGCACACCCTACACACCACTCTGCAGACCCTCAGTGTGAAACCCGTTCCACTTTATGTGACGTTCCTTTAGGGTGGCACATGTGGAGGGAGAAACCTGTCCGAGTTCTTTTGCAGTTCACACTGGCACACAGCATAATAAACAGTATTTAATTTACTAACTCATTGGTGTAGTTTTTGTTAAGACTATAGGAAAGGGTTATAGAATAAGGGCAATGAATCAGTGTGTGTGTGTGAGAGAACAATTGGTTTCGTCCTGCAAAACCTACAGGAGGAAACTTCTCATTTAGCTTGTTGTGTACATCTCCATCAATCCCACTCTCTGTGCCCCAATGGCCTCCACAGTCTCCAAGCTCCACTCACTACAGTGGGGCGCTGGACAAACCGGGTATGCTGTTTTTTTTTTAGCTTATTAGGTTAAATTTTGCAGTTTGTAAATGAGTAATATATGCTACTAAAAAAATGAAAGGAGGCTGCATAGGCAGTCCAACTCCATTAAGATGGTGCATCAATACGTGGCATTGCCAGAAGGTTTGCTGTGTCTCCCACCACAGCCTCAAGAGCATGGAGGAGATTCCTGGAGACAGACAGTTACTGTAGGGGAGGTCGTTGGATGTTCTTAACCCATCTTCAACACCACAACCTGCTCCTTTGTGCAAGGAGGAACTCGCATAACCCTACAAAGTGACCTCCAGTGGGCCACTGGTGTGAATATCTCTGACCAAACCATCAGGAACAGACTTCATGAGGGTGGCTTGTGGACCTAATATTCTCCAGTAGGCCGTGTGCTCACTCCCCAGCACAACGGAGCTCAACTGGGATGTTAGACAATTATCCGGTGCAGTGCGTCCTGGGTTCCTCCTGGTGCATGATAATGCCTGGCCACATGCAAGCACTTCCTGGAGGATGTAGGAATTCATACTGTTGTCTAGTCTCGATCCCCTGACATAAGTCCAGTGGAACATGTCTAGGACATCATGTTTAGGTCCATCCCGCACCACCAGGTTGGACCACAAACTGTCCAGGAGCTCAGGGATGACCCAGTCAGGATCTGGAAGGAGATAGACCTGGTCACTATCTATCATCTCATAAGGAACATGCTCCAGCATGATCAAGCATACAGTACAAGCACGTGGGCTCCATACAAAGTACCAAGTAACATTTTTTAACAGCTGCAAATTGGACCAGCTTCCCACATCCGTGTTTCAGGATCCATTTCTCTGTGTCCAGACTAAGGCTGTTAGGGTTACACTTTGTTTGAAGGGGTGTACATAAGACTGACGTTACACTGTCATAAACATAAATGACTCTTTATGAATGTTTAGGACTGTTGTCATTAATTGTCATTTGGTAAATTATGACACTATTAAAGCAAAGTTGACATTGTTTAAAATGTCTTTGTTATGACAACTTGACATTAACAGAGACAAGGTTAAGTTTAGGGCTTGATTTGGGATTAGGTTAAATTAAGGACTTGGTTTGGGATTAGGTTAAATTAAGGGCTTGACTTGGGGTTTTGTTAAGTTAAGAGCTTGTCATAACAAAGACATTTTAAACAATGTCAACTTTGCTTTAATAGTGTCTTAATTTACCAAATGACAAAAAATGACAACAGTCCTAAACATTCATACAGTCATTTGTGTTCATAACAGGTGTTGTCATGTTTATGACAGTGTAATGTCAGTCTTATGTACACCCCTTCAAATAAAGTGTTACCGCTGTTAGATACTCCACAAGAAATTAGTTGTCGCTCCCCCTGCTGCGAGAACAAAATGACGTAATTTTGTTCTCGCAGCCCTGCTCTCGCTGCTCGTTCTCGACACATCATCTGTGCAGAACTTTTTTGTTTCTCTCAGGGTGTCCTACTACTTTGGTGTGATTGGTCAGGATTTCGATAGGCGTGGTTAAGTTGGGAAAGCGGAAATTAAATGACTAACTTCGTTGCAGTAAAGCTGCATCCCAGCTTTAGAATGAGTCGTTTCATTAATGTGGGAATTGACAAACTGAGATTTAGTCCAGAGGGAATTTAGACGTGCCCGTTGAGCTGTGCTAGCTGGATTGTTGAGTAAAGACGGGTTGAGTAACAGAGGAGAGAGCAGCGGTGAGGAAGAAGGGATGAGCAGAGATTTGGACGCCGATAACTGAGCGTGACGCGTGGCGGCCGTGTCATCCTGTCATTAGCAGGTTATTTGGGTCTTTAATTCATCATTCAGAGCTTTATTGACTGCAGAGTGGGAGATCCCTATCAGCAGGAGATGGGACAAAAGTGTGTGTATTTCAAACACTCAGTCCCCAGCTGCTCCTCATTTCCTGATGCCAAACAGATATCGCATAAGATCATATAAGCTTGAGGTTAAATAATGCTCAGGGCTGCATTGTCGGCATGTTTTACGGTTTAGTGTGAGCTTTAAATAGTTCCAATAAAGGGCTTTCACTGAGAAAACAGCGTACTAGTGACAGGCCTTGATGATTATGACAGGATTTGACAGAAATCCGCAGAGACCATTTGACACTGATAACAAGGTGAACACCACATGGGATCACTTGCCCGGTTTCGCTGGCTGGAGCATTGCTGCTATAGCACGGGCTGTAGACACACGCAGCAGGTTTTTGTTTTTTTAAAGGAAAGGGGGGTTGGCGTAGGGTGCGTTTGGTCTCGTGGGAGCTCACATTAGAATAGCTCAGCCACCTGCTCTGTCGTTGGACACCGTGCCACTCTTATTCCAGCTTACAAACACATACATACATATACGGGCGCTCCTCTGGGACAGATTGGGACATCTGGCTCAGGCTGGGAGAATTTCCCTTTATTTTTTTTATGACCTGTTGACCCCGACCACTGCAGTTTTCAGGTGTCGGAAAACGGCGTCACGCGTCATGTGAAGAGACGTTTGGTTACACTTTAGTTTAATTGGTTGAGGGATAAAAGCTCAGCACTTACAGTTCAGAAATGTACATACACTCACCATTGATGTGGATGTTGTGTTGATTTTTAAGATGCATTTGAGCTGTTCTCTGTCTTGTCTGAACTGACATTACAGCGTGCAATTTTGGTGCAAAAATTATCATTTATATCAGGGTCAGAATTACACGTAAGGTTCAAACGCATGAATTTGCACCCACTACTATTTGCTTAAATGCCCCTTTGCAAGTTTCACCTTTACCTCGACCAACAAGCCTCCACCATAATTTTCCCTTTTCTTACCAGAAAGGCTCTTTTAAACTTATTGGTTTTATTTAATGACCACGCTTCTTAACATTGTCTTTAGATGTCCGACAAGGTTTAGGTCGTGACCATTTGGACAACGCAGATTTAGCACCGATACCACTGAGGGCATTACAGTCCCTCGGCACCTTTCTACAACCACGATGTTACCACGTTGCTCTTAGGTTTTAAAAAGCCTTGGCTTGTCAATGTAGCCAAATAGCCCAATCTTTGAACCTTTTCACTACATGTTAACATCCTTTACTGTGGACAGTGGCCTTGGTGTTTGAGCAGTTTCTAGTCTACAACAGGCTTTGTCCTTGTTTATCGTGGGGGGGGGGGGGGGGGGGGTTCTAAGCAGTTTCCTTTTATCTGAGTTCTGCAGTTTGGGTCAGAGGGCTGAAACTTGAAGACCATTGGGTGTTCCACCAGAACCATGGTCCCCAACACATTAAAACTGGTTTTGGAAAGCAGGCTAACGTTAAGCTTCTGATCTGTACCTTATTGATGCTTACAAGCCAGACCTGTTGCACGAAACCAACCTGCTCTGCTATTTGAGATAAGAGTGTTTAAATATCAAGCCTGTATTGTGGTGGAAGCTTGTAGATGGCTCCAAAAGTGCTGTGTGCAACTTTTTCTAAGAGATATTAAACCAAATATTAGAGGGTACATAAATATTTAGGTCATTACGTTTGGATTTGAAAAAAAAAATACACAATGAATTCAAATTAATGCATCTAAGTCTTGCTTATAAAAGGATTTAATTTTTTGGGGGTTTTATATTCCACCAAGTAAAACGAAGAGTTCAAATACATCATTAAAGCCCCCAAATTATCATGCTATGCTTGCTGATCCTCAGTCCATGTGCACTTGTAAGGTGACCAGAAGTGTTGCTAACCCAAATTATAACTACAGTACTGTAAATTTACTTATTAGAAGTTTTCTGTCACTTATTTCCTCTCATTTTTAAAGTTATAACAAAGCAGAATTCATGTGATATTTCACTGTAACATGTATTTTACAGATGTTCAACATATAAAATAGCTTTTTGGAGTATTACCTCTAACTGAAAGTAAGTCCTACATTTCTGTGGAGGAATTTTGAGCCACTGTTTTTTTATATGCTACAGTAATTCAATCGGATTTAGGCTTGAACATTGACTAAGCCACTCTAGAGAAATAATTTAATAATTAAATTCTTGTTTGTGCTAACTTTTGTTTGCCATTTAGAGGTTAAGTTGCTGGTATGCATGGCACTTCTGCAGAACCCATCTGCAGTTAGGGTCACCAGTGTTTTTTGTTGTTGTTTTTTTTTTTTTTGCTTGGGCACTCCCTCATGGAGGTTATTATTGCTCAGAATCACTTTGTTGAATCCTGAACTCTGACCTTAACTGAGGAGAGTGATGCCTGCAATACTTTAGATGTTGCTCTGGTTTCTTTTGTTGCTTCCTATTTAGTTGTCAATTCTCTCCTGGAGTAATTATGACAGGCGAACCCCTCCTGGGAAGGTTCATCGCTGTTCCATCATCTCTGTATTTGTGGATAATGGTTCTCTGGCGTTCAAAAGCCTTAGAAATGTATTTGTAACCCTTTCCAGACTGGTAGATAATAATAATAACAATAATAATACATTTTATTTAAAAGGTGCCTTTCTGGACAAAGATGTTGGTTCTCTTCTATTCTTGGTTTTCTTCAAATAAGGGCATGATGCATTAATTAATTTATTTGTAATTTACCTACTTAAAGTTGTCAGAGAGGTTCATTTCAAGTTATGTCATGATTCTCCAGTTCTGGTGGCAAACAAGTCTGTGTAACTTGGATCAAAGTTAATTTGGGACTTACCAGTGGTGACAATCACCTCCTCACACAGGTTGGTTGGGATAAATGTTTCAATAAAATCATAATTTAAAAAATGCATTTTTTATTTACTCTGCTCTCTTTATCTGTTATAAAAAAAATGCTGTGGTCCGACACGTGTCACAAAACATAAACACACACGCACATGGGCGACAGTGTCGCAAGAGTTAGGGAGTTGTCCGATATATATATATATATATATATATATATATATATATATATATATATATATATATATATATATATATATATATATATAGCACTATATTTGTGTGTTTTATGACGTGAACATTGATCACTTCTTTCATTTTTATTGCTTTAGGCCAAATAAAAAAGGGCAATACATATTCAAGTTTATAATATTTTAGATTATGAAATATCTAGGTTTTCTACTTCTGTGATGGTTGTTAAACCAATATATTCACCAAAGAATGATTGGCTTCTTTATGTTTTGTCTGCCTACATGTCTTTTATCTCAATATTTTTGCTCTATTTTTCTTTTATGTACTTTACAGCTTTACAGTTTAAGTTGTGCAACTATTAGGATCCAGCTTTGTCCTGATAGCTATCAAAAGAAATCAGTAAATCAATAGACTAATAGCCGCTCATTTGCTATCTGATGCATTTGAATATGAATATCATTTATCAGGGAAAAGTTTGCTAGTCTTCATAAGCTAAGAACAAGAAAGAGAGTGGGCAACAAAATGTGTCATACCAATATAAATGATGCCGAAAAACAAGACAAAAACTCATCTCATGTTTGCCAGAACTAAGTCTTGATGGTTTCCAAGACTTTTTCTATTTTGTGAATTGACAAGACAGAGGTGGACCTTTTTAGCAGCACTTCATAATAACAATGCAACTAATTTGATCTGACACCTGTGTGACCCGCCACAGCAAAAGTAGGCAGAGCACAAACCGAAAAAAAACATGAAAAACCTTCAATTTTTAAGAAAATAGTGATTTTCATTTTATTGCAAAATATGCTTGTTGAAGTAATGAGGAAACCCTCAGTGCTTTAAATTATCATTTTGCTGTATGCAAAGTAATTCAAACCAACTTTTGTTAACACCCCCCTGGCTGGGGGTGATTTTAAAGAAACTTTTGAGGCCTGTTTTCTCACTAAGCTTCTTTGCAGAGAGCCAACATTCAAAAGGTCATACCTTCTTCAATTCTTTGTTGATTCCCACACGTTTGACATCATAAGAAAGCTCAGATTCCACTCTTTTGGAATCTGTAAATGTCTCAAAACGGCCCCAGGGAGACTTGTTCCTGGTTTTCCTGTGGCCGGTCACATTTAAGTGTGACAAAAAAAAAAAAAACAACAATAACAGAAGAAATCTGCCAGAGAACCTTTTCACAGCTCTTTAAGGGCTTGTGTTTCTTGATTTCTGCCCGGTCCTGAGTTGGATAAACATCAATCTTCAGCCTGAAGGAATCATTTAGTGCAGATCAACAAATCTCATCAGACAGATTTTAATAATTATCTCTATCTCTCTACGTTCCCGTTTTAGTCCAGTTCCCAGGCATACATTACAGCAGCCTGTTGTTTGGGCCCGGAGAAGCGTACATTAAAGACTCCAACGCAGGCAGGATGCTGCTGCTGAGAACAGGGCCAGACCGAAGCCCCTCTATCGCTCCCAGCACACAGCCCTGCTAAGCTTAACTCAGCTGTTTGATGCCAAGTCTTGTGAGCGTGTGAGCGCGCGTGCGTGTGCGTGCATGTGTGAGTTTGCTCAGCTCAGGGGTTACATAAACAAGAGCAGCTTAGCCTACAGGTAAGGCCCACAAGAGAGCAGCCGAGACAGAGAGAGCGAGATGCAGCGCCCGGTCTCTCTTTACCGCGGCGTTCCCCTGATGTCGTCCGCCACTGCCGGAGTTGGATCTTTGCTAATGAAGCTGGAAAATGACTAAAGGAGATTGTAAACAAAGTTAGGGCGCTCACACACGGTTGGATGCGCTCCTTTTGTTACGAGCGGCGGAGGCAAGCATCCGTGCACGTGTTTGTGTGCTTCCCAGATGAAGGGATGGGGAGAATGTAGGCGGACGGGGTTTTGGAGGTGGAAGCTGGCAGCAGGGCACTTGGCCAGTGGTGCAGAGAGAGAGAGAGAGCGAGCGAGAGAGAGGGGTAAGGGATTGGAGAGGGGATGGTGATGGTGATGGCGAGAGGGGGGCAGCGGAGATAAATCATTAGAGAGCAGGTTATTGGAAATGCAGAGAGATAAAAGAGTGAAGAAGCCAGTAATTGCCTTAAAGATCAGACTACAAAGCATTACTTTGGATTTTACAAGGCCAGCCAGCAACAAAAGAGCAGTAATTTATGAGCTCAGCGTAAAAGAATAGCATAATTACATTAAAAATTAATGCTAATGAGGGCTAAAATGGGGAAGGTGGTTATTATGAAAGTTTGTATTCATCTTCCCTGGGTTGAATGATGGCTAGTGGCTTGATTAATGGCTTAATTTCTATCAATTAGCAGGCAAAAAAAAAAAATCTCCACTGAGACGGAGCCTAAATTGAGCATTGAATTACACATCTTTACCGCGGCGCAGGGAGAGAGAGAGAGATGGTGGGGCACGTTACTGAAACCTGGGAAATCAAGAGACGCTGCTGAGTGTGTACTTGTGAAAATAAGACATGAAATCCCAAACTTCAACATCCATCCCGGGCTTCAGCCTGGAAAACTTCTGAAATTTGATGCAAGTATTTTCCAGCTCTAGATAAGTAGGAAAAACAGAACAACAGAGCACGGGAAAAAATATTTATTTTATTTCCACACTTTAATTATTTGGCCACTGTCTGGAGGATGATTATCTGAATTTCTCAAAATAATTTGTTCCAACTAGTTTTTTTTTTATTTTTAGACAGGAATACACAGAGCTGGTGTTTAGTTCATTTTCTTCGTCATTTATGACATTCGGTGTTTGAGTTACTGTCTGAAAAACTACAGATGTCTTCACACTCAATGACCTCTACAGGTTTTAATGGATAGTAAGGGGAGATCCTGGGATTTCTATTCTGTAGAAATGGATTAACATGTGGGAATTACTCAGTATTGTATCCAAACAACTCTTTATCTGTCTGTCCACCCATGCTTTAGTGGTTGTGCAGCCGTCCATATGAGCATCAGCCTCTCCAGTCATCCATCTATCTGTTCGTCCGTCTGTCCATCCATCTTTTTTTTTCTTTTTTTTTTTTTGAGGGGGGGTTCGGGTTCTGTGTTTAAAGCCTCACCGTTGTTCAAGTTTCTGCAATAACTTCATACTGAACTTCTGTTTCCAAACCTTAGAATGAGCTGAAAATGGACTAAAAGAGAAATCTGAAACATTTTGAGATGAAAGGTCATGAGAGAACGTTGCTATTATAATGTTACTATTTTTTATTTATTTTTTTACCATGGCTGAATGAAATGCAGACAGGTAGCGTAAAGGAAAATGACATTTAAAACAAGTCTGAATCGGTTGTATGCTGTAATTAATCTGATTGGTTTATATTAGAAACCACTCAGCACATCCCAAAGTTGTTTAACTCAACATTAATTACATTGCTATCAGGAAATTCAGGCACACATCTTTCCCACTTTTGTAACTTATTTATTTAATATGTTCATTTAATGACTTTGCATTCTGTTTGCTAAATAATAACAACATTTGTGTAAAACAAGCAGCTAGTTTCCCTTTGGTTCATCTTTTCCATACAACAACAAGGAGGTCTGCAGTAATTCAGCCGGCTCGTCGGTGGACTCACTTACTGGAATTAATCAGCGGCGGCGATATATTCAGCTCAGCTACCCTTGATTGACAAACTCTTGAGCAAAGTCAAGTTTACAACAACGACAACGCCCGCTGAAGCCCAAAAGCTTCAGATCGTGATGGTAGATTTGCGTTGTGGAACAGCCCCCTCTTCTGGCGTTTCAGCGCAACTGCTCCTGCCTTCATGGACTGAAGGAGACCATTCTGAAGTCCCTTTCCATTGGCTGGTTTGATTTTCCTTCCCCGTCTTTGGGTCTTAATCAATGAAGTGGACAAACAGCTATTTAGAGAGAACAATAGCCTATTGATTTTGAGCCACTCATCAGCACCCTTGTCTATCTTGCTAATTTCAGTAATGAGATGGCGAGTGAGTTTTCTGACTCCCTTTTTTTTTATATGTATATCAGAGCACACAGACGTGCACGGGTGCAATCAGGCAGTCATGAAAGCACGCTTTGGCCCACAGCTTCATAGCTAATAATGAGTTTATTCTGACCTTTATTCCTTCTCCAGGTTGTTGAATTTTCAGCATAAAGCAGCCGGTACTGTGCATTTAATTGTGTCTCCTCCTTCTGTTTCCCCCCGCTGCTTTCCGGCTCTCGGCTTTCACTCTGCCCTCCTCTCATCGCTGACAGAGAAGCCTTCCTAATGCGGTGACAATCGAGTCGACCTGTTAAATTAATTTGCCAGATAATGTGTCAATATTAAATATCAACTTTGACCTCCTCGAGCTTCAGAGTGTGCTCGCCCAGCTGGAGTATTGATTTTTTTTCTTCTTCTTTTTTTTTTTTTTTGCCCGCTTCTGAGCTCGCTTGGCCCGCACTCAAAGTCCATTATTTTTGATTTTCTCGTGAAATACATATCTTTACCCGCTGACATCTGACAAACAGCATATGGAAGTCATTTTATCTACCAATAATGTGTATGTCAAAAAGTCTGAGTCTTAATGGATTCCTGCTCTGCACGCAGAACGCGCCCGCCGAGGAGAGGCTGGTAGATGTGTGTGTTTGTGCGTGTGGATGCAGGCGATCGTAGGTATTGTTTATGCTCAAAGGACAGCCAATCGGGAGGGTTCAGTAATTGAAAAAAAAACAAAAAAAAAAGAATTAACTGTGTCGAATTAATTGCGGGTTAGTCACAGGCATGAGTTGCACACGCAACCAAACACACGCGTGTGCAGCGCTGATTGTGGCGTGAAGGACAGGCCACCGTCTCCAGGAGGATATTGGGCCCCGTGTTCAGGCTCCCATCTAGCAGCCCAGTCAAGGTAATGACTATTTTTGGAGCCACTTCCCCCCCAAACCCTCCCTGTGCTGGATGACAAGCCGATAGTCTGTCATATAGGACGGCTTAATTCCACTCGTCAGTCAGTTGTCCAATTCTGCGGCGCATTAAAATCAGACCAGAGTTGTTGAAGTGCTATTATGAACCTTAATAAAGTGTGTGCGTGATAGAGGGTGACATTTTGCCGTGAAGGCTGGACCAAATATTCATTTATTCATTAAACGCCGGAGCCGTGAAGATGTGTTGTGACACCCTTTCTGTATCGGCTAATGGATTGAATTAAATCCTTTTATCAGCTCCAAATGCGTACTGTGTTTAAGTATACATGTAGGGCTTGTAAATCTATTCACACCCCTTAAAAGTTTTTTTCCCCATTCCGTCAGACGACAAGCATAAACCCGAATGTATTTTTTTCGGGACTTCATTTGAAAGACTTTTAAAGGGTATAATTGTGAAGTAAGAGGACAATATACATGAGTGAACACTTGGTCCTCAAGTTGTTTTAAAAGTAGAGACGTGAAACATGTGGCTTGTATTTGCATTCGGTCCCATTTATTCTGGTCTTTCTAAATAAAATAAAATCAGCTGTCCACCTGTGTGCGGTTTAATGGTAGTGTGAACAGCTGCTCTCTGCAGACCTCAGAGGTTTGTTAGAGAGCATAAGTGAGTGGACGGCCTCGCGAAGACCAAGGAACACAGCAGACAGGTCAGGGATGAAGTTGGGGAGAAGTTGAAAGCAGGGTGAGGTTGTAAAATGACATCTCAGGCTTTTATAATCCCACAGAGCTCTGTTCAATCCATCATCTTGGGTCGGAACCAACCAAAGACATGTCCGTGAACCGAAACTGGCTGTCCAGGCACGGAGAGCATTAATCACAGAAGCAGTCCAAGAGACCCACAGTAACTCGGGAGGACCTCGACGAATCCACGGCTCGGTGGGAGGAGTCTGTGGACGTTGCAGCTAATCTTTACCCTTTTGAAAGAATGGCAAGAGGGAATCTTCTTGTTGAAACAAAGACTTTTAAAAAAAAATCCTTTGTGCAGATTGAGAGAAGCCACGTAGAAATCATAGAAGCAGGTCCTCTGGTCAAAGGTGATGAAAACTGAACTTTATGGCTTACTTGCTAAGAGATGACACCAACGCTGCTCGTCACCATGAACACGCCATCCTCATGGTGAAACCTGGTGGTGGCAGCATCATGCTGTGGGGTCAGAGCTGATGTGGAAAAATACAAGACAACACTGCAAGAGGACCTGTTAGCTTCGAAAGACTGGAAACAGGGGCAGAGGTTTGACTTCCAGCCGGACAGCAGTTTTAAACACGCAGCCAGAGCCACTCTGAGGTGGTTTAGATTGAAGCATGTGGTCTGCATCTAAATCTAATTGAGATTTTTTTTTTTTCTGATTTGTTGCCAATACTTTAAAACCGGTGATCATTCAATCTGACAGAGCTCGAGTTGTTTTGCAAAAAGAGAACGTGGATGTCCAAAGAGTTGCTAGAGGCGGGCAGCATTTGCTGTAATTGCAGCAAAAGGTACAAAGTATTGATGCAGAATACAGATGCACACCGACTTTTAAGGTTTGTTTATTGGAGAAGATTATGAAACCCATGTATCATTTTTTTCTTTCACTTGACAATAATTATTTACTTTGTCTTGTTCTGTCACATAAAAAAAAGCGGTCTAGATACTCTTGCAAGGCACTGTTGGTATTCTACAATTATAATATAGTGTGCGTTTGGATGAGGAAAAAAAAAAAGGATTTAATTGAGTCCATTTGGAGCTACGTAAACCGTGTCGCAGCACACCACCATGGCCCCGGTGTTTTTTTTGAATCGATAAAGAATACGGTTCAGCCATCAGAGCAAAACGCGCGGTTTCCGATTCATTACGCCCCGCTCTCAAGCGTGTTCCCATTTGTGAAGCTGACACGGCCTACACCCGCGCAGCGAGAGAAGCACGGACGCCTGGCGGATTGACAGACAGAGAGATGGGAGAGTGCAGGAGAGGACGGATAGATGGGAAAGAGAGGGATGGATATTGACTGATCAGCGGAGAGATTGACAGCTGGAAAATAATGAGTGCATTCAGACTTTTTTTTTTTTTTTCTTCCCCTGTCGCTAACTTTCCCCGGCACACCTATTTTTGCCCTCCCACTCTCAAAAAAAAAAGACTGCTTTTTAGATTCCTGAAGTGATTTGTCATCTGATATGCAGAAATCCTGATGTGTTTATATCCAGGAGTAATTTATTGGAAAACCCTTTTGTGTCTGTTTCTGTGAGATTGGACAAGGCGGGGAAGTATATGCTCTCTGATACATGAGATCTGAACTGTATGAAACTTAATCGCATTTATTCCCCGTAATGAAATCCCACCGCAATGAGCCTGCGTTCATATTTTGATTATTTTAGAATGCCATTATCCGAGTGTAATTCACTGTCTGGCTATTACATTGTTAGTATTTTTTCCCCCCCATCTTTACCTTTTTGTAGGAATCCATGTCCTTGGCCGGGGCATAAATACCTTTTCTTTGGGCCACAAGATTAAAATAGGGGGGATTATCAGATTTCTCTTACTGTATGTGTCAAATGTTGTTATACAGAAGAAAGAGGCCGATCAGGAAGGAATCCTGAGAAGGTCCTGAAGAACATGTGTGTGTTTCTCTGTGTGCGTGTCTCTGTTCATGGCTCCCCCTCTGTTTTAACGTGCGTTTCAGAGGGAACCTCTCTGGAGGAGCAAGTGCGAAGGATAAAGGACATCGAGGCCATCGAGAGCGATTCCTTTGTTCCTCAGGCTTTCAAATCATCCCGGGACGACACAAAGGTGCGTTTCTGTCTCTCTTTCTCTCCAGACCCCCCCCCCCCCCCCCCCTCGCTCTCCCGGCTCCTTTCGCTCCGTTTCTTATTGAATTTTGCCCTCTGCGTCGCTGCGCGCCGTCTGTCCAGAGACGGCCCAGACCAAATCAAACATTCCCATTCAGTGCCGATTGTTCCTGACCAGAGAAGGTTTCATCAGAGTTTTTTTTTTTTTTTTTTTTTTCTCGCTCAGCGGCAGCACCCCACACAAAAGCCACAGCAGGCGGCAGCCGTCCCAGTGGCTGCGTCTCAGTGCGCCTCCCTCCCCCTCCGCCTTTCTGGCTGTGCAGACGCAGACCAAACGCAGAGGTCATTATTGAAATGTTTCTTCCCTCTGTAGGAGCGGGAATTGGATTTGTCCAGGGCTTCGTGGCTGCTTTTAAAAATCCAGATGGTAACATGTGACAGCAAACCTGCAAAAGTCATGACCCGTGTGGCTGAAGGGGACCCAGATATTTAAACAGCTGCATGAATTGGACACTATACAGTATGTCTGAAACGAATACCATTAGTTACAAGATCTTCGATATGGAAAGGGAAATTTTTTTTTTAAATGTTTTTAGAATAGCACTCATAAAAGCAGATGTGACTAAATTAAAATGTAATTTTAAAGTTTTTTTAAGGCTTCTCTTCAAAATATTCAGTATATTATTAAATAAATAAATAAAAAATAAATATTGATATATTATTTCTGTTAATACTGACAACTACAGCTCTCAAATAAAGAAGACCCAAAATTCGGTGTTTCAGAAAATTGGAATATTGCATCATACTAATTAAGAAAAAAGTTTTTTAATGCAGAACTGTTAATCTACTGTAAAGTATGTGCATGTACTGTAACTGTATATGCAGTATATACTTAGTTGTGGTTACTTTGCATGAGCTGCTGTATCAGTGTGGCTCTGCTGAGGTGTTAAGAGGCATGAAGCTGCTTTTCAGCCTTCAGCTTGTCTGCAGGATTGGGTCTGGTGTACTCAGGCAACTTGGATTCTGTGTCTCTCGACTCGTCCTCCAGACTTGAGTACATGGATTTCCAAGTAAAATTGGAAAAAAAAAAATAACAATTGTAATCTAAGCAGCAGTCTAGTGTTTGTTCTCCTTACCCAGGTAAGACACCTCTGACATGTCTCTAGTTCAGAATTGGCTTTCCATGAGGATTACAGCAGTTGTTGTCCAAGTCCTGGATCATTCTGTGAGTTGGCTCTTGAAGGATGGACTCCAGTCAGACTCTAAAGCTTCAAAAATCTTGAACGCGCTAATCTTCACGTCGTCTAAAGGCTACTGTTATTCCAATTGCTTCTGTATTTTTTTTTTTTCGACCACACTTTTTCCTTCCACTCAACTTTCCGTTAATATGTTTAAATACAGCACTGTGTGAACAGCCATCTTCTTTAGCAATTACTTTTTGTGGCTTACTGCTGGAAAACGGTCTAGTCTACAGTCTTCTCCATGATTGTGGGGGCCATAACATTTCTGTATTAAATATATTATATCGCTCATATGTAATATTCTAAAAAAAAAATATTTTTGGGTTTTTGTCACCTGTAGGCCATAATAATCCTCAGAATTACCAGATATAAACACTTGAAATATATCACACTGTGCATAATGAATCTATACAAGAGTTTCAGTTTTAGAGTTGAATGACTGAAACTGAAGGGCCGTGAGTTTTTGTACAACTTTTCATTTTGAGTTAAATTCACACTTTCTAAAAGAATTAAAAGGCAATTTCACTACATCTAGATACATTTCTTCCAATCTTTTCA
Organism: Fundulus heteroclitus; assembly: GCF_011125445.2. Classification (NCBI taxonomy): domain Eukaryota; kingdom Metazoa; phylum Chordata; class Actinopteri; order Cyprinodontiformes; family Fundulidae; genus Fundulus; species Fundulus heteroclitus. The sequence continues at coordinate 20,642,921 of NC_046378.1, read as the reverse complement.
TAAAGTTTAAAGTGCCACCGCATGACAAAGGTTAATAAAATGACACCCTTATTATCTATGAATTTTTTTTTATTTAAAAAACTGACAGGGCTTGTTTTAACTTTAGTCAAAAAGTTAAAGAAAATATATTAATAAACATTTAATCTATTAAAAATACTGATTTAGTTGTAGCCATAGATTACTTTGAATGATTACAGCAGCCCTAGTTTTAAACCTTTGCTTCTTAAACCTGGTCTGTATAGCTGGTAAATAAACAGTGCATTTTTTTTTGTACTTTACTCTTCTAAAAAAAAAAAGAAACATGTCATAGAACAAAAACTGGTTCTTTATCTGCTGGCTTTCCTTAGACAAGAAACTTTTTGACCAATCTGTATGATTTGATTGAATTTCGCTTGTTAGAGTACCTTGAGGCACTTCATAAATAAAGTTTCATTGAATTGAATTGAATGCAAGTGACAGATGAGTGAAGCTCTTTGTCGGCCACATTCTGCATTTTACATACTGTAAATTAAAAAAATAAGCAAGCTGTTTTTACTAAAAACGTACATTCAGCAGATCGTTGCCCAGGAATGTGATGACTAGTTTTTCTGCCTCACACTTGGCACATCACCACAATTATTAGTCAGTGTGTTTCATGTGCTGCTCACTTTTTGTTGCCTGCCAAGTGAATTTTAAAAAGATTTCTCCAACTGGGTAAACATTTGCTCAGGGGCAGGTGTTAGGGGTGTTTAAAAAAACAGTAATAAGTTGAATAAAATGTTAATTTAGCTGTTTGTTCTACCATTAAATATAACAACGGAGACAGACCAGCTATTCAATTATGAGGCTTACTGTAGCATATGCCGATGTTTCCACACTGAAAAATGTGGACATTTTAAAAGGAAGCCACCGTTCTGTCAATGAGCTCTATAAATGGCAACAGGAGTTGCATACAGCACTCTCCATATAGATCTTTGATTTCATTAAATGAATCCAGCATCGCAGTAGTCCAGATAAACTTGGTTCCTTGTCTAGCTTTGTTTGTAACAGTTCTGGTTATTTCAGGTGTTTTAATTATTGCCCCCAACATTATAATCAAATTTAAGTGAGCAGCCACTTCCTTTGGATATTTTTCTACGAATGAAGCCTAAAAAAAAAACAGACCTGCCTTTCTTAAACGGTATGTTCTCTTGTCTTTCCCATTTTTAAGAGTGCCTATGGAGTAGAAACCAGATGTTTGCATTCACTGTCTAAAAAAAAAGGTTTTACCAAATTAATTCAATTTTATTTATTTATATAGCCCCAATTCCTGATACATGTCATCTCAAGGCACTTTCCATTACTATTTGCCAGACTAATGGAGATGTTTCTGCACACAATCCTTTTAAAATGTATTCAAATTTCAAAGTTTTCATACACGTTTGTCCTGACAACTAGTGTTACCGAGACAGGTTTGTAGGTCACCTTTTTAGCTCTCGCCACAGACTTATAATGGCCTGAATTTAGAGCTTTCAAATGGCCGCTCCAACCTTTGTCTTTGTTCTTAAACTACATTGTAACTGATTTGGTGTTGTGTTTAGGGTCGTTGTTCATTTGAAGGAGCTGTGGCCAAGCTTCAACCTCCTGGTTTATGTTGCTTCAACGTAATGTTCTTTCCTCGTACCGCCATCTGTTTTGTGACATGCGCGACTCCCTCCTACATCAAGACAGCAGCAGAACATGCTACTACCGCCACATTGTGTGGGTTGGATGGTGTTCTCTGGATTGCATTTTTCCCCTCTTTTCTCTGACTGTAAAGAGGATCATTATGGCCCGATCCCTTTAAGTTTAATTTCATCAGACCACAAACAAGACATGCCCCCAAAGATTGCCGGCTTTCTTTTTCCCTGTGGATGACAACGATCTACCAGCTTCACAGCACCGGTCTTCTGCCTGAACAGCATGGCTGGACATTTCTAGGCTGTTTATATTTGCACAGGACTGTTGAAACAGTTTAACATGGCCCCATCAGGTATCTGGCAACTGTACCTGAGGAGGTAGCAGACTTCTGGATTTCTTTTGATTTTTTTCATGATGGTAGAAAGAAAATCAACGTGTTTGAGGTGTTCTTTTTTTATTATATCCACAGTTACCTCAAATGTTGTGAAATTAAATATTTAGATTTTTTTTATGCATAAAATAAGAGGAATTAAAAATAAAACAAGCTGATTTTAGGAAAAACGTCAACATACTTTGCAGCCTTTTTTTGCTCAAAGATTGTTGAATCCAGGGAACTTTATCGATTGCATTCAGGACAGTTTTACACAGTTCCACAGTCAGTGTGTGTGCGCCAGCTGCTGGACAAATTTCATATTGCAAGTCGGAAATCTCCCCGTAATTATATACTTCATGCAAAATATTTAAATCCACATTTAGTTTTAGTTCTACCTATGAATTTTTTTAATGAATTAATTGAATCACACTTTAGAAATAGTTACTATAGAATTTTTTATTTTATATATTTTTTGTCATAATATTGTTCAGAATGTGTCATGTTTGCATGCTCTTTGCAGTATGAGATTCATTCAGTCTTGGTGTTCTGTGTGTTTCTGTGAGCGCAGAGTGCTGCGGCTCAGGTGAAGCAGGAGGCAGAGAAGGGACCCTCTCAGGACATCTCGCTCCCCATGGCTATAATCTACGATGACACTGACACCCTCGCTCATCCCAGTGTAAGTTTTCTCCAACTTCCAACTATTTCCTCCAACATTGTCCCAAGCCGCCCCGCAGTTTCACTCAATCGACTTTTCAAAACAGCAACTGAAAACGGCACAACCTCGATAAGATGCTCAAGACGTCGTTTCATTTCCACCCTGTTTACGAGTGCGATGCTTTGAGTTTATGGTTGCTTGGACCAACTTTGTGACTTTTTTTTTTCCCCTTCTAAAAAGCGTCTCCGCTACGACTAACACCTCGTCAAATTTACAGCATCCATGATTCCAGCGCGTTTCCGATCCGCCGCGTCACATCGCACGAGCCTCCGCAGTTCGCCGGGTTTTTTTTATTTTTTTTACGGGGGCCTTCTCCTCCGATCGCAAATGAAAAACGAGAAGGAAAAACTTTAAACTCCAATAACGCTCCCTGGGGCTTCCCAGTCATCTATCTCCACTGGGGGAAACGAAGTTATGCCCTGATGTATGCAGATAACCCACTCGCAGAGATGCGCCGTGCCCCCCAGCCCGGCGCGCACACACTCACACGCGTACGTACTCTGTCAGACGGGCTGATATATGGTAGCAATATGCCCCAGGCAGGCCCCGGCCCCAGCCCCGGCTCCTGCTCCTGCTCCGCTTCCAATTAGAACAGATGAGTCCCATTAGCCCGGTTCAGATACTGTCATCCCACACACACAGCCTCATTAGCACCGTGACACCAGCCCAGGGCCGACAGACAAGAACTCGCTGGCGCCGAGTCTAACATGAGATAACATGCGGAGCGGCGTAGGTTGGTAGATGAAGGATTGATGCGCCAGGCGAGGGTTGCTCGGCCATCTGCATAGTAATAATACACATATCGGCGCGTAGATGTACAGAATGTACACATCGCCTGCGCGTCAGCGTTATCTCGCAGCCTCATAAACACATGCGGTGGATATAGGAGTAATCTGACAACCTCCGCCCCTCCGTGTTGCTTTGCATCGCAGTCATTGTGTTACTTCCTAATAAACAGATGCCTTCATTCGTCAGACAGCTCGCAGCTGTAGCGTTGAAGCCTTCTTGCAGTCAATACCGTCGCTGCCGGTAATGGACTGAACAGAAGTAACACACGCGGGCCTTTTTCTATCAGCGGGACTAACAGGGCTGGATGAGGTACGCGCTGATAGTTGTCACCGGATCTGAGCAGACGACGGTAAAAGTTAGTTTGCCCACCGTACTGTAGCGCTCAGAGCTGCGTCAGCATCTGCTCTGAGGTGTCACTGCCATAAACTGCCACTCTCACAGTTCTGTCCTTTATTGAGACGGAGGAGTAGTTCACTAATTTGTGTTGGGACGTGAAAGCCGGGAAGGCCGGACAGAACAAGGTGTAGTACTTACTATGGTCTGCAGTGGGTAATGGCTTCAAGTGTGAAACGTTTCATTCGAGTCCAAGGTTTTAGTAGAATTAGTTCAATTTTAGGTACATACAAATTTTGATTTCATCTCTTTAGCTGGCTTTGGATTTATTGTTGTCCTGGTTATGTGATGTTTTAAGAAAATGTTGATCATATTATTGCTATAGTTTCACCTTTTCTCTTTTATTTGTAAAACGTGCTTTTCCTTTTACCCTATCTGTTTGTTTTGCCAGTGTTTCCTTCCTATATCTCCATTCTTGCTTGCCCCAATGAACAATGAAATCTGACATCTTGAACAAAGCTAAACTGCAGCGCTGTTAGACCTGTTTCTTTCTTACGGTTCCTTAACTTGTCCTCCTGTCTCTGCTGTCCTGCAGTTGTTCATGGATAAAGAGACGGCTGAAGAGCTCTGGCTAAACAGACTGATCTCACTGCGACAAGAGCGACTGATGGGAAGTCCTGTAACCTGAAGAGTAGCAGCATCCAAGAAGATCTTTTCGTTCCCAGCATAGTTTTAATCCAGATCTTCACTCTCAACCATTATGTCTTGTTTTTGGAGCATCAGAGCAATGCCTATTTGTTATTAAAACCTGTGGGCAGTTGTTTTTGGTCATATTCTATGTTGTTGTTTTTTACTATTATTATAGACAATGAATGAACATTAGAATGTGGAATTTTTTGACTTAGATAATTCTGTTCTGCTTAGAAATTATTTTAACATAGATATCAACAAATTATGTTGTGGTCTTTTCAATAAAAAGTCAACTGTGACTGGTAAATTATAATAAAATCGACTAAATACTCTTTTTTTTTTTTTCTTCAACAAAAAAATGTGGCTCTTGTTAAAGGAGCAATAGTTAGAGATATACTGTAAAATTAGCCTAAATCATTGTCATTTGTCACCTAGAATGGAAGTAACATCCATTCATCCATCATCTTCTCATCTGGGGTCGGGTCGTGGGGGTAGCAGCTTCAGTAGGGAGGCCCAGACTTGGGTCAGCTCCTCCGGGGGAACTCCAAGGCGTTCTCAGGCCAGCCGAGAGACATAGTCCCTCCAGCGTGTCCTGGGTCTTCCTCTGGGCCTCCTCCCGGTGGGACGTGCCCGGAACACCTCACCAGGGAGGCGTCCAGGAGGCATCCTGACCAGATGCCCGAGCCACCTCAACTGGCTCCTCTCGACGTGGAGGAGCAGCGGCTCTACTCTGAGTCCTCCCCGGATGACTGAGCTCCTCACCCTATCTCTAAGGGAGAGCCCAGACACCCTGCGGAGAAAACTCCAAATGGAAGTAACATTCCCATATTAAAAAAAAAACAGTCCTATCCATCAACAATGTCTGAGTCTAGTTTTTCTCCTTTCAAACCTAGAGGTACGGTCCGGAACGACTTTGGGCCGTGTTTACTTCCTGGTTTCTGAGCCAATCATATGAGTTTCCAAAACAGAGTGCAGCATTTGGAATTTTAGCTTGGCAAAAGAGCAGCTGCCTGCAAACATGGAAGTCAGAAAGAAATAAAACATAATACAGCATTATATACCTATCACAACAGCAACATACCATTTAGAAATGGCATTTTTGGATTGTCATTGGCAGGCCGTTGTACCGATTTGAGCCACTAGGTGTCATTAGTATTTATTCCTCCTGTTAGGTTTCTGAAGTTAAACAAGTATTTTTAAAGCTCCAGGCAGAAGTTTACTTATGCTCTTCATCAGCAATACAATAATTATTTATGGTTTTGCTCATTTGTTTGAATTCTTCAGTGTGGGACATCATTACACCTGTAAGGGTTTATTTTTTAATAAGTTAATGTTTGAATTTGTTGTGAATTTTCTCTGATTTTGGCATAATTTGGATCAGAATTTTTTTTTTATTAGAAATGGTAGCGCTTTTTAAATTGGTAGGTTTTCTGACATGGACCCAGTATTTAATCATTGTAAGTCTTTTGCATGGTTAAGGTTAAGAGTATTTAACGTCTGCCTGCTTTATTTATTCCAAAACCAGTTTCTATGGGTTTTGGGATAATTTTCCTGATTGTAAACTCAACTCTCTCGAAATTTCAACTCTTTTGCTGTTGATTAAAGTTCTATGACGAAATTATAGAACTTCAAGGTTATTTATTGTTTTACCCACTAGAACCTCTGACGGTGAACTGGACCATTAGCATTTTGCCAGCACCACCATCCTTAACTCCTCTAAACATAGTCTATGGGAATGTAGACTAACAACTCCATGTTTTCAGCTTGCTGTTACCCTAAACCTTTATTTTCAGAAGACATTTGGCTTTTCCATATGGGTAGCTTTAGTCAATCTTGACGGTGTTGGCTTTTCTAGAGCAAGCATCTGTCTTGGTTGGCGACAACAACTCCATGTGAATGTTAAATGTGCTTTGCTGTGAACAGTGATGTTTGTAATCTGCAGCTTTTATTTTATGATCATCATGAGCTTTGGTGGTTCCAGGGTTGTTTTTGAAGATCCTAACCAGATTTCTTTCATCTGAAGATGACAGTTTGGTCACACAGTTGAAACTTTGACATAATGGGTAATCCAACCTTGATAATAATCCCAGTCTTCCATCAAAACCGGTTTCTGAATGGATAAAGCAAGCTCACATTTATCTTCTGTTATGGCCTTCCTGGCATCAACTGTGTTAAACTTTCATAAAAATAGTTTAAAAGCGTAGACTTTGCTTAGAAACCAGTCCATTTGAATTGTCAAATATCCAGCCAGAATGGTGTCAGAGGCTTGTCGACCTATACAAATAGTGTGTGGTTGAGGTGATACTAATGCACATTTAATATATATATATTAAGGAGGCATAGCCAATATTGAAAATTCACATAAGTCAAACTTGCGCACCTTTTTTTTTTTTTATCACATGTTATATACCCATTACCCCCTTGGAGAAAGAATAGTTAAAAAGCATCCAGCCTGAATAACATCCACGCCTGAGATGAGGGGAGATAAACGTCTGACCGTAACTGTAATAATGCACACTGACAGACCCTGAATGAAGATCTGATCTCTCTCCTGCCATGAACTTTCCCCCCTCCACCCATGCATCGTCTAAGAAGGGGTTTATGTTTGTTTCCCCAGTGTTGTGTTGCTAGTTGAGATAGCTTTGTGGGTTGACTCGCCTCCATGAATCTATTTGTGGAACCTCCAGATGGTAAACCTATACTGAGTCTGGGACATGCTGTCAACCATTACGGTCTCCAGACAGTTGGTGTCAAAATAAAATAATTACAAATATAAAAACAATAATTGGATTATTAAACTTTTGTGAATAATATTGCTATTTGTAAAAAAAAAGAAAAAAGATTATCTAAACTTTCGAAGGCTACAAATTGTACCATTTTATTTTCTAAAAACCTTATTTTAAAAAATAAACAGTCGGATTTTCCAAACTTTTGGTGACAGTACTATAAGAGTTACATTAACATGGGGTGTAAATTTAAGATAAAGACGGGGACATTTCTAGTAATATGCAGTGGATAGATAAGCCAAACGGGTTTTAGGAGAAATTTCTCGACTGCTGTTGCCATAGCAGCCGCCCCCAAACAGAGAGCGCGTGGACGGAGGCTGATTTTAAACGACAGCCAATGTGAGCGTAGGTTGGCGTCACGTGGCCGGTGTCAGAGAGTGACAGCCAGGTTCTAAGCACATTCGGTGGCAACTCGTGCTGAGTCGAAGCGGGAGACGTGAGCCTCGGAGGGCGGACTTCTTTTAAAAGAGAAAAAAAAAACAATTAGATTTTGTGTGCACCTTCAAAAGTCAGCGGAAATGTTCAACAGCATGCTGAGGGACTTCGACGAAGACCCTTTCTTTTCGTAAGTAGCCGAATTGAGCAGAAATTCAGAATTTATCGACGTTATTGTAAATATAAAACCGCTATGAAGCTTATAATGATGCATGTGGTCGGGTCAGGTTTTAAGTCTTTAAATATATTTACAAAAACTCTGTTTTATTAAATGCTGAAAAACTATGCAAAAATGTGGCACGTTTTATTGGAATTTTATTGGTTACCTAGCAACGGCTGCTGTTGAGGCTGTTGAGGCGATAAAACGTGTGCAAAGCAAACCCCAAAGTAGAGTCTTAAAAAAAGTTGCAAAAACGATGGATTAATTTATGTAGTGAGTTTAAGAATATATCTTAAGTGAAGAAATACGTCTGAGCAAAATGTAGAGAAACTTTCGCTGTTGACGTTTGTCGTCGGGCTGCGCTGACTTTGACATGATCCATGAGCTGTAGTGCGGCCACCACTTGACCCGACTTCTAAGTCAAGTGTAGGGGCTGGCGAAATTTATTTTAGGGCTGCTTCTTATTTCAGCGCGGTGTGTTCATTAAAGAATGTATCCCCAGTGAGCCCCGAGCTAACAGAGGAAATATGAGTCGTTCTTTGTAAAAGTATACAGAGCCCCAGAAAAGTATTCACACCCCATAGAATTTCTTCAAATCGCCTACATTCATTTTATTGTAAAAAAAGAAAAAAGTAGCAGATAATCTGGCGGTGGAAGGAAGATTATGCATGGATGGTTTTCCTTTTTGAGGTGTAAATGATATAAACTCAACAAGGTGTGGGATGCACATGTTTTCAGCCCATTTGACTCTCTTATACCTTAATAAGATTGTTTTCCAGCTGATCTACACAGGCCTCTGATGTTTGTTTGTTTGTTAGTTAGTTAGACATCATCAGTGCCAATAAAAAAAAAACAGCATCACAAAGACCAGGGAGCACACCATGTATGTCAGAGACAAAGTTGTGGAGAAGTTTAAAGCAGGGTTAGGTTATAAAACAATATATCAACTTCTAATCAGACCACTCAGAAGCTATAAAGAATTGAGCAGTGTCTTTGATACGTTTTTTTTTTCCCCAGTGTATTTTCATTCAGTAACTGAAAGTAATTTTTCAAATCAAAACAACATTATTTGGTGCTTGTGTGTTGTCTTGTTTCTCTCTTTCGTTCGACATGCATCCATAACCTTACAAAAAGTAATTCATTCTTTTCTTGTAGAAGTTTGATCATTTTCTGAAACGTGAAAAATATGAATTAAAAATGTTTTTTTTCCAGAAGTAAAAACTATTTTATGTGTAGTTGTTTATAAAGAAATGATTTTATCGTTTTTGCGGGAGGCCGATGCAGCTTCTATAGCTAACTAACTTTAATTAGCGAAGCAGATGGCAAGAGCAGCCATGTGTATTGTAAAGACTGCCAGAGCATCGTCTAAGGCAAGAAGCCCGCATCACAGTAACTTTGGAAGAGCTGCAGAGGTCCATATCGTCACAAATCGAGCCTTTATGGAAGAGCAGTGATATTGTCCAGTTGTTACGGGGGGAGCCTAAACCCCCTCCCCACTCGAACGGTCTGAGGAAAAAATGTTGAATGAGGTGTTTTGTTTTTTTCAGCTTTTTATCCTGTCTGATGGCTCAAGGTAGAGTATTTTGCAAGGAAGGATTTCCTGTCTGCAGATCTGCAAAGCTGATAGAGACACACCCCGAAAGGACTTGCAGCTTTCATTTTTCGGAAAAGGGGTTCAACTAAGTTTTGGTTAAAAGGGCTGCATACATCTAGACGTCTCACTTTTTAGATTTTCATATGTAGAAACCTTGAGGCCTTCCTTGACAATTTTGAGGTTGTGATGTGACATTATTCAAAAAGTTGAAAGGCACTACAGTTTTTTTTCCCTTTGTCTTAAAGTCTGTGAATGCTAAGAGTCCTTTTTGTCTGTTCTTTCCCATTTATCTTGTACCAGAGATCCATTTCATGCTCACCGGGAGCATATGAGGCAGATGATGCGCAGCTTCTCCGAACCCTTTGGTGCACCTTTAATGCCCAGCATCACCGATGGGAGAAACCGCGGACGTGAAGCAGCAGAATATCCAAGCTCATCCCCCACACTAAGAAACGAGCACCGGGTGAGAACACAGATTTTATTTAGATTTAATTTTTTAAATGAACACCTCTCTTCAGATTTAGGTGATGCGCTGCTATCTGAATATCATCCAGGCCTGCCCCTGCTTATTTTATACAATTCAGCTGTCGTGTAATGTCTGAAGGAAGCTTGGTGTTTACTAAGGTTAGGCTGGGAAGCTGCCCACTTCTACTGTAACTGATACTCTGCTTGCAGAGGTGAATGGCCATGTTAGTCTCTGGTTTTTGTAGAAGGGCAACCCCTTTGGCCTCTCTTAACGGTTAGAAGAGCTATTCATAGTGCATTGTTCCACTAATACACTCCTTTCTAGTACAGACATGCACTGGCCTGTTGGACAGTCACAGTAAAACTGTGACATTGTGTTTTATTGCTTTTTGCTTTTACCATTTCATTGTCTTATTTAACCTGATTGGTTGATTAAAATAGCCCATGTAAAATCTTCCTAACTCTGCTCAGATGAGCTGCTGCTGAAAATAGATATTTTTTAAGCACTTCTCTAGATTTAGATATGAGGTGAAAACAGTGAAGCAGAATTCCTGCAGTGTAATGCCACAAAAGGATTCACATCTTCATTTCTATAGTTACAAATTTCAGTACATTCTATTTGTTTACTTTTTTGGGGGGGGGGGGGGTATGTTTTTTTTATAGTTTACCCTGACAAGCTTCCGCTGTCCTACTGTTCTTCAGTAAGGGCAATGAAGCTCTTCATACAGCATGACCAGCCACCACCGTGCTTCACAGTGGGGACTGTGTGTTTAGGTTGGTGCAGTGTTGGTTTTCTTTCACACATAGTATTTTGCATCTGGGCCTTAAAGTAAAATATTGACCATTGCTCCTTCTTCCTCATATAGGCTGTGTCCACTACACAGCATTTGCCAAACTTTTAACTGGGTGTCTTAAAGTTTGATTTCAACAGTTACTTTCTTCTTGCTACTCGTCAACAAAAGCCATATTTGTGGGATGCAAAACTTACAGTGTATAATCCAACCCTGCTGTAAAGTAAACTTACCTCCCTGGTGTGTTTGTGGCTTTTTATGATGCTGTTTGTTCACTGATGTTCCGTAACAAACAATTGAGGCCAGAAACAGAAGATACTAAGTGTAAATTACACACAGGTGTACTCTATTTACTAATTGGCTGACGTTTGAAGGCAGCTGGATTGTGGCAGAGTACATAAGATACAAGGTTTCCCCCGCCACCATGCTTTACCCCCCACCCCCCCGGCTAGGCTAAGCTTAGTTTCTTTACTTGAAATGCTCGATGTTTGACAGCAACATAAAACGTTCAGCAGCGAGCGTAATCTGCAGCACATCTTGGAAAGGAGGAGGTATACTTTCGAGCGCGATCAGCCTTGCTTGTTTTGTGTAATAGACCATCCTGCTCATGTGCGTGCAATCCTGGGTTCATGTTCTGCATGGAAAATCATCACTCTTCCACTCCCTCAGTGTCACTGTGATGCGTTTAGGTAACGAAACCTGGTACCGTTGGATTTTACGTGAACCGGTCCTCGGTAGTACCGACAGGATTCGGTCGGCCCCTATAAAAGTACTGAATCCAGTACCCGTCCCTATCTGGTCCACTCGGCAGAACGTCTGGACCGCTCCAACCTCGAATCAGGGATATTTAACATGTTGGATTGTCTTGCCCCGATATCTACCATGTGGGGTGTCCACCAAGGACAAACGAGCATAGAGCCTGTTACATGCAGCCAATCAGAACACAAGGTGATGGATTTCTCAGGAGTGAAAAAAACAACTCGCCTCCATTTCATAATGCAGCAAACGTAGACCCCACTTCTTTAACCAACGCCTTTTCCTATTGTTGTTTTTTCTCTGTTAACATCAGTTCACAAACTATCACTATTAATCATCCTGGTCGTCCATGTTTATTTACTCTGAAGTCCCATTTGATCCTGAGAAGATTCCCCAGATTTCCCATCTGACATCTGAATGATCTTAAGTGAAATCCGTTTGTGTGTGGTGTGTTGTGAATATCGGACACCACACACTGTACAAGCAAGCAAGGTTTATCTAAGATTTTTTTATTGTTACGTGTGATGTCTCTCAGGCTGTGAAAATCGGCTGACTATTTTAAAATCCTGCCGTGTGAACCAGCCTTAAAGTTCCCATCTGGAAGAAAACCTCCATAAGCTAACACGCTAGCTGTTATTAGCCTTGCGCAGGCTACGGTAGCCAGCTGTCCCCTCCCTCGAGCTGTGTCACGCATCGCTCCTCATAGTTTTTTATATTGTAAATCATCAGCAATCAAAAAAAAAAATAAAAATATTGCAAATCATTTTTGAATTATGTGTCCCTTTCCTTTACAATTAAGCACTACTTGCTGTTAATCTTTGATATTAAAACTTCCCAAAATAACATTGAAGTTGGAAGCATGACTCAGAATCAGAGTAGACATTTTATTGTCCCAATAGGGAAATTTGACTTACCGGTAGTCTTTGAATGTGTGGCACCAGCCTTTGACTTATAGATAAACCAAACAAAAAATAATCAAGCAAGACACATAACTGTGAACAATTTAAAGCTTTAATCAGCAACATCCTCTGCAGTCACTGAATACCTGTGGTGTCCAAACTGTTTGCACTACGGGCAAAACGTTTTTAAAAAAGCAAAAAGGGTAAATTATTTTCTTTTTACCCACTAAGAAATAATTAGGCAAAGTACAGAAGAACAAAAAAGGTGTCAGATGTTTGCCTTCATTAAAAATGTGGGACATTTTCTTAATTTTTGGGGTCAAATGTTTTTTATTTATCAATTTAGTAAATATTTCTTAAATCTGTTCCGAGCTACAAAAATGAGAACTTTTTGTCAAAACCCCTGCTGTATTTAACTAGGTTTAATAAATGGATGTACCCAAGTCTGTTTTTTGAGCAAAATGTTGCCTGATTGTTGTTTTCTGCTTTCGTTTAAAAAAAGCAGAAAAAATAAGGCTAATGAAAGAAAAGAAAAAATGCTTTGTGTCGTACCTAACATTTTCCATTTAGGAACAATCAAAACCTCATCCTAAAAATCATTTAAAAAGTGTCTTTTTGCATTCGCTCCATTTAATGGAAGGCCACATTTGTATACCAGTCCTATTCAAAATTATTCCAAAGGCCGCAAATGTCCCCGGGGCCACACTTTGGACACCGCTGATATAGCTGGTTCGGGTGTGACGTTTGGGCCGGACTCATGACCCAACTTGCTCTGTACCACTGTGGTGTTAATTTCTCTGGCTTGTAATAATAATGAGAACGTGTACTGTATGTAGAGAAGTGGTGTATATTTGATCCACTGTGTCAAAGTTAGTCGGAGTCACCTGCTTTAATCCAAGTCTCCCATGAGAGCTGCTATATTTATCCTTGATAATGGCTTACATCACAAGTGTGACCTCAGTCCCACACAGTGTGCTTTCTGCTGTTTGCAGCAGGAGGGCTCAGCCTCCTTCACAGAATAACCACAATGATAGTGTTACAATAGGAACAAAAACTACTATGAGAATTATTTAATACAATATTTTCTGTTTTCCTTTAAGTCTGCAGATCATTTATTGACAATTTATTGTTTATTTAAGAGGGAAGAAAACTTTAGTCCAGTTTGAGAGTTGCTTTGTTGACAAAAAACCGAACAATTAGTTTTATGAAATAGAAAAAAAATACACCCAAAAGTTTAAATTTATAAAGTACTGCTTTAATATTGATAAATGATCAGTAGAATCATAAACCTATGAGAAGATGCACGCAATCAAAGCTGCATAAACCGTGATATCCACTGTTCATTAATCTGTAAAGACTGCTCTCTGATGTCACACGCATTCAGTCCAGCAGTGGTGGAAATCCCGGAGTCGTGGCGCTCAGATTGCTGGCTTTGTCACGGCATGTATTCCATGTTCAGATGTCATGGGCCCTCTATTCCCTCATTGTTGCTCTTTTCACCCATCTGTTTCGCAGAACTTGGCATCGCTGGTGCATTAGCAGCTAGATGACAGACAGCTCGCTCCCAAGCTGTTCTCCAGTATCACAGGCGCAAATATGCACACACAAACACGTTCGAAGAACACACACACATATGGCTACAAAATATGTCAGTAAGCACAGTGACCCACAGTTCCAGCTTGCAATATTGATGCGTGTTTGGGTGGTTGTGCTACTTCTGTGAGCTTATAAATAATCCCAGTGGGAAGATGCATCCTCCCTCCCTGGCTGCTGAGTGCTCACATTTTGCCACTACCCACTGCCATGGTCATGTTACCCTTCACAGCCTTCATTCATCAAAGCACCTGTTTACAAAAGCAATGTGAGATAACAACACTAATGTCCTATTAGGTTATATAGAAGGACATATTATTTTGTTTTCCTAATCTTTAATAGGAATAATAATCATTATTGTTGTGCTTGCCAAATTTGTTGGTGATTTATAGATGTATGCAGTTTTTGCCTTTTTTTGTTAGAATTAAATGTTTCAGATCGTGACGCAAATTTTACTATCAAACAAAGATAAACTAAACAGAATGTTTTGAAATCATTTCAATTATTGATGGAAAAATGGCTATCCCAACCAGCCCTTTGTTAAACCACAAGTACAGCGGTAAAAGGCTGCTAGAGCTGTAGAAATCACTTTAATTGGACCTGTCTGACAACATGAAGGAGACTAAAAAAAACAACCTACAAATCTTCACGTTCTGATCCAAGGCATTCAACAAGAAATGATGAACAGTTTTCTATGGCATCTGTCAGTCTGGAAAAGGTTGCAAAGCTATATCTAAGGCTTTGGGACACCAGTAAACCACAGATGGAGACATCATCCATATAGAGACAATATGTACCAGTGGTGACTGTACCCAGAAATGGGCGAGAAACTAAAATTACTCCAGAAACGTATTAACGACTCAGCCAGGATGGCACCAAAAATGCGGAACAACAAATAAAACTCTGTTAAGGTCAGTGTTCATGATTGAACCATGAGAAAAAGACTGTACCAAAATGGCATCTACATGGGAGAGTTCCAAGGCCAGAACCATGCACTGTTGACCTAAAAGAACACAAAAGCCCATCTCACATTCGCCAAAAAGCACCTTGATGATTTCTAAGACTGTAATGGGATGTATCCCATGGACTGAAGTGGACAAAAGTGGAATTTCTCCCATTACATTTCCTGTAAAACCAGCAGAGCATTCCAGAAAAAAGATACCGTACCAACAGTCTAACCGTTGCAACATGGTGGTGATAGCATGATGGTCTGGGTCTGGTGTGGTGCTGCAGGGACTCAATTTTCTGTAATTGTTGCAATCATGAATACCGCTCTCTGCTGGAAAATCCTGAAGAAGAATATCCAACCAGCCTGTGAACGTAAGCTCAAGCATACCTGGGTTAACTTGTATAACATGATATTTGTTGGGTATATGAAAGTATTTTTTGAATTTGAATTACGGAGCACAACTGATCCATAGGACACCATCAAGTCCACCTCTGAGCTGCTTAGAAAGGCAAAGGAAAGGTTGAAACTGAACCAAATAATGTGGTTAATCACAGTTAATTCATGATTTGACAAGAGGAACTAATTACTTCATAACTTAGGACCATGTTGGTTTGTTGGTCCCCCCCGTTCATAAATTAAATCATCAACAGTTTTGTTTTCTTACAGCTATCTTTGTCTAATATTAAAGATTGTTTTATATGTTGCACAAAAAGCAAAAGAAATCTTTAAGAAGGTAAGAAATTTTCACAGCACTGAAAAGTCTTTAAATCGAATAATTTTGTTCCTAACGATGGCTGCAAAGATAAATCAAGAAATTGTGCATCTTTACTTTTCTTATTTCTTATTTGCCTCTAATGGACCAGTGGACTCTGTTCAAGAGCTGAGTGAAGGAAACAGAAAAGAAATGTTCAATCTCAGTTGTCCAGAAAGCACAGAGTCTTTTTGGCAATTTGTAGACAAAGTATTTTCTGTCTGCCTTTATTTGCTCTCTATGTCCTCTTTTCCTACTTAGTCTAAATGTGAAGCATACTGCTAATGCGACTGACATTTATTAGTTCACAGATGCCACTATGGGATAAAAGTGGCAGTTCAAAAACGTTTTTACATCAGCTTGACCTTTGAAAAGAGCTGAGAGTGCAGCCTTGGACTCTACGACCCCCCCCCCCCCCATCCCCCCACCCCCCATGGGAGTCATGTCCTGACTGCACCGCCCGGCCCACTACAGCCTTCCTAGAATGAGGCTCGCTTTCAGTGTTAAACCCACTCTAATCTCGGCCGATGCGACCTAATTACACATGGAACACTAGTCATTCAACACCCCACTGATTACACACAATAACCTGGCACATCACAACCCCAGAAATTCCCCTCACACGCACTCTGGAGATGCTTAGCCAAGACCATGGGGGTCACACACCTGTGGTCTTGGCAGGCAGGGCTCAGACTCTGGCTGTGGGAGGCTGCAGGCTGCTTCTTTTATATTGACCCCTAGCTGCAGGGTTTCAGCTACGTGTATTTGATCGTAGTGCACCACCACACCAAAACAAAAGACTCCACACCTTCAGAATGAATACAGAAATATGTTAAAACAATGTAAAGCATATGATATAGCATAGCTACTGTGTATTTGCACACTTATTCTTATTAAAATCAGAGTTTACAGTTAATTAAAATATCATAAGATTAAAATCGACTTTATTTTGAAAAAACAACCTTCCAGCTCCTCTCTGCCTCGTTGCAGAGCTGCTTAGTGTATGCAAAGACATTATATAGGTAGACACCCTATGTACTGGCGCTGCCTATTGGAGCTGACGGTTCAGCACGGCAGCCATCTTGGATGGGTCTCTCATGCGCCCCAGTGCATTTATTTATACTGAGGAAGCTGTTTGCCCAACTAAAATAAATCCTAACTCTCCAGATTTTTACCTTTTCACACGGTTTGGTTTGTTACAAATGGCAGAGATGTGGTTATGATACAGGACGCTGTCACACATTAAAAAAAAACTGTTTTCGTGCTGAAATACGGTGATTTATGCTCTTAACAGACAGGCATGTGGTATATTAATGTATAAATATGTGACTTCATACTTTGTTTTATGCTATTTAACAAAGACAGATATGGTATGGCATATTATTAAATATGTAAATAATGATGTGCTTTCATGCTGAAATACTTTGTTTTATGCTCTTAAACAAAGAGAAATTTGTATTACATATTAATAAATGTATCAATGAGGCAGACACCATTTCTACTTTTAAGACTAGGCATAAAACTTTCCTTTCTGACAAAGCTTATAGTTAGAGTGGCTTAGGTTACGCTGAGCTAAAGTATCTCTATAGTTATGCTGCTATAGGCTTAGGCCGCTGGAGGACATCAGGGTCTATTTTTCTCACTCTGCTGAGTTCTACTGTTCTCCAATTTGCATTGTTTGTTGTTATTTCAACTTTTAACTTTATGTTCTCTTTATCTCTGGTCTGCCATTTTGTTGGTGTGTCGCCATCCAGGGGGGCAGATCTTCTCCCATTACCCTCTCTTACATAGAAAGGATTCCTAAATCAATGTGTGCTTCTGTGCTTTTTGTGTCTCTGCTCTATCTTCTCTAACCCCCAGTTGGTCGAGGCAGATGGCCGTTGACACTGGTTCTGGTTCTGTTGGAGGCTTTCCTTCCTGTTAAAGGGGAGTTTCCCTCTCCACTGTCACTTCATGCTTTCTCAGATTGCTGCAAATTAAAAAAGGAAGACAAATAAGCAGGCTGTTTTTACTAAAAACATATATTGAGCAGATTGTTGCCCAGAAATGTGATGACTAGTTTTTCCTGCCTCACACTTGGAACATCACCATAATTATTAATTGTTGTTATTATTATTATTATTATTATTATTATTATTATTATTATTTGTTGTTGTTATTTCAACTTTTAACTGTATGTTCTCTCTCTTTTTTTTCATAGTAGGTACACCTGGTCTGGCGTTCTGTTAGCTGTGACATCGTCCAGGGGAGGCAGATCATCCTCTATTATCCTCTAACATTGAAAAGATTCCTGGATCAATGTGTGCTTCTAACCCCAGTCAGTCGAGGCAGATGACCGTTCACACTGAGCCTGCTTCTGCTGGAGGTTTTTCCTTCCTGTTAAAGGGGAGGTTTCCTCTCCACTGTCGCTTTATGTACTCTTAGATAAGAAACATTTTGACCAATCTGCTTGTATTATTTGATTGAATTTAACTATGTAAAATGCCTTGAGATGACATGTGTTTTGAAATGGTGCTATATAAATACAACTGAATTGAATTAAATGAATACATTTTATATTTTAATAAAGAAATAAGTTGGATTGTTCATTTACATTTATTTTCTTCTCTCTTACACACATAAAAGCCTGAGCCTTCTCTACACACCAACAATAATTTCTTCATATTTTTGCATGCTGTGCATGTACGCAGTTTTTTTAAAGGCTTGGAAAAGTCTTCTTTAAAATTTCCATGGCATTCCATTGTCTTACACTACCCAGCTTGCAACTGCAACAGGAGCTTAAGACCCTTGAAAAAGGGTGTGTTTGGTACTCTGTAACACCAGGGTACGTTATTTTGCAATGTGGTTCAGCCTTAGTTTGTGAAGTACATAGATAACAAATTAATGCACATGAAATTATCGTACATCGGTTGGGTTTCTGCGTTGTTCTCGCCAAGTAAAAACTCATCTTCAGAGCCAATCTCAGCCCAAAATGGTGATCTGCACTGCGTGATCTACTTTCAGTAGTTAGCGCTGGTTATTGCAACCGTAAGCTGCAGAAAATACAGGCAAAGCTGCTCCCTTTGTGTTTACTCCCGTTGGCTATGCCAGCCTAGAATAGGAGAGACCCATCCAAGATGGCGGCGGCGCAGGATGTACTCCAGCACATAATGAGGCATCTAATGACCCTGAGTTGTTTCCATCTACAAAGCATTTTATTGGCTTGAAAAAATCAGGGTTCAGGGGAGAGTGTGGTGCTCTGTTGGTTTGTTAGAGACGTATCGAGTAGGGCAAGAGAACCAATCAACTTTAAGAAACATGAGAATTTACTGTAAATTATTGTTATCATGGAAAAAAAGGTATTGAATTCTGACATGATAGCCTCTGGTTGAGGAGGTTTGTAAACCTCAAAAAACTGTGGGTAGGATTGTTGCTTCTATTGTTTGAAATATATTTTTTCCCTCCAATGTTGATTCCATAAGAGCATCATTTATATCAACATTTCTTAAAATCTGATTTGCAATTATTTGTGGACTTGTGGACTGCTGTTGATGGTGGTATTTGTCAAAGTAAATACCACAAGCTTTGATAAATACTTTGGATTTTTATTTCCAATTTTTATTGGAATGGTAAACATTAACTGAACATTAACTGGAAACAGCTAAATAAATGCAGGTGGTGTTACATTACCAAGTTTTTACCCACTGATTTGTTTTATTCTGTGCTGGTCTTTTGTTGACCCTTAAGGAAAACTCAGGGATTCTTTTAATACAAATTACTTGGCAAAATATTTATAGAGCGTGAACTTTCCAAACATAAAAAAAATCCAACATTACAGGAAGCGTTCTGGTGGCAGCATCATGCTGTGTGGTTTCTTCACAAGGGATAGGAAGATGGATGGCGGTAGGTACAGTCACAGTTAGAGGCTACAGAAGACTTCAGACTGGGGCGGAGGTTCACCTTCCAGCAGGACAAGCACCTTCGACATACAGTCAGCTGTGCAATGAAGTGGCTTTGATCAAATCCGTATCGTGTTAGAATGGCCCAGTCAAAGTTCAGACCTTGATCAATTGAAGACTTGAAAATTAACTTCTTGCACATAGTTGAACATTGAACATCTGTGAACTTGTTTACAGATGTTCTTCATTCAGCCTGACTAAACTTGAGTTATTTTGCAAAAACAAATTGGCACACAAGTTCAAGAGAACCTGTTTCCCTTCAAAGAATATGTTTGCATGACACTCTCCTCAGACATTCTGTGGTACGATACTAAACTGATGTTGTGTGAACCCTCAGGATATGAGCCGCTCTCTGTTGCCTCTTGGCAGCGCTGGCAGCACGGTGAGTTGGGTCTTTGTGTGCAAAGAGAAACTCATCCAAACTTGGCAATGTGCATGCTCTAACTGCAGCTGGTTGGGTTCTACGTAACAACCCGTCATCAGAACAGTGCTGGTCCAAATATTTCTTTAACTGTTTGTTAACTGCACCCAATTTTCTGCCTTTGATTTGTTCATATACTCAATATTTTTGTCTATCTTATCCTGCAAACAAGTGGATTTTGCAAGAATCCTATCAAGCAAAATTGCTGTTCCTTTTTTGCAGGGTGTTGAAAGCGACATTTTCCGAGCAATTTTACCAAAGACAGCAAAACATAAAAGTTTCATAAATGTCAAGGATTAATTATAATGAACATGCATCTCAACTTTCTTCACTATATCCATTGGACTATTAGAGGGAATACCAAAAGCAAAGAATTGGCACAAAATAAATTTTAGTCTATTAGACAGTAACAAGGGATGAAAATGCAACGTATACCTTGTGCTCCACAGGGCAAGTAATTCCCACTTTTTAGAATACATTTTCAGTGCACCAGCACTTTTACAATGATTGTAATAAGAATAAATGAAAATACCCCCTTTCTCTTTAATATATGACGAATGATTCCTGCTAAAAACACAGTGATCAGAATGAGGAGTAACCAGTGAGTTGCTTCCTGAAATTAGCAATTTCCATATACAGTTAAAACCACAGTTATTAACTGGCCCAACCAGACAATCTTTGGGACGAGCTAAAGATTCGGATGATGGCCAGGAGGCCTTCCAACCTCAAAGACTTGAAGCTCATTACTTAAGAATATTCAGCAACGCACCACAGGAAACATACAAGAAGCGTCTCAGCAATTATAAGACGAGTTTGGTTGCCGTATTACTAATAAACATCTTTCCATTATTTGTCAAGCAGGGTTTAAATAATGTTCTTCATGTCCATTATCACTTACCATGTATTCTTATATTATTATAACTTAAACCAGATTTTTATTCTTAAGTTAATACTCCTCTCACATTATTTTATTACCTTTTGAGTCTCATTTGGACATGTTCCTGGACGTATAGATGGATTAGTGCTTCATTATTTTCGAAAATATGGTTGGTGCATTTAGCTTTAGCTGTCAGGATTGGAACGATTACTGACAGCCGGCTCATGTTTTCATCTAAACATGTTGGCTTTCCTTCAGTTCTCTGCAGGTAGAATCCCAAATAAAATAAAGATAACAATTCCTGTTTTTTTTCCCTTTTTTTTTTGTTTTTGTTTGATTATCACCGTGAGGCACGTGAATTGTTTACACATTATTACCTTGGTTACAGTTTGCAGAATGCCTTAACATAGGAAGCATTTAACACTCCCTGCATGTAATTTTGATATACATGATGGAGCTGTTTATGACTTGTTAATGCAGAGTGACCGGCAAGAACACGAGTCCAGCTTGTAACCTCTGGTGGCGTTTCACATTGTTTCGCTGTTTATGTCTGAGCAGGAGCTGACGCAGAACCCCTTCAGCATGTTCGACAGCATGATGAGCAACATGAGACACAGGATGGAAGAGATGAACAGAAACTTTGTAAGTTTGCTAATAAAACAGGCCTTCCTTTGTTCTTAAATGGTGGTCAGTAAAGATAAATAAAAAAGTATAATGCAGTAGTGATAGCCTTGTATTGTATTGTGTGCTTGTTCTTTAGGAGAACGTGTCAGCTGATTCAGACACCCACGCGTTCAGGTCCTCGTCAGTAATGACATATTCAAAAGTTGGAAATGAGCCTCCAAAGGTCTTCCAGGCAACTTCGTCGACTCGCTGTGCCCCGGGAGGAGTAAGTTCCCATAAATGTGTGGAGATGTGCTGACGAATCTTGCTTAGTGTCTTGAGCTTCTCAGGATAAATATGTCTGTGAGGAACATGGAATAACAGATAGTGAGGCTGCCGCCTCTAAATAGAAGCGTGGGATGTTGTTACCGACGCATTTAGCTAGAGAGGCGCTGATCTTAGTAGTGGGGACGATTTCCAATCTCTGGTTTGTGTTAAAGCTGTCACCTGCTAGTGCTAATTTTGGCCAATTCCAATTCCCGTATAAGAACTCCAATTAATGGCGTTTAAAATATTTATTTAAAAGCCTTCCTGCTGGGAGCTGTTCATCATTTTAGGAGCAGAGGAAAAAGGGCCCAGGGGTGTGTGAGAGAAATGAGGCGCTGTACAAGAAAGGTTTTCCTTTTTTTAAAAACAAAGGCAAATGATTCCATGGTTGACATTGCAATGCAATTCAGTTTAACGCAAAAGTACTTTATTAATTCACAAGAGCAATTAAATATTTCAGCCCACACTATCCAAGGTTCTTGAAAGAGTTGTTGTAGATGCTGAAGGCTGTGAGGAGGAAGGATCTCCTGCAGTGATCCGTATTACAGTGGATCTGAAGAAGCTTCTGACTAAAGACACCCTGTTGTTTTATGACTGCGATGGAGAGGATGCTTCGGGTTGTCTGTAGTGTTCATTTTATAACAGAACCGTCATTGTTTAATCCTTTCCAGAGGCCTCAGAGCTGTCTGTGAAACAGAACCACCCTTCTATATCAGCAGGTTGAGCTTGTTTAAGTCACTTGCTCTGATGCTGCTACCCCATCAGAAGAAATGGCAGAAGAAATCACACTCTCCACAACAGACTGACAGAGGGAGTTCAGCATCTTGCTGCAAAAGCACCAAAGCTTCCTCACGAAGTATAGTCTGCTCTGTCCCTTCTTGTAGAGGACATATCTGTTGCATCTTCAGTCCAGTCCATTGTCTCTATGAACACTGAGATAGTCATACTCCTCCATCACCTGCGTACGTTCACACAAAACGCAATCAATGAAAATCTTTTGGTCTTCTGACATTTCGCCTCTCTCTTGCAAACAATCCGCGCTGACAAGTTTTCTCCCAGCTCACTTCACCGCGTCATCAAATCGGAGGAGTGTGAATGAACTGCAGACATGCTGGTGAAAACACATTTTCACCAGCATGTCTGGTAGGATCTTACACATTTTGTTGTTCCTCTGACTTCAGTGTAAACACCTGTCTGATATTGGCAGTAGCTAATTTTGAGTCGTCCTCCTTCAGTA
This sequence comes from Fundulus heteroclitus, assembly GCF_011125445.2. Lineage (NCBI taxonomy): Eukaryota > Metazoa > Chordata > Actinopteri > Cyprinodontiformes > Fundulidae > Fundulus > Fundulus heteroclitus. Next base: position 20,619,801 of record NC_046378.1, on the reverse strand, counting down.
ACGGCATCCGGACAGAAGAGTGTTGCTGTTACCTTATCCTGGTAGCACTTTCGATGGTGCATTCACTGTTTGAAAGACCAATTAAGCCTAAAATCTTATGATTCCAGTCACCAGGAAATTTCTTGTTGCCATCCTACATTTATTATCATCAAAAACAATCCAGTAGCTACCCTAAACTCTTAATAAACAAATTAGCTCGTTTTTCATGACCACTAACAGCTGTAACTCTGCTGTTTTTCCCAGATTAAAGAAACACGCCAAGCCATTAAAGATTCTGAAAGTGGACTGGAGAAGATGAAGATCGGACACCACATCAAGGACAGAGGGCACGTTGTTGAGAAGAAACACAACAGGAAAACTGGAGAGAAAGAGTTCAACCAGGACTTTCAGAATATGGATGAATGTACATGAAAGCTTTGCATCTTTACACTTTAAGACAGTCTGACTGTTGGTCCCACTGTCATTCTTACTTTTACCTTTCCCCTGCAGCTGAAGCGCAGTCTTTTGACGATGAATGGCAGGAGGAGGTGTCCAGGTTTCAGTCAGCAGCCCCCATGTCTAATATAATGCAACCTCGGCTCCGTGCTGCCCATCATGCCGCCCTCCCTGGTCCTGAGCAACCCCACAGGTCGGTATTCAGGCTTCACGCAGCACTGAACAGGACTATACAGACAAGCAGACACATGGTCCATTCTTCAGATGCTGCATACCTAAGTTAAACTTAATCAGCTTGTGAATGTTATGTCCTTACTTGGTTTCTGTCTTTGTTTTTTTTTTCTAGAGATAAAAGAAAGAACAACTCTGGGGCTAAAGGCTCAGGCAACACCAAGAAGTAGAGATGTTGGTGTGTCTGTCTTTATGTTTAATTAAAGTCTTTTAAGCAACTTACAGTGGTACCTGTCCCCTCCAGAAACACACACCACATGTAACTGAGAAAGATGTGTTAGTAGTACAAATACGTTACGTTTCCTTGTGCCACCAACCCATCTGGTTTAAACAGACAGATAATTACCGAGCATCTAAAAAGCTTGATGTCAGTCTTTTTCCTTTTTAATCGGGTCTTTAGGACAGGTAATAATATCTGAAACACAGTAGTCTGAGGACCAGGTGTGTTAGAGCCATCTACAGCTCCAGTGTAGCTACGCTGAATAATCTTGTCCGTTCAAATCAGGGAACTTTGAGTTCCTGTTTAGCTCCAAGTGGCAAATCAAAATACATCACCAAACGATGTATAGGTTGCAAAAGAGCGTATTTATACCCAGTGACATCATTTAAAGTTTTTTGTTTTTTCACAAAGGAGGAACACATTAACTGCAACATGTTATTTCTAACGCCATGCAAAAGTATTCCTACCCAATAAACCCATCCAGATTTTGTTCCATTACAACCACAAACTTCTATCACATAAAGTTCCATCATGAGATCTAATGTGATGAACGAACACAAGGCATTGCCTAATTGTGTCATAATTACACCGACAGCCCTAAATAAAATCCAGTGCAACCGGTTGTCTTCATAATTCACTTCCATGGTAAGCAGACCCAACATGTGCGTTCTTTAATCCCAGTGGCTGCTCTGCGAAGCTCAGAGGTTTGTTGAAGAACATAAATGAAACGGCAGCGTTAAGACCGAGGAACACCGCAGACATGTAAAGGAGAAAAGAGGTTTAAAGCAGAGTTAGGTTATAAAACAATATCCCAAGCTTTGAACATCTCACATGACCGGTATCTGCAGATGGAAACAGCGTGGTCGTCCCTGTAAACTGGGAGCTCAGGCAAGGAGAACAGTAATTAGAGAAGCGCACAAGAAGTCCCTCTTACAGTTTCTCACAGCAAACGTGTGGAAGAACAAGTTCTGGTCAGATGAGATATAAAATTAATTTTCTGAGTTATGTCCAAAATGCTATGCTGCGCATGGAGGAAAAAACCAACATTGCATGTCACCTGGTACACATAATTTCCACCATGAAACACGGTGGTGACCCATCCTGCTGTGGGTTTATTTTTATAAGAGCAAAAAAAATAAATTTTATACATTATCACGTTAACAATCACAAATTTATAAAAAGCTACAATTTACATGTCTCTTTGTTGTTTAACACGGAGTTACTTGTGTGAAACATAGCAATACACACAGGATGTATCTAGTCGTGTTTGTAATTAGTATCCACGTGTGTTAATGCTGTAGTCTTTGTACAAATAATACTATCCCTTTCCTTTTTATATTGTTGCTCGCTTCCATTTGTTAAAACTCTGCGCTGTGCAGCAAAGTCTGGACAGCACAGGGATTACTCTCAGTAAACAAAACTTTATTCTTGTACGATGTGTGTTTAAACATTAGATCTGTGTCAGTTCAGGATGTCTGCAAATAAAACTTGTGAAACTCAATCTGATTTTATCTTGTTTCACCTCATTCAATATCTGGGCAGCAGTTCAATTATAATAAAGCTGCACATCAGGTTTATAGGAGCAGAAGTCTGCTTTAATGAGCCTTTTATGCCTGCTGGTCAGCCAGAGGAGTATTTTTGGATGGCAGCGCTTGTCAGTAGCTCAGATGTGCCTGAGGCGTTGCACAGCTGCAGGCCAACCATACGTCACTCTCACATGCTTGTATTATCAGACCATAAAACTTCAGCATACAGGAGGAAGACACTTCTGAGCCTCTGAGATGGATAAAGTTTCAGCCCAAAAACGCACTGTATAAAAGTAAAAAAAGATCTGTCCCACCTATTTCCTGAAAATTGTCAAATTTGCCTATGCGCCATAGTGTTACTCAACTGTCTGGTGGTTAATAAATTAATCGACCTCAAACCTTTTTTAAAATGTTTGTCAACATGTGGGTTTTTTTTTCCCCTGCTTTTGCTTTAACAGATGACCAGATAAACGTGTAAAAAACACTCCAGAAAAGTTTTAATAGTCAATAGAAATATGTTACAAAATAGGTAGCGCTACTTTGTCGCCTCCTGCTGGTCATACAAAGCGCAACTGTCAGGAATATTTACACAGCATTAACAAAACCAACAAAAATAAAATAAAAAATAAAAAACGTGAACAATGATGGATTTGCATCTTCTTGTTGTGACATACATAAAAAAAAAAAAAAAAAAAAAAAAGAATGAGAATATTCAGTCCGGGGTCTAAATGATAACCTGGGGCTGTCCCTTTCCTGCGATCTTCTTGGAGCACTCCAGTAAAGCATTGTGGATGTCTTTGGCACAGGAGATCTGAGACTTGATCATGCTGAGGTACTGGGCGTAAGACATGGACTCTGTCTGCACCGTGTCCGGCTTGGTGGCGGTGGGGACCAAATTGGGGGAATGTTTGGCGCTGTCGATGCTCTGAGAGAGGCACTCGTGCGCCAGACGCTGCAGACAGAATAAGTACATGTGAGTTAGTGAGGTAGAAATAAAGCACACGACGCCTCCGTGACAAAGTTATAACTCTGACAAAGGAAAAGCTACCAGTAACAATATTATATTAGGTACAGAATCAATGTCAGCTGATCATTAAGCCCTTTGGCTTTAATGCAGCAGGTAAATACGTATTAACACATCACCAATACTTTTTTTTTTTCAGGGTTATTGTGTCACTAGTGGCTTGTTTTTTTTTTTTTCCCCCGTAGTAGGCTGACAGGAAAGGATGTTTGAGAGAGGGGGGAAGACATGCGGTAAAGGACCTCTGGCCAGAATCGAACTCGGGTCTGCCGCATCGAGGACTAAGGTCTCCGTACGTGGGTCGTGCTCACTGCCCCTGCGCCATCGGAGCACGACCAATCTTAAGTAAATACATTTCTAAAAGGTGCAATTGACATGAAAATCTCACCAGATGCTGTTAACAACCTATCCAGTCCACACAGGAAAATAACTCAAACCACAGATATCCTTGAAGTAAATTGTGTGCCATAAAATGCAATGGAACAAGGAAAAAAATACTCTACACATAAAGAAAAAGGTCCAAAAAGTACACAACAGTGATGTCATGAGCTGAAATCTATCAGTCATTGGACAGCAGCCCTGCCAATCAGTCCAAATTAATATCGTACCTTAACTACTGAATCCTACGGACGGTATTGGATACAGAACAGTGTTTCACCTACTGAAAGGTTTCAGGGAGCACTGATGGGGCTATAACATGTGGAAACAAGACAATCACGACATAAAGCAGCCACAGCCAGGCGCTCCAGGCAAGGATTCAAACAAAGGCTGGAAAACAACCATCACAAGAGTTGTCCAGGAGCCAAGGACCTCTAGCGGAGCTCTTCGCAACCACCTGGAATTAGCAGAAACGACGGAGAAAACAACAGCAACGCTGTGGGTACACTCTCGCCATGCAAGGCTAGAATAGATTGCTGATAAAAAAAAAAAAAATTAAAAAAAAGCACACTGAAGTGTGTTTAAGGTTTGCTGAAGACTACGGACATATGCCTGAGAAATGGTGGGGGTTCATAGTCTGGGCAGATGAGACCAGAATCAGCCTATTTAAGTAATAATATAAAACCACAATAGAAACCATGTTTGAAGGTCAAAAAGCAGTCGATATTGCCCCCAAAAAGAAAAGTTTGGAGATGTGGTGCTGTTTGTCAGCATACGGCTGATGCAGAGTTCAGAAGTTGGAAGAATGAACAAATGATGAGGGAAAACTCTGCTGCCATCTTCTAGGAGGATGAAGATGAAGCAAGGGTGTTTAAGGCAATCCCAAAGAAGCAGCCAAGGAAGCGCTCAACCGATTTCAGGGAACCAAAATAACACTCAACACTAGAAAAAACAAGGGAAACACCTGCAGCTCAGAGTTCCTAGAACAGACCATCAGAACGTTCAGGGTATAAAGACTGTGTGGACAAATGGGTCAAAATCCCACAGGACTGGCTGGCTGGCTTTCCATACATGAGACTTGAAGCGGTCATTAAATGCATTCCGGTAACATGTTTAATCCCTTTCACATCAATGTGGGAATTACACATCAATTTATAGCCATTTATCATTTGATGTTTCTTTGTATGCGTGGATTGGATGGGTTGTTACCGCCATCTGGTGAGAAGTTGATGTCAACGGTAGCATCACAACACACACGTTTTTGGTTATAACTGTGACAAAATGTGTAAATATGGAAAAAAAAAAAAAAAAAGTGGTACGAATAATAATACAGATAATTCAAAGAAACCCGTGCAAAACCCTTTTTTTAATCAATTGCCGGAAATATGAGGTTAGTGGCTTCGGGACTCACCAAACACAGTTCTACTTGGTCGCAAAGGGCGTAAAACTCCTCTAGGCTTTTGTCAAAGCGCTGGACTGGAGTGTCGCTGCTTTTACTGGAAAAGACAGAAAAGGAGAAGCGTGTTTCAGAAGAGACGAGCCAACTTGTCTGAAGGGGGGGCCATTAAAGAAGCGCCGACGCTGTACTTACATGCCGTTATCAATGGACGTGTTATGGGCCAAATTCATCGCTGCAATCTTCATTAGATTCTGTTAACGGTTAAACATTTCAACGTTATTCAAGCAGACAGGTTGTCTTGTTGACGCACCAACAGTATATTTTTTTTTCTTTGGCCAACTAATAGGGGAGTAATTACCTGTAAACTCTCCTTCAGCTGCGGGATAAGCATCTTAAATCTGTGAACTGGATCAAAGTCTTGCAGCTGCTGCTGCGTTGATGCAGTTTGTTGTAAACCAGCTTGAGACATTTGACCGACAGCCTGCTGTTGCTGCTGGGACGCCATCTTGGTAACGCGATAACAAAGCTCATGCGACGTATCCGGTTTGTCGTGTTTTCAGAATAAAAGCCCTGCAAACTCCTGCGCCATTACCGAACGAGAAATATTTGTTGAATAAATTACTTTTCTTCACTACAAAAAAAAAAAAAAAAAAAAAAAATATATATATATATATATATATATATATATATATATATATATATATATATATATATATATATATATATATATATATATATTCAATCCGTGTCCTTTTGTAGTATAATTGTTTTAGATTTAGAAAAAACTTAGTTTACCGAAACAAGTTGTGATTGAAATCAGTTTGATAGAGCCCTCTAGTGGTAATATAAGTGTATATACATACTTGTTTGTAAATCATGCAATTAAACAAAGTGTATTTTAATTAAATTATAATCTCAATTACTTGAAATGCAACCTTCACACGGTGGCGACTGATTTATTTGAGTACTTGAGAATAGTACTAAATGTAATTTAGATAATGCTGTGCATTTCATCTATTTTTATTAGAGAGAGTAGTACATTATAGGGTAGCATAGAATATTTCCCTTTGTTTCGTTTTCTTTTGAATGTATGTTCGACTGTGGATACATTAGATTTTTATTACAACATAAGCATACTCTATAATGTCACACAGATCAATTATTTGTCAGACTTTTCTGTTAAATCAGTCAAAGCCCTTTTTGCAACAATCCTTGTGAGTTTGTCTCTTGTTTTGCTATTTTGTTGTAAATTATTATTCCATCAAGATAAGCTATTCCCTCCCAAAAACAAGCTGTCAGTCACACACGCCACCTCTGGTGACATCAAATAAAATACTATGCAACTGCTCAGAGTTCTGTTGAGTATTTAAATTTTTTGTTTCTCCACCACACCTTTTATTTGGGTGTATAAATCAAGGTACTCCTTTAAAGCTATTTACTTGTATTCTGTACGGCTGGAACAAACAGTTTTGAGCCGTATAGGAGAAAAACAGAGGCGCTTTGTGAAGAGGACCATCCCAAACTGGAACAGTCATATTTCTTCATCAAAGATCTTCAGTTATAAGTTCAACCAGACCATATAAAAACTGTATGGGCTAGTTGATACATTTCATTAAAAAGATCCTAGCAATGGCTCCTCCAAAATTGCTGTATCATCTGCAACTTCAGCCAAAATTCAGACAGACAGACTTATATTTACCATGAATGCACCTGCAGTATAGTTCATACCTTCATCAGCATCATTCCTGTCAACCATAGAGGGACAGCAGTCAGAAAGAAAGGAGTTGTTCTGGTAAGCCTGGACTGTATCTATTACCACTTTACAGTTAAGGCATGTACAATTTAAGGTTATATGAGCAGAGAGTACAGCATTTCATAATTTTAGAAATGATGGATGAAAACCAGTCAAATGGAAAAATTAAACCGGAGGATGAATACTGAAAGTTCTGAACTTGCTGTCGTAGTTAATTTGCTAAACTTTATTCTCAACAACAGTAGCAGGGGTGAAACACGTAAGCATCAACCCCTTGCAACTCTAATGCTTCATCATAGTTGTAAATCAGTCAAAAGTTGCATGACCACCATTATGTTTCCTACTACCACGCGATCAGCTCAAAAACGTCCCTCTTGTGATGTCATCAATTTTACACAGAGTAGAATTAATAATTTTTGTTCTTCAGTGTGCTGTTTCACTTCTTTGTATTTTGTTATTCACTACAATGGAGATCTGTACCACATGACCAAGCAATATTTATGTATTTTTTAACTTGAAACTGGCAATGCATTTTATTTTAAAGGAATCTGTAGGCCTACATACGTTTGTATGTCTAAACGCCACTGTGATTTAAAGTATTTGATTTAAAAAAGTGTAAGATCCTCGACCAAAATTGTCCCGCTCCTCGGTGGTTCCTTGAAGGCATCATAACAGCAGCAGCCCCGGAGGAGGCAGCTCCTTGCAGCGGTTGTTCCTGCGCAGAAACCCCGTAGTGCCGCCCCGAACAGAGCAGCGCCATTCGGCAACAGTATCCAAAATGGCAGGAGCTGATGGAGACGACTCTCTTTACCCTATCGCCGTCCTCATTGATGAGCTGCGAAATGAAGACGTCCAGGTAGTACTTGCGAGTAAAATGAATACATTTTGTTCGTATCGTGTAAAGCAAAAGTAACGCATTTTTTAAATGCGGGCCTCAGATTCCTGGCTAACCGTTTTAGCAAATATGCTAGCTAACGTTCCAGTTGGGGCCTGTCGGGAATTTTTCTCCGCCGGGCGTACCCCGCCTGGACAACCTTGTTTTTGTCGGAAGTAGAGACGGGGTTTGCTCTTCTGGAGCCACGAATAACGTCGGCCCCAGTCAGTTGGGGCCAGTATTTAAAAACACGGCCGCTTATTTTGTTCAAATTGTCAGAACAGCCCAACCAGGTCATTGAATCCGCTACTAGCATTATTGATTCGTTAGCATCTAGGACAAAATGACTGACATTACAGTGAGCGTTCCCGGCGCATCGACCCCTAACCCCGCAGGGTGTCGAAATTCCTATCACTAGCCTCCGTTTACCTCTTATTCACCTCACGGTCAGAGTTTTTGAACGTGCTACTTTCTTTTATTGATAAGTGGGACGCTAGCTAGCATTAGCTAGTCACCGACAGTCATGCAGATGCGTCGAATCAACAAAAACAATACGCTTCAAGCTAATTTCTATAATACAGGGTATTTGGATTTTTATGCGGAACGGATTTATGCTGTAATAGTTTTGGCCGCATTGTTAATTAAGGTCCTGTTTGATCATCGTTTTTCCACAGTTACGACTGAACAGCATCAAGAAGCTGTCTACTATTGCTCTAGCGCTTGGCGTAGAGAGGACTCGCACTGAGCTCCTTCCCTTCCTCACAGGTAACGCCCTCCGATCTGAGGCTTGTTAATAAATGGAAGATTTATGATCATGTCCTTATCCATATCTTCTCACTGGTCATTCTACCGACTTTCAGACACCATCTACGATGAAGATGAGGTGCTTTTGGCATTGGCAGAGCAGCTTGGCAATTTCACTATGTTGGTGGGAGGACCAGAGTATGTCCACTGTCTCCTGGTAAGTTTGGATCTGTTAGAATGACCAAGAAAGCTTCAGTAGATACGGGCTGCACAATGTGTAATGGTGTGTAACTGTCGTAGAGAAAAGCCAATTTCCTCTCAGTTTGGAGACACAGGGTAGACTGGTCCAAGCAGTAAATTGGAAAGCAAACATGGCCTTATGAAAATCATTTTGGTAAAAGGACTGTTTGAACCGTTTACCACAAGTGTTTTTTCCTTTCCTAGCAAGGATATCATAAATGTAGAGTGAAACATGCGTCCTTTTGATGGAACTTCATCATCTAATCGTTTTATATATATTTTATTTTTGCCTTTTAATCAAAGCAACAGTGTCTTAGTTCCGATCTTTGTTTGGTCGTTGCATGTCTTGGAAATGTGCACCCTTCTGATATTCAGCGCTTAGTAAACTGGTCCAGTTTAATTAAAAAATTAGACTTTCTTGCTGATTGCTATTGTAAAAAGGAATCAAAGAATCGTAAGCGTTAATCTACTTTACTGTTGGTACTTTTGCTGATGGCAAAAATCATGTTTTGAAACCTGATTAAATGTTATTGTGTAAATGTTATTGTGTAATGTTTAGCTGTACAGCTGCATTACAGAATGTAGCTGTTGTAATGCTGTGTACTTTTTGATAACGGGGAGGCTTTACTTATAGGCAGGTATTTTCTGTGGGACCAGGTCTGCATGCCTTAATATATTCATAGCCAGAGTGACTTGAAACTTTTTTATCGATATTGCGATATTGATAAAGACAGCAACCACAATTTACATCCATGTTGCCCATTCCTACCTAGGATTACATCATAGTCCTATTTTTTTAATTTAAAAAGGGCGTTTCTTTAGAGTATTATTCTTCTAAATGTACTGCCCAGTCGGCAAAATCTCTTGTAGCTTACGATTTTCTGCTGATCACTTTTTTTATATAGTTTGATGAAGTTTGACACAGAGGTCTACCTTTCTCTAACCCTGTTCCTGTCTCTGATGCACAGCCCCCTCTGGAAAGTCTCGCTACAGTTGAAGAGACGGTAGTCCGAGACAAAGCTGTGGAATCCCTGCGGAAGATCTCACAGGAGCACTCTCCAGTTGACCTGGAAGTTCACTTTGAGCCTTTGGTGAAACGGCTGGCCAGCGGTGACTGGTTCACCTCTCGCACATCAGCTTGCGGCCTCTTTAGTGTTTGTTATCCTCGTGTCTCCAGCACGGTCAAGGCTGAAATTCGGCAGTAAGTAACAGTCTGAGAGAGCGAACCTGTTCAGTTTGTTACATTTGAATTTATTTTTTTTACCATGATTCATACTTCATGGTATTTTACAGACGTGTGTGTTTGGGTGTGCTGTAAGAACGGCTGCTGAATACGTTTTCTGTTGTGACCAGGCATTTTCGCACCTTGTGCTCTGATGACACTCCTATGGTGCGTCGAGCTGCTGCATCTAAACTGGGGGAGTTTGCCAAAGTTCTGGAGCTGGAATATGTAAAGACCGACATTATTCCTCTTTTCACTGCTCTGGCGTCAGATGAGCAGGTATGAGCATGTTCGGTTTTGAGAGAAGCGTTCATGATTTGACTGTTTTACCAAATGGCGAAGCTGATCTCATCGCATCTCCATCAGGACTCTGTCCGGCTGCTCGCAGTGGAGGCTTGTGTCAGCATTGCCACGCTCCTGCCTCAGGAGGACCTGGAGACATTGGTGATGCCAACCCTGCGCCAAGCTGCTGAGGATAAATCCTGGAGGGTTCGTTATATGGTGGCCGATAAATTCTCAGAGGTACGTCACTGACTTTTTTCACCATTAGGCTGGCTTTAGTGTGAGTTTCCATCACGTAACAACCAGTTATTGTCATACTGTAGATATTGTGGACAAATCTTTTTATAAAAGAGGAAATGACAAATTTGTATTTATATATTTCTAAAATTAAGGGAAAATATGTTTGGATTAATGTTTTCTAGTCAGGTGTGTGCACAGAGTTGGACAGAACATTTAATGGCTAAGTAGACAAAAAAAGTATACATTTTAAGGGCTTTTAGTTTTCAACATTTCAAGATTCAAGATAATTAATGATCCCCGTAGGGAAACGACTTTTTTCAAGTCATCGGGATATAAGAAAAATGTATATAGACAAGATGTACATAAAAATAAAGTAAAATAAGAACAACACTAAGGAAGGAGTAAGATTAGCAAAAGATGTACAAGTCCAATCAATCTTGTTGAAGTACAAGAAATTCTGACATTAGTTACATTATGTAGTACTTTTTAAAGATCCATGCTGTTGAGAAAAGCTAATCTTTTTTTCTAATAATTTTATTGAAGTAAAAGTTTTAAATGCAGTTTTAAAAAGTACTAAAACCCAAACCATGTGCTAATTGCTGCATGTGTCGCCATTCTCTGGGATTCAGGTTTTTACCAGTACTATAGTGACTATATCTGCTTTTCACATTTTCATCTAAAAATGTTTTTTTTAACATAATATGTTGGTTATTAAAGACACATTTGCCCCTTTCTCTTGCCATGTAGCTGCAAAAAGCTGTGGGCCCAGAGATCACGAAGAACGACCTGGTCCCAGCGTTCCAGAATCTCCTTAAGGATTGTGAAGCTGAGGTCCGCGCTGCTGCTGCCAACAAAGTCAAAGGTTAGACACTCGTTCCAAAGAGGCGCTGCCTTGCTCTAAGGTTTTTAGGCATCCTGTCCTGCGATCTTAATGTTTTTTTTATTTTTTGGTTTAGAGTTCTGTGAGAATCTTCCAGAAGATAACCGTGAGCAGATCATCATGAGTCACATCTTGCCCTGCGTCAAGGTAAAGAAATATTAACTTTCTGTTTTTCTTTTCTTTTTTTTTTTGTTGTTGTTGTTCATTCAGCTCCTACCCTCACAAAAGACACTGAGTCTTGGTGAGTGCTGAACATGGGTTTAGCTGCTGATCAGGCTTATCTTTTTTTACTGTCTTCCTTGAGGCTTTATGTGGACATGTGATGGCCTGACGATCCCTCTATGTTTTTACAATGCAGACAACTTAGTCTTTGCTAGAGACAGTGTATGATTGCCATGTATCAGTAGATATGTTAAGATTATTCTGAAGGCTATAGATATAGTTTTTTAGATAGAATTTTTAAATATTTTTTTGTTTTTGTGTTCTGGCTGCTTTTACTTTTATCGCATCTTGAAAGTACTTGATTGATTCTGTAACCCGTTACATATTATTCAATCATTCTGGATCAATTAGAGATCAAACTAGTTGCAAGGAATAAAATAATCATAATTTATCAAGGAACAGAAAATGAAAATAACAATGACTGTCGACTTTAAATTAGAATTAGAGCAGATGATACATGTAGCTTCTAAAGCAGTATGTAGGACTACCATATTTAAAACACGTTTGGTGTAAACTCATTTGGCGTCATTTTATACTTGTACCTAAACATATTTGCGCTCCTAAACAGTACAGCATTTTGTTCATCCATTTATTGGTGATGCAAATTTGGAGCAGTAATTAGTAAAGTTGTTAATAAGAAAAATCTTTAGCTTTTTTTTTGTTGTTGTTTTTTGTTTATTCGCACAAGTTCCATAGGAAATGAATGGAGAAGGAGCGACGTCGCTCCCAGTGTGTCGAACCCACTCTGCGGTGCAGCTACGATAGCATAGCAGGGTTCGCACACTATTGCTATTTTTTCTGAGTCTGCTTCCGCTTAGCCATAATGTTTCCACACCACTGAAGTCGTTTTATCTCTTTTCTATCAACGCCTCTCTTTTTCGGGACTTTATCCTGACGTCTTTAGCCTTGCTTAACCTTTTTGGTCTCGCTCCTGAAGTGTTCATAACTCGCGCTGACCGATTCACAAGGCATAACAGCACGAGAGTCAACTAAGAAGGAACAAATATCGATCATTATGTTTTTAATGATCATTGCAAACCCAAATTGTAATCAAGATCAATGTGGGAGTAATCACCCAGCCCTCTCCAGCACATCCCAAAGATTCTCAATGAGGTTAAGATCTGGACTCTGGTGGCCACTCCATGTGTTAAAACGATTCATGCTCTCTGAACCACTCTGCATGATGGGTGAATCACTTCACCTGCCTCTCTTCCCACCCTGATGCTCCCATCACTCTGGATCAGGGTAAATCTGGACTCATCAGACCATAGCACCTTCTTCCATTCCTCCAGAGTCCAATCTTTGTGCTCCCTTGCAGTTTTTCCCTGTTAGCCTCACTGATTAATGGTTTTCTTAAGGCTACACATCTGTTCAGTCCCAAACCTTTGAGTTTCCTTCACATATCGCGTGTGGAAATCCTCTTATCTTCACTATTAAACATAGCCCAGAGTTGTTTTGTTTTTCTTCTATTTGATTTGAAACGTTTAAGTGATCGCCGGTTATTCAGGATATTTTTCCGGACACATTTTTTTTCCTCAAAGACGATGGTCCCCACTGTCCTTACAGTTTTTGATAACGCGTTGGACGATTCTTAGCCCAATTTTGGTTGTTTCTGCAATCTCCTTAGATGTTTTCTCGGCTTGATGCCTGCTAATGATTTGACCCTTCTGACATTTTTTCCACTACCACAGGATGTCTTAGACATGGTTGTTTAAGAAATGAGAAGCAACTCATTGCATAAGTTGGGTTTAAATAACTTGTTTTCAGCTGAAACATAATCACCCGTGCAGTAATTATCCAATGGGATACTTGTACCTATTAGCTTAGTTAAATCCAGATGCCGACTTTTCTTTTTTTGGCCAGGCAGTGTATTTTTTAGATATTTTTTAAAACTATCATTATGTTCTGACAGTAAAATATGAGACAAATTATCTGTGTGGGGGGGAAAAAGTCAAGCTCCACTCAGTGGTCCTACTGTTATTGGTAGAAATACACCGCTCCCGGTCAGAAACATCCAATCAGAGTCAGGAGGAATGTCTGGCTCTGATTGGCTGTTAGCAGTGTCAATCACTCCCCCGCAGAGCGCTACCGTCATTCAAACTCAAGATTGCCTCTGGGCATCAGCTGTGTGGAGAAACAACCTGCCTTACAGGAAAACTGCCGATTTCTGGAGTAACACCTGCTGAGGAAATAAAGACGGCAGATTAGGGGAGGAGCTGCGGGCGGAGGGCAGCAGTGCTACATGGAGGGACCTGTAAGGCGTGCTTGTTCAAATTTCTAAACCAAATCCACAGTTTGCTCAAAACTCCCTCCTGCAGTTTAAGGCACTAATTCCAGCATTTGCACACTGTTCTACTGCGTTAGAACCAAATAAGACTCCTTTTCTGCAAGACCGTTGAGTTTTTTTTTTTTTTTTTTTTTTTTAGTTTTCTGCTTAGCTGCAGATCAGACATCGAGTTAGCATCTTGAAGCTCCGCTCTAAGGCCTCCAACAGTAGGAGCCTGGGGCTCTCTATGACAAAATAAAGCTAATTCTAACCTGTTAGACTCGTTTATCTGTGCTGGAGAACAAAGTTCATGATGCCTGGTTAATTTTTGGCCCAGTCGTGTTTCAGTAAATTGGCAACATTTGGTCTCAGCAGGGTAATGTAGTTTTTTTATTAATGTAACTCTATAAGTTACAGTAAATAAGATTGAACAATCTACACTCTAGTTGTTAAATTGAGGGATTGGAAGTCACCATAGATGGTGTATTTTCACATTAGTGTAAAGGCTTAATGGTTTTACTCGTAGTTGAGGTGCATGTACACTTATAGATGTCGTAACTTGACCAGTAGATGGCACTATTGCTGTTCTGTAAAAAACAATGTTCTCAGAAGCCACACGTCATTAAAAATCCTTCATTTCCTTGATTCACTGACTGGTACATTTACTGAAAACAGTGTCGGGTCTATATATCAATATTGGTCAAAGTCATGAAAGGAAACCTTCCTCTGCTTATCATGACAACATGGAAGCGAAGCTGAGCGGGTAGTTTTCTTAGAAAACTGAAGCTGTCATGCCCACACAAGCCCGTATCACCTGAACATACAACAATCCATCCCTGGAGCCTTGTTATTTTCCTCTAATTATAAAATAAATGTTATAGCAGGTTTTCTTGGTTTGTTTTAAATTTGAATCCTAGTAATAGACTTGATTATTGTGTCCAGCCTGTACTGTTTGTTCTGATTTTTTTTTTTTCTTGTCGTCTCTGTGTCCCGTCCCTGACCAGGAACTGGTTTCAGACACCAACCAGCATGTGAAGTCAGCCCTGGCCTCAGTCATTATGGGTCTTTCCACCATCCTGGGCAAGGACAACACAATAGAGCACTTACTGCCTCTCTTCCTGACTCAGCTTAAGGACGAGGTAACCAAAACGGGACGCTTCTAAACACCAGCCCCGGCTTCTTTGTTTGGCTGTTGTGTGTGTGTGTGTGTGTTTGTTTGTTTTTTAAGTACAAACTATATGTGATGGAAGTTGTTAAAGTTGTCAATCATAACAAAAGTTCCTGGCTAGACATGTAAAGTTTGCTGTTTCTTTCTGACCGTCTAAAACGCGGCACCTAGCTAAAGCCAACGAGACGTACCTGTCTGCCGCCTGGTCGGGTAGGAGGATGATTCATGCGGTTGGCAGCCGAACTGACATCTTCTAATTGGGGACCGGCTGCAGTCTAGGGAGACGTGCTAGAAAAACCTGGACGAAGTTTAAGCAGAAAGTCTCCTGCTTGGTGCATTTTGACATTTACAGATTTGAGAAGTGGAATTTGACTGGAACCTAAGCGGGGGGGTTTAGGTGGGGTAGCCGGGCAGCTCCTGTTGTTTGAGCGCCAGATTTCGCCTCTTCAAATGTTTGTTCGGGTGTCGGAAGAGCTAAGCTAAGTATTTCGAATGAGTTAGATTTGCTTTTTGCCATCAGAGAAATGAATGCTGCAATACATTTAGCTTTTTTTGTGCATCCAGGACAAACAATCCAGCTCATCTTTCATCAGATAACTTTAGTGATTTGAAAACAGTTTGCATATGAAATTAGGTAAGTTTGCTCACAAAGGCATGCAAATGTGTCGGAGGGTTTGGCCTTATATAACGCAGGTGTAAAAATGGCCCCTTCTCCTCAAAGCACCGAGCATCACTGTCGGACTTTATTAATGTCCAGACTCACGGCTTTGACTTGCAAATTTCACTTGAAGGCGTATTAATCAGAGCTGTGTTGAACGGAGAATGAAGGAGAAAAATCTACCGTTTCAGCTGGTCAGTGGGTCGCTTTTACTTATTTTACCTGTCTGGAGATTTGGGGCTCTTGTTTGTAATGTATTGCACTGCATTAAGGCTGACTTTTGGTGTAAGAGTGCAACTGCTACATCCTCTATATTTCATCGTCTTAATTTCCCTTTCAGTGCCCTGAGGTCCGCCTGAACATCATCTCCAACCTGGACTGTGTGAACGAGGTGATCGGCATACGTCAGCTGTCCCAGTCCCTGCTGCCGGCTATCGTCGAGCTCGCCGAGGATGCAAAGTGGAGGGTCCGCCTGGCCATCATCGAGTACATGCCTTTGTTGGCAGGACAGCTGGTGAGTCACATGGTCGACAGGAAACACTGTTTCTGATATCCTACGCGCTGTCTCGTTTGTGAACAGAAATATTAGCAGTTTATAAACAAACATATTGAAGGACCCAGATTTGGCGGCTGGTATCTAAAAAGTGTCTCTAATTCGGCCGCCCGTCTCTCCTCAGGGGGTGGAGTTCTTCGATGAGAAGCTCAACACTCTTTGTATGGCCTGGCTCATTGATCACGGTAAGCCTCCTCAGGAGTCGCATCCGGCTGCGACAACGTGAGACCGTCACAGCGCAGCTTTTGAAGCTCGCTTTTACGACAGCTCTTCTGTTTCCACACAGACAGTCGATGATTAGCACAACAGTGAACTTTGGCCTTCAGGAATGAGACCGAGGGCAACGTTAGGAGTGAGATAACGGCAAGAAGGGACGACATGTGGCGGTTAGAAGCTCTCGGCTGTATTGTGCCCGTTAAAGAGTTGTAGCTACTATCGCTTGATTACAAAATTATCCCATTCGAAGGGCGGTGGCTGCTAAATGATTTTGTCTAAAGTTTGTGTCGCTACAGTAGGGCTGGACGCTAAAGAAAAAAAAGCATATCGATAAAATGGAAATCCTACTGATCGATGTCAATAATTAACAACTAATTCAAAACGTATTTAAGTACAGCCCTGACCATTTTATGCTGTTGCTTAGCGACCTATTTTTAGATGCAGAATCAGGATTTATTTTTTCCGGCGTAACGGTGGACGGCTGGCGGGATGCGCGCCTGTGTCGGTGTGTTTGGAGGCCGCTGTTCTCTGGTGTCCTTCAGTTCCCTAAGCAGAGCGTTGCTGTTCGTTAGGCTAATAAGAGCTAGCGCTGGGTAATGTGGTTCTGGAGGTTTATAGTGGCGCTGATGCACGTTCAAGAGCTTTACTGACTTTTCTATGTTGCTCTCACACATCCGTGTCGTACCGACCGTAACGCTCATAAAAAATTAGCGATATGGTCTGATTTCAGCGTACCAGTTTATTCACGCTGGAACGCGCTGGCGAGAACCCTGAGAACACACAAACGCTGAATTTAAACTCAACCTTTTTATTTAACCAAGTTTTTACCAAAACTGTAAGTTTTAAAAGAAGAAAAAAGAACGAGTGTGCTCTTATGGCTTTGAAGGGGGCGGAGCTTGGTGACAGTGCGTTAATGACTGGAATAATAATCTACATAGCTAGAATGCAAAAGGAAGGAAAACTGTTATTTTATTGAGCTTTTTATTTGCCCTTTTTTCTATCGATATATAATATTATAGAATTATTGTCCAGCCCTGTCCATCCATCCATTTTCTAAACCGCTTTATCCCTCATGGGGTCGCGGGGGGTGCTGGTGCCTATCTCCAACGTTCACTGGGCGAGAGGCAGGGTACACCCTGGACAGGTCGCCAGTCTGTCGCAGGGCAACACAGAGAGACAAACAGGACAAACAACCATTCACACACACACTCACACCTAAGGACAATTTGGAGAAGCCAATTAACCTAACAGTCATGTTTTTGGACTGTGGGAGGAAGCCGGAGTACCCGGAGAGAACCCATGCATGCACAGGGAGAACATGCAAACTCCATGCAGAAAGACCCAGGGGTGTACTCGAACCCAGGACCTTCTTGCTGCAAGGCAACAGCGCTACCCACTGCGCCACTGTGCAGCCCTGTGCTAAGGAATAATATAACTTCTTTATCTGTTAAAATCCCTGATTTTTCAGCTGTGTAACATAATGTATGTCATTGTTTTTCTCACCGTTGGTTTGAAATTTAAGCTTGACAATTCACCAGAAAACAAACAAGTCTAATAGGGAAAGAGAAAAATCTACAGTAAGTCTCCACGCCCTGATACTATGTTGAAGCACATTTTAGTTCAAATTGATCTCTTTAGTTTCGTGGGAACGATGGCCTAGTGGTTAGAGAGCAGGGTGCTTCCTTTCTGGACAGACTGCACGGTTCCTTTCCTGGTTCAACTCCCACAGACTGCCTCTGGGTCCCTGAGCAAGAACCTCAGCCCCAGAATGCTTCAGCATCCCACTCCTCCGGAGGATGAATTTCATTTTAATCTGTTTCAGTGACAAAGATGCTCATTATTATATTAAGGTGACAGTCCAGATTTGGTATCAGACTCGACTCTCTGGCTTTGTCTTGTGAAGCTGTTGTTTTATTAAATGGGGCGGATGCTGCGACTCTGATGCTAAAAGTGGAATCTGTCTTCGTCTTTCTCTGAAAGCCTGAAGGTTTCAGATTTTCCTCCAACCTGAGGAAAATTTAGCCGTAGAAAAGTCACCACAGACTGCGACGCTGCCGCCGTGGCTGCTCAGCCCGGGCTTGTGGACGATACAAGGGATTGTTGTGATGACCCAATGTTCCTTTATTTTGTGTAATTGTTGATGACCGGCCATGTTGTGTCTTTATATATTGGTTTAGACTTTGCTTTGTTTCCCTTCTCCTGACCAATACCTTTTTGTGCAGTATTGGTTTTAATCATTTCTAACCTTTCTGAGGCTTTGGCTTTAACTAAAGTAGGCAAACGAGCAAATGTCAGGCTCTTCCTGACATTTGCTCGGGTTCTTCAGAGACCCCGTCATTCCTGGCAGCTCTGCAGGATCAGCAGCTTGTTCCTGTTTGCGGCTCCGTCAGTCTCCCACTGGATGGCAGCCGCTTAAATAAGGACTGCATGTAGATGTGCTGGGTCGCTGTAAAGCTGAACCGCTCCTTTTCTTCAAAGCACCTTTACGGAGATCAGGAGGAAACATTTGCTGGTGACCGATTATCTGGAGAGGAGGTTCCCCCCTCCAGGACGCTGTATTAAAGGAGAACTCGCTGAGTAAGGCTCTGTACCGGTTGCAAAGTGTGTTTAACAGCGTTGAAGCTGGGTTAGGTGGAGTGAGGTGCTCTGATACTATTTAAAAGTTTTAAAGCTGTTTACACTGGAGTAGATTTTGGTGATTTTGTCCCAGGAGAAGTCGACTACTAAAGCGTCCTCAGTTGCTGCCCTCTGACAGCCACTGATTTAACCTCATTTTATTGAATCTACTCTTGTTTGCTGAAAGTAAACGAGGTTAGGTCTCTAATTAATATCTGCCAGCAGGGGATTGCTTGTTGCTTTGATTTGATCAGGGGGGGTCGTAGCATCTGACGAAGAATCTGCCGGTCCAAGCAGGTTAAAGTTGCATTAAGCTGAAACAGGTTTTAGGAAATGATATGCAATGAAAAAAATTACATTTTCCCAGTAATCTGTCTCCATAATTCATCCGAAAAGAGCTGATTGCAGAGTAAAATAAATCCTTACACGTTGCTTTAGTGCGTGGGTGTTAAAACCGCCATAGATACAAAATGGCAACACATGGTTATGAAATAGGGACACATCCTAACAAAGGAGCTCTTTTGATGTATGGACTAAAAAAAAAAAAAAAAGCCCAGTTGGGTCACTGTCAAACCCCCCCGCCCCCTCCACGTCTATTATTCTGCGCTGCAGCCGTCTGTCCTCCAACCCTGGAGGAGGCGCGCGAATGTTCCCTCCCGTACAACACACCCCGCTGAGTTTTAGAAGCTCCACGTCTAACATGAAGCGTTCCCCGAGCATGTGCTGTTCTCCTGACACTGAGTTTCCAATTAGAGAGGCAGAAACTCTGCGATGAGGACAAAGGGCCAGCTGGGTTACATCATTGGAATGCTGCTAGTGTGAGTTTCTGTGTGTGAACGGCGCGGGTTAGGGCTGTGCCACCCTTACGTAAGCCCTGCACAGAAAGAAGACAGCCCTCTCTCACACACGGGCCGCATCAAAAGCAGAACTGCTCGTTTCACTTCTACTCTTCAGAGTAAAAGGTTTAGATTTTAAGTAGGACTTTAAGCTAGGTTAGGTAGGGTGTTATTTTGTTGGGGTTATGGTTGGAAGAACTGTAGCACAGCAGAGACGTTTAAAACTCTCTGGTTTTACAGCCTCATGCTTCGGCTTTTCTCACAGCGAATGTCCAGGTTTGAGTTTTTAGCTGCATGAGAAGATAACGGTCAAAATATTAGTTTTTCTGGGTTTAGTTTTGGGGGTTAAGTTCCAGCATAGAGCTGAAATGTCCTTTTCAGACCTAGCTAACTTTTATACAATTATTAGAAATTACTGCCAAGCAGTTGTTGCTATCACGTTAGCCTTGGCTTCCCTGTACCTTTATGTGTATCCTGAACAGCGATGATTTACCACCTTCAGTGTTTCTCGTTCAAAACGATGAAACTTCAGCACTAGCTGGAGCGTGTTGAGCTGATCAAGTCTCCAAGCGTTGTAAATTCACCTCCTGTCTCCTTTTTGGAAGACTTCATTAAAGCAGATAAAGCTGGGGCGCACTCGTGGCGTAGCGGGTAGCGCCACCAATGTTTGGAGACCTTTAGTCGTCGACGGTTTCGAATCCAACCCGAATCCGACCCTTTGCCGCGTGTCTCTCCCCTTCCGCCCCTTTCCTGTCAGTCTACTGTCAATAAAAAGCGAGCCATTAGAAGCTGCAAAAAACAAACAGATGAAGCTAACTTCAGGGTTCACCTCCTTTGTAGCAACTTCCTCACCAAAGAGTGTTGTCACTGTGCCTTCCTAGATGTCTACATGTGCCTCCTCCTTGGCAGCGAGGTTAGCGTCTGTTGTTTCTTGGTGCATTTCTCTGAACGGCCTCCAGGTCGTCCCTCCTCTCTGAGCGCCGGCCCATGCCTCCTCAGCCATCAGAATAATCCGCCTGTGTTTCTTTTCAGTTTACGCCATCCGTGAAGCAGCCACCAGCAACCTCACCAAGCTGGTGGAGAAGTTCGGAGCCGAGTGGGCCCAGAACACCATCGTCCCCAAAGTGCTGGGAATGGCCAACGATCCCAATTACCTCCACAGGATGACCACGCTGTTCTGCATCAATGTGAGCAAACGCCGCCTCCTGGAAACGGTCGTTTTCATTTCCCCCCCCCCTGTGCCGCTCTCACCTGTCCGTCTCCACCTGCTGTCTAAGGCTCTGTCAGAGGCGTGCGGCCAGGAGATCACCACCAAGCAGATGCTCCCGGTGGTCCTGAAGATGTCCAACGACCAGGTGGCCAACGTGCGTTTCAACGTGGCGAAGTCCCTTCAGAAGATCGGCCCCGTCCTGGACAGCAAGTATGTCGGCTGTTTGTTCCTCAGACTAGAGCAGAGATCTAAAGGTGAATGAAGCTGACGCTCGGTGTGTTTACCTCCAGCGCCCTTCAAACGGAAGTGAAGCCAGTGCTGGAGAAGCTGTCCTCTGACTCAGACATGGATGTTAAGTACTTCGCCCAGGAGGCTATTAGTGGTGAGCCTTTTTCTCCTCCTCCTTGTGGAACAACTTGGACGTTAATTGTTTTACTTTTCAGACTTTAACAACATTTTTTCTCTCTCTCTCTCCACAGTTTTGGCTCTAGCATAACCAACCCATCACGGCTAACCCAGAAACCCCCCCTGACTCAAAGATCCACCCAGGTTTAGCAGATATTTATTGATGTTCAGGAACAACTGGTTGATGTATAGAGAAGCTGTTAACAATTGTTTTTTCCCCCCCCCCCCCCCCCTCGCTGTTTTGGTTTAGTTCCCCTGCTGTCCAGTGATAGTCCACGTCCAAGCTAGCGCAGGCTTCTTTAAATGTCCTTTTTGCTGTAAATGGGCGCTTTTATCCGGCCTCGGTGACGATTAAAATAGAATTAAGTGGTGCATGATGAAAAATGTGCCGCTGTACTCGCTAAGCGTTGCTAACCGGACCCCTCCCCCGGTCTGCTGCGGCAAGCTGCATCCGTGCGCCCCTCCCGGGACCGTGCTAGCTCTCTGCTGCTGCTGCTGCGCTTCTTCTCCCAGTGCTAGGTGGAAACTGGCAGCCTGCAGACGGTGAAACGCGCTCCTTTCTTTGCAACGCTTCCTCCTCCAGAGAACGCCTGGAGCTTCGTCTGCGTTTTTACAGAACAACGGTGAGAACGCCCCCCTGGTAGGATACGTCGGGCGTGAATTGCTGCATGTAATCGGCGTCTGGACGATCGCATGTTGTCATCGGGCTGCCGCAGCGTCCCGGCTACCAGACCTGCAGCAACACAGTGAATTGGTCAAACTAACACATTGCCTCGGCCTAGCGCGTAATAGGGACCAACCCACATTTAGCATGATGCTTATAATCACACGTGATTCACTCATCTGTGGACAGCATCCCCCCCATTTTTTTTTTTTTTCTTTTTGGATGAACCGCTTTACTCTAAAAAGAAAGAAAAAAAATGTCCTGTAATTTCTTGGTTGTTATTGCATGATAAAGCTATGTTGTTGACAGCTATCACGGTAAACAGAAAACCACGACGGTCTTAACGCCAACCGATCTCTTCTTTTCTCTTTTCTGTTTTTCTTCCTCCAAATTCATGCCAAGTCCTCCACCCAACAGTCTAGAAAGCATAAAGTTGGCGAACGTTGTTGCATTGAGCCAAACGCCTGCTTTCAGAGGCAGTGGGAAGGGAGAGCTGGGTCAGCGTAGAGCTGCATAATGTTTTATTATGGGGTGGGTGCCGGGCTGAATAAACATATGGGCTGTTAATAAAAGGAACTTTTGTCTTTGCTGAACTGCTCCCCCTGTTCATCGCCCCCCTCCTCCCTCCCCTCTCATTCTTCTTCTCTTGAATAAACCTTAATTGTCGGATTGTCTTGTATCACAAAGACTGTGCTCTGGTTTTTATTTTGACTTCACAGTTGAAAAGCTGTACTACTGTATCTTGATCCAAATAAAGTAACAAACAAGCTGTGTACACGTCGCTTCTGGTTTGTGCTGCTCGGTACGGTGCGTCGCCTCTCCGCCAGCTTCGTGAAAGCGAAGGAAGGTCAAAAGTTGATGTATTTGATTGGAAATTTAGTATGTGGATGTGCACTGCAAAAAGAAATCTAAAAAAAAGTCAAATGTTCTTAAAGTTAGTGTATTTGTCCTTGATTTGAGCAGGTAAATAATGGAATGAGTATTTTGACCCCTACAATAAGATAATTAGACATCCTGCACTTGAAATAAGATAATGGAGATGAATTGTTCCTATTTTAAGAGCACAAATCTTATTCCATTGGCAAATCATCTTGTTTACCTGCTCAAATCAAGGACAAATACACACTTTAAGAACATTTTACTTATTTTTGCAGTGTGAAATGGAAGGATATGTTGAAACATTTCTACAAATCAGAAAACTGAGCAGGTTTTTGTCTCCAGCCACACTTTCCAGGTTTTACCATAAATCCTCAGGTATATTTGACTGCACCGTTCTACCATGATTATGCTCTGATTGAAAGCATTGCATTGTGGGTCTGAACGCATGTTAAAGGAGCTATAAGTAATGACACCTAGTGGTTAAAATAATACGCTATGCCTTTTACGGAGGCCCGCCATTTACCCAACGCTGCTGCGGTGGTAAAACTCCACTGAATGGTTATTTCCACAGGATAGGCCATGGGTTAGAGAAAATTAACGCAAAAAAAAAAAAAAAATGGACCCATTTGTGTCAATTTAGACTTTTTATCCAAGGGTTTAAACTGAAGCTGCGCTCAACCAATGACCGGGCAGAACCGGGACATTAGCCAATCAGAGAGTAGGGCGGGTCTTTCCAAAGCGGATATCTGCAGGTCTGGAGTTTTGTCCATAATTTTAACTTTTGGAAGAGCGTCTCAAACTGGCCACAGAAGGCATAAATGAAAGCATGCTGCTCAAATGTTTTCTTTGGATTTATGCGAACCAGCAACTAGCAAAGTGCAGCGCATTGAACATCTGACAACAACGTTGTTGGTAAGTGTGTGTATCGCTGCTCTTGGAGTTAAACTAATAAGTTATTTCCACCTGTCAGTGTTTATTCCCTGGCTTCCAGTAATTTAGCTGATTAACGCCGCCGACCAACCATGGATTCTCCTTGTGATTCCCTATTACGTTTTTATTTAACACACGAAGAAGAGTAACGAGCTAGCTCAGGCTAACTTAGCATAACGCGCTTATTTATTTATTTTTATATTATTGAAGAAGGAGGGTCGGATTGTGAAACAATGTCCCACATTTGACTGGGTCATATTCGGAAAAAGTAAAAAAAAAAAAAAAATTATTCTACGTGTGCTTTTGTGAAACAAAGAACCCAGAGCTGCAGTAATCCTCACTTATCCTATCGGCTGTCAGACAATATGCAGCAGCTGCGCACCGGAACTCGTTAAATAAAATCACAAGGATTTTGTTGCATACAGATTAAGGAAACTACGTCAAACAAATAAAATAAATAAACTGCAGCTACTATGGACTCATTTTTCCTCCAACCCAAAACCACCTGCCAGCCAAGATTCACAATATTTAACTTTACGCAAAAGTGTAATGACATTTTTCTAATTAAAAAATGTTAATCTTTAAAAGCAAATAACATTTTTTCATGAACTTTGAGAAATTGAGCAACAATAAACTTTTTTTAAAAATGTAACATCCCATCCATTGATTTTCCTATACCTGCTTTTCCGTACAGGTCTTACTTTAAAGGGGGGGCAGTACTCGTGAGTTGTGATAATTAATTGTTGAGCAATAACAGGCAAAGCAAAAACTGATTATTGTAATGGGGGATCTGTGTTAAATTAACATTTATGACGTCATCATAGTGTTGGTTATGTTTCCTGCATTGTCCAAGGCTGTGGTTGGCCGTGTATGTTCATAGGATTGATTTATATTAAATGTGACAGGGAGCCAGTGGAGTTAATGTACAGGTGTGAAGTAGATGATATAATGATGCAAGCTGCTGTCTTTTGTACTAGCTGCAGTTTATGGAGGGTTTTCTGGGGGACAGGAAGGGAAGGGAGTTGAAATTGTAAAGTGGAGAGGTGAGTGGACTGTGGACCAGTTTGCCTGAAGTGTGAAGGAAGAACTTGATGCCGCAAAGATGAAAGTAAGTTAACCAGATGTTATGGATGTGGAACATGATGGAGAGGGCTGTCCTGGATGATGCCAAGGCTCTGAAGCTGAAAGGTGGATTTGTTGATGGATATTTTAAACCTGCCAGATTTGGTTTAAGTTGACTTTGCACAATAAGCAAGTGAGATAACTAATGTGGCATGATGTCCACAGTTATGGGAGTATATGGGCTGACTAGGAATAATTTTCAGTCAAATTGATTATTTTTGCTTTAACCCCTGGGTTAGGCATATGATGTATTCTGTTCTGTTTCTGGTCCGCTTCTCTTACCGGCTTCCATGTTCGCAGGCTGCTGCTCTTTTGTCAACATAAAATACCAAATTCTTCACTCTGTGTTGGGAACCCCGGGAACTTTCATATGATTGGCTCAGGAACCAGGAAGTAAACACGGACTACACATTGCAACAAAGTAGTTGCGGACCGTACCTCTAAGTTTGAAAGGAGAAAAACGTGACTAAGACATTATTGTTGATGGAGAGGACCGATGGTTTACGGGGAATGTCACTTCCATCCTGGGTGAGAAATGAGAATCATTTAGGTTAATTTGTAAGTAAATATCTTAAAGCTCCTTTAAGGGTGCTTGTCCCGCTGGGACATGAACCACTGCCCCAGTTTTGAAGAGGATTGCCCTGCGGTGGCTTCAAAGACTTCCCCACAGCATGAAGCTGCCGCCACCGCGTTTCACCTTGGGAATCAGGTTCTTCCACGCTTGCTGCATTCTTGTGGCTTTCTACTCTCAGCCCGACAAGTTGTTCTCCCACCTGAGCCGTGGAGCTTAGCAGCTCCTCCAGTGTTACAATTAACATTGGATTACTGTTCTTTTTTTTCTTTCTTTTTTTTTTGGTGGGGTGTGGAGGGGTTATCTGATGGCTTTTCCTTGAGAGAGCTGGAAATGTGTCACTTTAGGCTGTGCCTCAGGCGAGTTTAGGTCATTGAAAGCAGGCTAGCCGTCACGACAAAGAGACGTCTAAGTATTTTGCGTTGAGGCTGGTATGGTGCTGTTTGAAATTATTCTTGTCATTTGGATTTATAACTGAGCCTCGTTTCACCACAGGAAAAGAGAAAGGCTGAACCTGTGGGGGTCATCATTTGCCTTTCTGATAGCAGTAAAATGTTTTTTTTTTTTTTTTTTTTTTTTTTTTAAGCTGAACTGAAAGAACGTTGAACAATGCTTCTTGGGTTCACATGTGATGTTCCCATCTCGGTGTTTGCTCAGATCTGGCCTGGTTGTCGGGCTCCTGAGGAGATGAAAGCTGGGATCCTCTGGTCTGTTTTAACCTCAGAGGAGCATGGGGAGCAGGGCGGGATCAGAACCATGACACCTGCCCTCACCCCGACTGCTGCCGGGGTGCAGCGTTAGGGCTGGGCTCCGTCGGCCTGTTTGAGGAGAAAACAGGTTTTTTATTTTATTTTGCAGAAGCAGATCTTGAGGTGCACAAGCCGTTTAGTTCATTCCAGAGGAGCAGTTGATGGAGAGGATTAGGACGATAAATCACATGGCCTTTTATGAGAACCTCAACTTTACTCTTTTTAATCTCCTCAAATCTCCCATCAGCCCTCCTTGGCGCTTTGAGCTTTCCCAATCCTCCACGCCGCCCTCTTGACTGTATACCTCCACGCTGCAGTTCATTACGCACTGCTGTACTAAAGTATTCGCTCTCTTCTGCTTTGTGCCGACTTAAACGTTTCTTTGTCTCAAACGATGTTTTTAACAGACTAATTTACCCCGAGCAAACACAAAATGCAGTTATAAAAGGGGAAATGGCTTTCCAAAGTGGCCTGACCCCCCCATGTCAAAATGGCTCTGTGGCAACTAATTATGTAGCAACCGGCAGCGTAATACCTGGCCGTAGCCTTTAGAACGTGTCATATTTAATGTGAGCTTTACCATATTTCAGCAAAGCATTTGAGGCTATTAAATATTTTGCCCAAATAAGCTACATTGTTAAAGTAGCTATGAAAAAATCACTTAAATTCTACCAATAATTTGATGATACATTTGTTTTTGCAAATCAAAAAAAGCCTTTTATGAATTTTATACCCTTGATAATTATACCTTTTTACTATCTTTCATTTGAATAATGTGTTTTTGCTTATGTATGTAAAGTTTTAAGTTAAGACAGTTAAGCTTGATGTTTGTTCCTGATATCAAAGGAGGTGAACATCTCTTTAACGAAGATAAAACAATATAAAAGTATTATTAACCATGGGGGGAAGAATGGTTTCTACTGACTTTTTATTCTAAAATGGTTGAAAATTATTTAAACTCTTCTCAAAAGTCATTGGAAAAATCTTTATTGCCATTACAGCAATTGGACACTTTGAGCTCTCTGTGTTCCTTATGTTTTTTTTTTTTATTTGTTTTTGGTGACGAGCCTCAAGTCTCTGAGGTTGGAAGGCCTCCGCACCATCACCCTAATCTTCAGCTCCTTCCACAGATTCCTGGATTCAGATCTTGAGTTTTTGTCTCGGAACATGTCGGTAAATATAAAGTATTGTGTTAAACCTAGACCTTCCAGAGCTATGAATAATCTATTGATTTACTTTATATGGAGGAATATTTCATTTGTTCAGGTGAAGAGTATTTGTTCATTAGCAGAACGAGCGAGAAATCAATCACCTGACCTACATGTTGCACTATGATTGCATTTTTGAAGGCTTTCATATGTGCCAATTCAATAATTACCATATTGCACAATTTTCAACATGTTATTACAGTATTAAGTCAAATACTTTATGCTATTGGTATTACATTAAAAACGTGCCATTATTACAGCAGACCTTCAGAATCAGGAAATCCCTGACTGACAAACACAAGGGAGGCAAAAATCACCGTGCCTCTATCTAAACACATCCTCCAACCTGATGCAAAGCAAAGCCGCTGATATATGGACCACTCTGGGAAGGGTCACAAAACCGTACCTAGGACTTTGGGACTCCTGTAGTAAGAGCCACCCTCCCCAGATGGAGAGAGTATGAAAAAGAAACGA
The DNA here is from genome assembly GCF_011125445.2 of Fundulus heteroclitus. NCBI lineage: Eukaryota > Metazoa > Chordata > Actinopteri > Cyprinodontiformes > Fundulidae > Fundulus > Fundulus heteroclitus. Next base: position 20,591,609 of record NC_046378.1, on the reverse strand, counting down.
TGCACCATTTGATGTCGTTGATGAAACATCTTCTCCTCTTGCAGATCAAATCATGCAGGAGGACGGAGATGTTCCCTCCAGCAGAAAACCTTCATTAAAACACGATTACTTGGAAGGGGGGAAAAAAAAACGAGAGGCTAATCCGCCCCTCCGATCCACTCGAGTTCATGAGGCAGTAATAAAACAGCAGCAGCCCATTTTTCTCTATTTAGATCCAGTTATTTGGGGGAGATTTCAGCAGCTCCAGCTCCAGCCCCTGACGGAGCCCAGAGCCCTGACGTCAATGCAGCTGCCTCCCAGGACTGTGTCATTTATAACGGAAGGAGTCAAGCAAAGCCCCCACACAGTGTGAAACACACACACACACACACACACACACACACACACACACACACACACACACACACACACCAGCAGAGTGAGGTCAGATCCTCTCAGGATGACAAATGACAAACATCAGGCGGGGAGAGGAGGCCGACTCCCTTTCTTCAAGTCACCTTGTCTCTTCAGCCGCCTCCCTCCATTCTTCTCCAAGCTGTATCAGAGGATCTGTGGAGCAATGGCCGCTTGACCCTTTGCTCAGCCATCCAGCCCAGAGGCTGCGCTGCTTGGACGCCTTTTTTTTTTTTTTTTTCCTTCTCCTCCTCCTCTTGGCACTGCTGGGCCGTGTGTGCCGGCCGGCACGCGCTAAGTCTGAAAGTCTGAGACCAGAGACGAGGAAAAAGGCCGTTTTGACCTTCAAAAAAAAAAGACAAGCTAATAATCCTCTCGAGTATGGATGTCTTTTGTTGTGGTTATTAGATGTATCTATTTCCAGTTTGTTAAAAATGATGATTGATGATTTATTTATATATATATATATATATATATATATATATATATATATATATATATATATATATATATATATATATATATATATATATCTATATATATATATATCTATATATATATATATATATATATATATATATATAAAATAAGCGGTTCTGGAAGTAAGCCCTAAAAAGGTTTAAATGCGTAGTTTTGTCTTTCTTTTAAGAACTTTTTTTTTTATCAACATAGCGTTTGCTTTTAAAACATATATTCTAGTAACTCCCTGTACGGAATTTTTTTTTTTGTAAATAAAAAAGGAGATCCTAACATTATATACTGTATTGTTGATTCGTTATTTATATTTTGGATTAATCAAGAACACATTGGTATGAACTACAGGCGTACTTATTCACTTATTCACTGAATTGTGGCACCAAACAAACACTCGGTGTGAAACCGCATCTTGTTGCGTGCCGCCTGCTCGCTACTTTTGTCTGATTTGATGTAAATTAGACGTCCGTGCCGAGAGGCTTTTTATTCTGACTGCGGCTCCAGTCGCGTTACGGAGCTGTGATCTTCCCCGCTCTCTCAAAGACTCAGTAGGATGTTGTCATCCATCCTCCTGCGGTCGTCATGGCAACCATTGATGTCATTACAGTGTGCTCTGGCCTGATGAGTGAATGGGGGGGGGGTGCTCTGATATTTTACTGGAAAAGAAGGAGAACGTTGGCGTTGTCTGGCCCTCGCGTCCGCTTCTTTCTTCTCGGCGCGTCTCGTATCTCCAGAGTGTCTCTGACAGCCTGCAGCAGATCACAGCGACGCTGAATTTCCAACTATAAATAACCACGTTTCTCAGGTAAAAAAGGCTGACATCTTGCAGGGAAATTTGTTGCCAGGCTGTTACCTTTTTTTTTTTTTTTTTAATTATATACTGTGAGGGGAAAATAGACTTTATATTTATACAATTTGTGTCAAGGGAGAAGTTGTTAAATAGAAACTAAATGTTTGTTGTTCTTTTTCAGCTCAGCAGTGATGCACGTTTCAAGATCCCTTGCTTGGTGCTGAAATGAGCCTCTGCAGTCAGACTGCATCAGTAAAAGTCTGCATCTTGATGATACATTTAAGACGTCTTGGCATTACCGGATCTCAGTGCTGCGTTTGGCAACAGTTCATCACAACATACTGACTGATAAACTTAAAAAAATAAATAAATAAATAAAAAAGTGGGTATAATTGTCTGGTATCGCACCAAATGTGTTGTGCTCTTATTTAGCAGACCGGGACTACTTTGTGTCATTAAGTTATAAATCTGATTAAAAGAAAGATCAGATGTGGGGTCCCTCTAGGCAGCCTTCTCGGGCCACTTTTGTTAAATATTTATGCCCCCCATCCACCCACCCCACAGCACAGATTATGAAGTATCACAACATCTCCTACCAAACGTATGCCGATGACTCACATCTTTCTATTTCTGGTCACCAACACGTGCTTCAGTCACTGAGTCAGTCTGTCCATAAGGCCAGTGACTACATGGGTCCGTTTCTTATGGCTTAATATAGAAAAGACAGAAGTCATTGGTTTCTGTAACATCAAAAAAAAAAAAAGCACGCAACTCGTATTTTATCAGTTTGTTTTCAAGCAAGCCTTAGCTGTGTAGGATTTAAACATGTTGTGCATTAAATCTTTCTATTATGCATTGTAGTTTATTAACCCCCTTTTCTGTAGCTTTGCAGATCTACTTTCTCATGAAGCGCTCTGAATTAATCACGTTGTGTATGAAAGGCAACGTTCAAATAAACTCGCCTCGCCTTTCCGTCAAAGCTCCAGAAGCCGAGGAATGAGGTCGACGGGAATCTGATCCAGAGGGAGTTTTTGCGCGGTCATGAAGGAGCGTGACCTATTTCGGACGCTTCGGCCCGGCGGCAGCAGCACCAGAGAGTTGTGCACACGGTCTTCTCCCAGGAAAGGGAGCCTAGCTCTGGTTTCCATGAACAGACTGACCCCTTCCTCGCATCCAGTCCCACCCCCCCTCACCTCTGTTGGTGTGTTAGTAGGATTAGCTGTTCTCTGTCTGAGTGGGCTGATTGGATTGACGTGTTCTTGCTACATGACCCTTTCCACACACAGCACTCCCTCCCTCCGCTCAGTGGGACCACGGTTTGACTGAAACCTGCTATTTCTGGCCAGACCAATCACAGTTTAGCATCTTTTTACACTGTTTTTTCCCCCCCAAAGAAGGCTCTAGTTTGGTTCAGGGCAGAGATCTCAGCCACTGGTCAGTGCTGCAGCTTTTATCTCTGCTGATGAATTATTCAGTCCCTCCTGCAGGTTAACACTCATTATTAAAAGAGCTCTGCAAAACGCCGCAGTCTTTCACAGCCACAAAAGAAGAAGGCGGTTGAAGGAAATATCCAAGCTGATTACATCTTATCTGCTGCTGGTCCCGTTTCAGCTTAGACCTCTAGGGTTCCCTGTAGGGAATGCTTATACACTGCAAAAACGTGTCTAAAAACAAGTGAAATGTTCTTAAAGTTAGTCTATTTGTCCTTGATTTGAGCCAATAAATAAGATTATCTGCCAATGGAATGAGTATCTTTAGCCTTAAATAACATAATTAGACATCCTGCACTTGAAATGAGAGGATGGAGATGAATTGTTCCTATTTTAAGTGGAAAAATCTTATTCAATTGGCAAATAGTCTTATTTACCTGCTTAAATCAAGGACAAATACACTAATTTCAAGAAATTTTACCTATTTTTAGTTCTGTTTTTGCAGTGTAGTCTGGTTCTTGTACAGTTAAGCAGCTGCTGCGTCCATGTCCCCGACACAAAGTCGAGGTAGTTCCCAAAGTCCCGCTTGTCACCCCGGTTAGCGAGGCTCCTGGACAGGGTGTAGTCGTGGAGAAGAGGATGTGCCGTTATGAAAAACCTTTAGGGTCTTCTCATCTTTGTCATTTAGGCCTTTGGTTCTGGAAAAAAAAAAAAAGTGGATTTCTCCCTCCAGGTTTCATGTCTCAGGCAGAGAAGTATTTTGTGTCGCTCATGAGCGATGGTTGGACGGAGCTGGAGATGAATCGAAGGACTGAGGCCTCTGCCGCACACTGCAAAAACGGATCTAAAAATAAGTAAAATGTTCTTAAAGTTAGTGTATTTGTCCTTGATTTGAGCAGGGAAATAAGATAATTTGCCAATGGAATGAGTATCTTGACCCCTAAAATAAGATAATTACACATCCTGCACTTGAAATAAGATGATGGAGATCAATTGTTCCTATTTTAAGTGCAAAAATCTTATTCCATTGGCAAATCATCTGATTTACCTGCTCAAATCAAGGACAAACACACTAATGTTAAGAACATTTGACTTATCTTAAGTTCTGTTTTTGCAGTGCATTAATGCAGATTCTGCTCTGGTCTGTGACAGAGAAGAGAGCCAAAAAAAGTTTAGCTCGCATTTCTGGTCCATCCATGTTCCTCGTCCGGCTTGTTTAGAGCTGAGCTGCTACCCCTCTGAGTCAAAAGGTGTCCGTTAAGGTGATTAAGGCACCCAGAAACACATCACTTCATCTAGTGAGACGTTAAAAATTAAAGGACAATGTGTGTTTTGTTGTATATTACAACCAAACTAATGCATTCTGTCGGGCGCGTCTCCAGAGTCCCCCCGCTGTGGACGTTTTCCAGGCATGTCCTGGTCTCTCATTCTGGACCTGTAACCTTCATGGTTGGATGGATTGATCGAGTCATTTTCGGCCTAACAGCTGATGAAGGGTTAAAAATAATTCGTAAAGCCGTCAGATTAAATGGCCGCACAACAAACGCTGCCGAGCGCCACAAAATAAGCGGACTTTGTATTAATCTGCAGAAATTTGAACGGCAGTCAAACGTGAGCTCAGGTTGATGATGAGGGCAGCATTGTGTCTGACTCGGCCTGAAACACGTCAAACAGCTGCTATTCTCAGTCCAGCTCAGGTTTCAAAAGGCTACACTTTACAGCTCGTCCCCATTAGTCTGTTCTGCTTTAACACACACAGTTAAAATCAGCCACTCTGGATTATGCTGTGAAAACCCTGTTTCCAATTTCTATTTTAGGTTATATAGGAAAGCTGTTTCCTGTTGGCTTGGTAACTTTTGCTACAAAAAGTTTGCCCTAAAAAGTAATAAAATACAAAAATCAACATTTTATTCCATAATGTCTTGCATAATGTTCATACCTCTTGAACTTTTTTCACATCTTGCTTCATTTCTACCACAGACTCAAACATGTTGCAGCATTCCCACAGCATGATTCTGCCATCACCATGTTTCATGATGGGTGTGGTCACAAGCAGCGCTATACAAGATTAGAAATGGGACAATAAATCTAAATTACTCTCATCTCACCAGAACACCTTCTTCCACATCTTTGCAGCCACAGCCTCAGAGTGACGGTGTGTTTACTCATATAAATATAAATCTCTTTGCCCTGCCAGCCAGTTTAGATGGTCAGCCATGTCTTGGCGGGTGCAGTTCTGGTGGACTCTTGTTTTCAGGGAGGTATTCAAAACTTGAGACATTATTTTATAACCCAACTCTGTTTTTGACTTCTGTGTAACTTTATCCCTGATGTGTCTGCTGGTTTTTAGCCTATATGATACCGTATATTTTGATATGTTCACTAACATATATCCAGAGGTGGGTAGAGACTAGTTACATTTACTCAGTTACACTTGAGTAACTTTTGAGCAAAATTTACTTTTAGGAGTAGTATTACTGCACTGTACTTTCAAGCAGGAGTCATTATGACTTAGTATCACTACTCTTGAGTAAAATGTCTGACTACTCTACCTACTATGAGTAACATCATGAATAAACAGTTGTTTTAACCAAAAGTGCACCAGAGACAAAAACCTAGAGTTTGTGTTAAAGTGAGACTTCTTGTATGTGCAGAAATTTTATTTTAATGTTATTTTCTATCTGCTGAGCTCATTGAGCCATTTAGGTCAAATGAACGTACAGTAAACAGTAGATATTGTCATTGGAAGTACTTTGCACTGTTCTAACATACTGTACATACATTAAATGCTGTATTGCTTTTAAGTTTAATGTTGGGGAAAAACATTTTAGAAAAAGGTTTTTGTCTTTAGTGTATATTTTGTCCTTAAAATACCAAAAATTGTATATAACTTAACATTTATGTCTATCAGATTACATTATATTTAAATATTAAATCAGCTGTTATTAAGTACTCAGTACTTGAGTAGCCTTCTTACTGAATACTTTTTTGTTTTTACTCAAGTAATTTCTTGGCTGATAGCCTTTAAATTTTACTTGAGTAAAAATGTTGTGGTACTCTTGAGTTACATTTTTGGCCATTCCACCCACCTCTGCATATATTAAGTACTCACAAAACAATTGTTTTTATACATAAAGTAAATTATACCCTATATGTACTAGCTGGGTGACTTCTAAAGGCAGCTCGATGCACTGGGTTGTAATTAGGGGTATCAGAGTAAAGGGGGCTGACTGCAGTACCTCATATTTGGTTGTCGATTCTGTCAAAAGAAAAAAAAAAAGATTTGCAATAAAGTCAGACTGATTATCATCGCATGAGTGTTTCTGCATGATGGGTGCCTAACTTCATAAACAGCTTCATTTTCATCACTGTTCATTATTTATGAAGAAAGCATAGATGGGAATTCTGTTATGGTCTTTCTCAACTTTACAAAAGTATGAAGCTGAACTGGGACCGATTTTTTTTTCCAGGTGTGTGAGCCCCGTCGATGGCGCCCAACGCCCAGGCCCTATCAGACGGCTGCTTGAATAGGTGGAAATCTGCAGAGTTTGAATTTAAGACTGATTTCTCCACAGCAGTCAGGCCTTTAAAAGCGATGAAAGGAAGAGAGGATAGATGGTCTGGGTGGAGGAATGAAGAGTAGAAGGATTAACAGATGGATATATGCTTGGAAGAATGAAGGGATGATCAACGTCTTCCTCGCAGCTCAGGAACGCTGATCAGTGATCGCTCCCTTTAAGCCACCAATTAACCAAGACAAACACGAACATGAAGGACAGACACACGCTTCTGTTCAATAAACCTTTTTAATCTCAACAAGAAATTAGCTTATGTGTGGTCAACATCAATGAAGGTAAATATAAAACTGGATTTCTATTGATTCTTTTTCTTTGTTTGTTTTTTTTTAATCAACAGGAGGTGAAATTATGATACCTGGAAACACATCCACTAGAATCTTCATGACTTTAGTCTTCAACTAGAGAAATATTGCTATAATACTTTTAAATGGCATACACAGATTGACCAGCTAGAAAAAAAAAAAAAAAAAGATCATAAAGAAGCTCCAAAACTCCACACGGTGGGTCGTACAGGGAAACTTCTGAGGGACTTTGGTACCTTTGGAAAACCTGGCTCTACTTACTTACTTTCAGGAAAACAGAATCATAAAAACGGAGAGGAAGTCATGGTAATAAAGTAAAACGACAGAAGAGTCAAAACCAGAAATAGTAATTCAATTTTAGATTGAAAAGAAGTAAAAAGGCACACTGAACACTATTCAACACAGCTCCCCGGGGCGAGGATTCACAACAGCCACACAAAGAACACTCATCATAAACTGAAAAGTGCCGCTTTTTCTCAGATTCGGATCGACAGTCACAAAATGTCACTCAGTCTGGTCTTTCCTTGAAAGAAAATTGGTTTTGTGTCCATTATTGTCGGGGAAGAGAGAGAGAGAGGAGAAAGGTGTTTCCTCCTGATTGTGGTCCGTTTCATTCGCCAGGAAGCCGCAAACCTTTCCCACCTTTTTCTCCTCCCTCGCTACATTTCTTCTTCCCCGTTGTGGTCAAAGTGCTCCAGTATTCAGCCTCCACAGACCATAATGTAGGTCTCCATCCAGAAAGCCCCCCCCCCCCCCCCCCTTTAATGCTCAAACAGCATCAGAATGATTTCATCCCTAAAACAAGCCTCAAACATTTTCGCTTTAGTCCCTTTTCTTTTTCTATCTAATGGATCCAGAAACCCACAAACTGGGCGTGAGCTTATTGCCGTCAACAAACTATGGTGGGTTAGAACATAAACAACACGTGGGGTTTGTAAATCGAAGGGCGGGACTGTTAATGCGACCACGAGCCGCGTTTTTACAGCAGGCCTGCAATGGTTGTGGTTAACTGAGGATGTTGGAGGTATTAGCAGCAAGTGACCAAAATAAAACCAAAAGTGTTGCCGTTCAGTCCGCCTCGCAGAAGGTTTCTCCACCCTTGAACCGTAGATTTCGACACATTTTAGCCACACATTCCCATGTTTTTAATACGGGGATTGATTTTTTTTTATACGTAGTAGTGAACTGCTCTAGGTTCACTGTTCCTGCTGAAGAAGAGCAATTCCACAGCGTGATGCTGCCACCACTTCTGTCCCCCTGAGAACGACGTTTCCTGAGTCATGAGCATTTGTATTCATTCCCCCTTTTAATTCAATACCAGTGCAACACCGGTCACGTAAAGAGATCAATCGGAAACGATGAGCAGTAAAAATTGGGTATCTCTGGAGGAGCTGCAGAGATCCACAGGCTCAGTACCCGGCAAGAAGATAGGAATCCATACAAGCTTTGCAGTTTTCTACAAGCCTTGTAAAGCAAATGTTTTTAAGATGGATCTCTGGTTTGATGAGGCCAGAACAGAACCGTTTTGACTTATCTAAAAAAACTAAAATATATGTGTAGGAGACCGGGTCTCTACACATTTTCCATTTTTAAATTCCTCACATTTCCAGATTAAAATTTCTAGGTTTTGTAAAAAGATTCTGAAAATCTAAAACATCAACCTTTTATCGTTTCAACACATTTTTAAACAACAAAGAGGCTTTCTTAAGATTCAGCAGCGTCGGTACAAAGCCCTCTGAACTATTTCAAAGTGTAGCATAAAAACGTCTCCGATTTGGATGAGTTTATTCTCCATTAAAGACTGTTCTCAGATCATAGTATAGGATCACAGCTAGTGAAGCGTTAGACCCTTCTTTTTTTGTCCAAATATAAATTTGGGGGTTTTAATGCTTTGCTTGGCATCTAAATGAGAGAGTTTCAGAACCAAAGGTTGTAAAAGTACTTCCTCTAGAAGCCTAAAATGGTACCGAACTGATGGTCCCTCAATATAATGCACATTCATTTTTGGTCAATGAGTTGGACATAAGTTAAGCTGTGATGAGGTTAAGCCAAAGATGAGGGAAACCATCTGATTATAAATGCAAACAGCATTTTATTTTTCCTGAAAGTTACATTTTGTGTCTTTTAGTTAATAAAATGAGGAACACAACCTCATTTTTCCAAACGCAACCAGACTTGGATAACTTGGAAAATGATCAAATTAAAGTCCAATTTCCACCCAGAGAGGAGGGCGGCTGGTGGCAGCACCATGCTGTGGGGACGCTGTTCTTCAGCTGGTTTAGAGCTGAGGGGACGACGGATGCCGCGACACACAGGGTAATCCTAGATAATCTGGAAACCGGATGGAGAGCCTCACCATCCGGCAGGACGTCGGCTCTAAGTGTGCAGCCAGAGCTACGATGGTTCAGAGATCCCTACGAGAGCCAAGCTTGTTCACGTCTTTGAAAACCATATTTTAATTTCCTCCCGCTTCCCAATTTTTGTGCTACTTTTGTCGGTCGCTCACATCAAATCCTAATAAAAACACCTATAGGTTTGTGACCTAGACAGAAAAAGATGTGGAAAAAAGACGGTTCAACAGGCGGTTTCGCCTCCAGGTCGAACCAATCAGAGCGAACGCCCTGGTCTGCTGCTGGATCCGACTCCAAACCCTCCGACAGTTTAACCACAAACCACCGCGGCCACGCAGCCTGGCAGATGGTCGCGCTCCAATAGTCTCATCTCAACGGCTCTCAATCCGACCAATCGTCTGTCAAGAGTTATATCTAGTGGATCGAAGACCGTCTGAATGCTGTTAAAAGTAAAAGAAACATTAAAAGAGTGGCGAGGAAACAACGGTGATCCCCTGTCAGCTGGAGGATGCTGGGCTTCATCTCGCAGCAGCCGCAACGTCAGAGGGGAAACTTCAAAATCAGCAACATCTAATGCAGGGAATCTTTAGAGGCGTTATATAGAAAACTGAGCAGAGGCAGGATGGAGCAGAGGAAGTAAACCAGAAATCTAAAAAAAAAAAAAAAAGTTTGCGTAAGGTTTAGGAAATGTAAAAACATCGTTTCTGACCTGCTTAAAACTCCCCGTCTGCCGAGTACCTTTAAAAAGACGCAATATGTGACGCTTGCACGGCAAAGAGAGCGTTTCTTGTGTTTTCCGTGAATGACATTAGTAAAATAACATCCTACAGTTTTAATGTTGGAGGACCTAAACACCAACCTTGTGTACCCTCCTCTGCGCGACACAATCCAGGCGTGTCAGAGCGAGATCGTCTCCCGCTTACATCCTCCGCTCCGGACAGCCTGACCAATCAGAGGCGTTCTCAACATTCACGATTAATATTGCTTCAGTATTGCCACAGAAACAGAGACGTACGTTTAACACTAACCCTCGACTTTACGCGTTTTAATCAACGGCGGCCCCTCATTTACCAGGCGAAGAAGGCATGAACCGCGCTCGGACTGAACCGGCGGTCGTGCTAAGGGACGCGCTGCAGCCGGGACAGCAATCAGTAGTGTTGGAAATAGCTCGAGATCAGTAGTTACATCTATGGATAAAACGTCACAGAAAAAACAAACGTCTAACGGTTAACAAAACGTAGCAGGATTGAGGGCATTTGTCACCTTTTTGTTTATCTGATAGTGTTGACGGCTGCTTATGAGCATCGTTATATAACTGCACAGAACACCAGCTTGAATGGCTTGAATTTGCGTTAATATTCATGGTACCGTGATAAATGAGGGCCATCTTCTCTTGTTTCTTTCCACACCATATTCTCAAAACAAATCCAATAAAAAAATCCACAGAAGTCTTATTCAGAACCGGTCTTTTTTTTGTTGTTGTTGTTGTTGTTGTCGACGGTACTTGAAGTACAAAAAGCACGACCGGCCTTTGTGCTTTTGGTTGCCGTTCAGTTCCAAGTCCCTAAATTAGTTCGCTTTCAAACTAATTCCAGATGAAACGCTGCACCCCTGGCAGCCTCCAGGATGTGCAGCATCCTCTCCTCCTCCAGTCTCAGAAAATGGCTCGGCGCACGCGGCGACAGCAGTCCCACCGCGTCGGCACGGCGACGGGCCGCCTCCTGCCTCGCGGAGCAGACGAGAACGAGAACAGGGGAGTAGTAGGAGGAGAAAGGGAGGTAGGTCGAGGGAGGATTTTGGTACAAAAGTCAAGGCTTCTTAACGTCTAAGAAATGAAGCTTTCTATTAGTTGCACAAAAGTGAACACTTCCTTCCCTGCTGCTACGCTTAAGACCTCCGCTCACATCTCTGTTCTCCCTGCTCTTAATGCTGCGTCGCCCCTTTTTTTAACACTGCTCTCTAGCAACCTCCTCGGCGGGGATTAGTTGACCAGTACGAAGCCCTGCTGGGAGTCCACCGTCTCCATCATCTCGCTGTCCAGCAGGGAACCCGGCAGCTCGTTCATCCCCAGGCTGTCGGACTGCGGCGACCCGGTCAGAATCCCGGGCGCAGCTCTGGCCTCCGCCTCTCCGGGAGCGGGCGGCAGCAGCAGGGCGGGGTTCACGGAGAACTCGTACTGGTCCGGCGGAAGCGTCTCGGGGGACGGACCGAGGGCCTGCTGCTCGCAGCCCGCGGGGAAGCTGAAGCCCAGGCCGCTGCTGGAAGCATCGTGAGACTGCTGGTGGTGGAGCTGGTGGTGGAGGTGGGCTCCGTGAGGCAGATGTTGGGTGTAGTGGTGATGGCTCATGTAGGGGTCGTAAACCACGCCCTCGCCCGGCTCCAGCAGGGGGCTCAGGCTGAGGGCGTGGCCGTAGGGGGCGGAGACCTGAGGGCTGCCTTGCTGTTGGGGCTGAGGCTGGCCCCCGGCCGACATGGGGGGGCCCTGAGGGGGACCCTGAGACGTCGCGGGGTCCAGAGCAGGGCCCACTGGTGGGTAGGAGCCTTCAGCTATCTGCATCTGGTTGAAATACGCCTGCAGTCCCATGCCCTGTGACTGCTGCTGCAGGTACATCCTCTTCTGGTTCAGTCTGAAAGAATGCGACGCTTTAAAATCACCACAAGCAAGCAAAGAACAACACATTAAGAATATTTACACTGCAAAAAAGGAACTAAAAGTAAGTAAAGTAAAATGTTCTTAGAATTAGTATATTTTTCCTTGATTTGAGCATGTAAATAAGACTTTTTGCCAGTGGGATGAGTATATTTTACCCCTAAAATAAGATCATTAGATACCCTGCACTTGAAATGAGATGATGGAGATGAATTGTTCTTATTTTAAAGTGCATAAATCTTATTCCATTGGCAAATAGTCTTACATACCTGCTCAAATCAAGGAAAAATATACTCATTTCAAGAAATTTTTACTTACTTTTAGTTTCCTTTTTGCAGTGTAACAATCAGCAAATGTGGAAAATAGGTATCTACGAAGGGTTTACATGTTGTCTCTTACTAAAGTGTTGAATGTGTCTGTTTTACCAGAATAGACTAGTAATAGTAATATAGTAATAGTAATAGACTACAACCGGAGACGGAAAGCTGGATAACTGTGTAGTTGGGAACACCTTCAGAAGGAAAAAGTTTCCACTAATGTGTTTGAAAAGTGTGAGACGGCAACACAGCAGCCTACTTAAAGCTGCTCTGATAATTAGAATCACATGAATAGCAAAGGAAAAAAAAAAGCTTGGCATGAAATCAGCAATGCAACATGGATGATGCCGAACAAAAAAATAAAATAAAAGCATCATTCTGTTGATCAGGCTGCTTCCTTTCCTGCAGAGAGACACTGCCATGCAAAAAGCAGTTTTATGTTTTTCTCTCTTCTCTGTGTCTAAAGTTCAGTAACTTCTGATTATCTTTAAGATTTTCAAATAGATTTATGTCTGGGCCACTCTCACACATGACGCTTCGAGCTAAACTCTGGTCTGCAGTATTCTGAAGCCTCCAGCATCGCCCTGCTTTCATCTCCACACATCTTCCTAGCATCCCCGTCGCTGCTGAAGAACATCTTGTCCCACAGTATAATGCTTCAATCACCGTGTTGGACCTTGGGGATGGTGGGTTCAGGGTGACGTGCAGAGTTAGTTTCCCGTCACACAACATTTTGCATGCATGTATAAAATGTCAATTTCGGTCCCTTCTTCCAGGTGTTCATGGAAAGCCTTAAGTGGAGCTTCTGTTGCCCTTTTTTAATACTAATAACTTTCGTGCCGCTCTTGCTTAAAAGCCAGATTTGTGGAGCGCACAACAAATAGTTGTCCTAGTAGATTTTCACAGCTGAGCCGTGGATCTCTGCAGCTCCTCCAGAGCCATCCTCGCCATGCCTGGCTTGTCAGAGGACGGATCAGTGCTCTATGAGACGCTGAAATCTTATGACACATATATATACCTTAACATGTATTAGCCTTCTTCTAAACTTTGTCCCTAAGCTGTCTGCTTGTCTGTACCGTGCAGCCCCAATAAAACACATTGATGTCAGTGGTTGTAAATCTGAGAATTGTAAAAAAGGGTTTGAATACTTTTGCAAGAGCACTGCAAAAACGGATCTAAAAATAAGCGAAATGTTCTTGAACGTAGTGTTTTTGTCCTTGATTTGAGCAGGTAAATAAGATGATCTGCTAATGGAATGAGTATTTTGACCGCTAAATTAAGATAATTAGACATCCTGCACTTGAAATAAGATGATGGAGATGAATTGTTCCTATTTTAAGTTCAAAAAATCTTATTCTATTGGCAGATCATCTTATTTACCTGCTCAAACCAAGGACAAACACTCATTTTAAGAACATTTTACTTATTTTTAGTTCCGTGTTTGCAGTGGGTGTGTGTATGAACACAACAGAAATCACTACACTGCAAAAAGGGAACTAAAATTAAGTAAATTTTTCTTGAAATGAGTGCATTTGTTTCTTGATTTTAGCAGGTAAATAAGATTATTTGCCAATGGAATAAGATTTTTGCACTTAAAGTAGGAACAATTCACCTCCATCAATATTTTTCAAGTGCAGAATATCTAATTATTTTGATTTAGGGGTAGAACTACTAATCCCATTGGCAAATAGTCTTATTTACCAGCTCAAATCAATGAAAAATAGACTAATTTCTAGAACATTTTACTTACTTTTAGTTCCCTTTTTGCAGTGTAGGACTTCAAAAAAGGCAGAAGAGGAAACAAAGATTAGGGCTCAGAGGAGACCTTTTTGTTTTACCTGTGTTCCTGTAGCTGTTGCTCTAAACTGCGCGGAGACTCCTTACAGAAAATCTGACAGCTAGCAGGACTGTTTGCCAAGATGTTGGCCTTCTGGGCAAAAAAAAAAAAAAAAAAAGAGATTGCAACTAATAATGACAGCTATAATCATATGCAAAATGTGATACTGCTCTTCAAGGGTGTCAGGTAATTTCTAAATTTGCAAATGACATGAAAAGGTTTAGTAGAGCAGCGTAAGATGGCTGCAGGGTGTCAGGTATGAACATGTAGGAGCTTGTGAAAATGGTCAGGGTGAGTAATGGTGACTGTACCTGCAGTCTGTGTGTGAGGTACTGTGTTTCCAAACTCTGTCTGCGGGACAGGAGAGGCGGCTGGGCTTCACCTGGGTATAAAGCTAGGCCCTCCTGCTGCTTGCAGGCCTCGCCCTTTAATTAAAAACATAAAGCATTGGAAACAAAATCCCCACGGGCTCAGATCACAGATCCTCCCCTCCCGCCCCCGTCAGATAATAAAGCTGTGTCAGGGACTGGGTGCTTCGTGTAGCTTAAATGAATTATCTTTGCTTTCCCCTGCAAAAATGCCTGTGTGGCGACTCATCGGCCTGATGCCTTTCCCTAAATGGCGTGTACCAGAGGGATTTCACATTAGGTTAATGGAATGAAAGCTAATTAAAAGGATGACGGGGCTTCAAGGGTCACAACCAACAAAGAGAAGCTTTATTGCATAATGAAAATGGACAAAAAAAATAAACAAACAAACAAAAAAAAAAAAAAAAAAAAAAAGAAACAAAACAAGAAGATCTTGTTTGTGCTCGTTTGGATTTTGTTTACAGGAAAGCAACAATTCGTTCCTTCGAATAGTTCCTGTGTGTGTGTCTAAGTGTGTTTGCCTTCTTTTTTTGTGTGTGTGATTGTAGTTCTTGTCATTTCTCTGGGCGAGTCCAACTCATTTCAACAATGGCTGCATTCATTTTGGCCGAGGCTCGGAGCTCCGGGGGGACGGGAGACAGTAAACAAGCCAGAGTTGGCTGCCTCTCCTGGGGTTACACAACGGCCCGGCTGCTTGTGTGCGATTATTACTTCTTTTTTTTTTAAATGTACGATGTTAAATCCAGAGGGTAGGAACAGGGGAGGGGAAGGGGGGGAATCTGAGAGCTGGTTTTTGGAAAAAATAAAGACTCTACAGTGAGGCTGGGCAGAAAACTAACCTCTAGCAGGTTGTGCAAATGATGCTGTGGTCCCAGGAGGCCAGGGACGACCCCGTCCCCAGAGCCCATCTGCTCCACCAGCATCTGGACTTTGTTTAGCTCCAAGATGCCTTTGGTCCTCGCCAGGTTTTGGAGGTGCTGCCGGAACGCCACCAGACCTGAGAGCAGAAACCAAATGGGATTGATTAAAGAAAAAAAATGTTTTTTGCACTTTCAAACTAGAACAAGGGACCTCCAGAAATTTTCACAAGCATATTTTTTTTTTTAAACTCCATGTTTCACCGCTCTAATGACCGACACAAACATTGCTTTATAAAGATACACTTCTTCTAGTCTGCCTACAACACTACTGAAAATGTACCAACATGGCAGTTCCGCCTGGCCCAATGGCCTAAAACCATTATGAATCAAATACGCTTCAAGTGAGTCCAAATGTGCTGCAATTATAGTCTGGACCTTTCAAAAGGACTTTCATGGTGTTTTTCACAGTTTATTTAGAAAATACTTTAGGCAAAGCTGGGAAAAAAAAATTTTTTTTGTCTGATCACAAATTAATCAGGCATTGTGACAGTGGTGATAGTGGTTTTATGTCTTACCTTTACACTGATACCAAAACGTAGCATTTAGGCCTGATAATTGTGGAGCTTTTCTTGATTTATTTCATTTGTACATTTTCAGGCGTAAAATGGCTTCTGAAAGCCTCTGGGCTTATAATGCTGCGTAAATATTCTGTCAATGGATTTCACATTTTGAACCGAAACAATTACAACTATTTGATGATACTGTATCTTACTGGTTTGGAGTTAGCAAAAATGATCAGGAACACACGTTTCTACAGCCACATTTGAAACATAAACATGTTTTAGATTCCAGAATAAAAGAGCGAGACACAACGTAGAAAGCTGTCATTTTCTAAATGGACGGGTTTAGAGCTGCTTTTAATTTGAAAACCGGGAAGTTGTGATGATGCATGTTTAAGAGCGAGAGGATAAGATGTTGGGGGTAAATTCAGGTTTATTTTGTTCTGAAATGACTCAAAAATCATTTAACAGAGTTAGCTTGGAGAGAGACACATATGGTTTGTTATTAAGATGCCACAACTAATATAAAAAAAGATTGTTAGAAACTATCAACACCCACTAGCTAAATAAATCCTGCACACCTTTCAAAGCTGCAGTCCATACTGGCTTACTTTCACCACTGATTAAAAGAGAAAAACATTAAGAGACACTCGAGTCTAAAAGCTCAAGTCCAAGTCAAGTGTTAAAGCCTTTGTTTCTGCAAACTTGACTGCAAGTTAAATCTCCATCTCTGGCTCCATCCTTTCAGAGAAACACGCCTAATCCTCCCTGACGTCAGAGTGTTGAGGCTTTCTGTCGCCCCTACTGACACTGCTGCTCAATGTACGTCAACTGTGTGTGTGTGTGTGTGTGTGTGTGTGTGTGACAATATATCCGCGATTGTTTGTGTGCAACAGCAAACAGCTCCGATAAGATCCATCCAGTGGCGACGAGACACGGCTGAACGGTGGGACCTGACTCACTGAGATGGTGGGAGTTATTTAAAACCGGAGTCAGCAGTCTGACGCAGAAGAATCCGCAGCATCAACACCCTCCAAAGAAGATTATGGAAAATAAATTAATAACTTGCAAACACCAACTGGGAGTGCACAGTGCAGCCTGTCAGAGCGAAGCCAGCGAAGATGCATATTTTTAACTCTCAGTAATCGGCTCCACTTGGCCTTAATGCAGGTGATTTACAACCAGCAGGCGCATAATTAGGTAGAAAAAAAGTATAAAAACAGAGGTAGATTGAAGCCGTTTAACGACACTCCTCCTTATGTTTTTGGCTCCTAGATCCCTCTGATGCACAGAAGAAAGAAATCCAAAGACTGCACCTATTGGAAAGAAAAGCGAAAGAGGGAATAATCCGCGCAGAGACAGAAAGCGAGTTAAAAGAAAGGTGGGGTGGGGGGGGGGGGGGGGAAATATCTGTGGGCTGAAACCGTCAAATGTGCATCTGATTCACAAGGTGAATCATCGGCGTTGTCGTCAGAGAAAGCGAGAGGATGAGAGACGGGCAGAACGAGCAGGGGGGAAAATAGAGTGTGTGAAAGAGGAGGGGAGCGAGACAGACGGCATACATAAGCACACATACATGGATATTATCTATAAAACCTGTCTGTGTGCGTCTGAGTGCGTGAAGCTTTAAGGGAGCAGCTGCAGGAGTGCCTTCACTGGGATCAAAGTTCCTCCGTGTGAACGTTGAGACTGGAAGCCTCAAACTAAGCTAGCTTACGCTTCACATTGTGTCATTGACCTTTCTATGTGATTTTTCTGACAATTCAATGAATCTTTTTTTCCCAACTTGTCACTGCAGACAGTCGCCATCAAAGAAATCATCCTAGGACTGAATGCACAAGATACGAAAACACTAAAGAGACAATCAGCAGGTGTCAAACAAACAGTGTTGTTGTTAAATGTCTAGACAGCAGGATAAATAAATGAAAAGATCACTTTATAAATGAAAAATGGATTATATAATAATATGCATAGTTTTCCTTAACAAGACAAAACGTGAAAAGCTGCTAAACTATTACAAGGCACTGTATATTCTTGCAAAGCCAACAATAGTGTAAAATGTGCAGTGAAGCTCAGCTCCAACTATAAAAAACAAAAAATAAAAATGAATGAGATTAACTGTGTTAACTACCATTCCTTGCCTTACACAGTATTACACACAAGATGACGTTGGTCTTCTCTGCAGCACACAGAATAAATCGAGGTAAAACCAGCTCCCATAACTTTAATTAGCTGCCTTTAAATCTGGAGTTCACTCTATACTTGGTTCATTATTACGAAACAGACTGAAGGATGATTTCTGCTTTGTTTTAGGTGGAAAGGGACAAAAGCTGCAATAAAAAAAAGCTCAATGGCTTTATCACATTGTAATTAAAAGGGACTTTTCCCTATTGAATCTGGTTTGCCTGTATGACTGCGAGGATGGTTATGATGACAAAGGGAGTGACTGAATTGTTGATATGCATTAAGTTGTAAAGCTCAAACTACAAAGGGATGAAGTGGGGTTCTGTGTGCCAGTTGAGAGTAGTCAGTATCTTTCCTGCAGTAGAAAACTCAAAAATGGTCATTTGAACACCATTTTATAAACATTTAAACAGTTTTTACTCTTTGCATTAGTAATTGTTAAAAAATCCTATTAAGAAATAGTTTTGTTTAGTCTAAATTTCAACATAATTTTTTTTCAGATATAAACAGCACAATTAAATGTTTAGATAGGGGTCTCAGACTCTAGTTAATTCAGGCCATTAGCAGGACTCTGTGAATCCAGCCTATTAGTTCATGTCTGCAGGACCAGAGAAACAGCAAAGAATTGCAGGACACCCTCCCTTGGGGACAGGTTTGAGATTTCTGTCTGGAATAACTCAAATCAATTCAATAAAATTGTATTTATATAGTGTCTATTTATGAAGCATGTCATCTCGAGGCACTTTACAAAGTCAAATTCAATCATATTATACAGATTGGTAAAAAATTTCCTATATAAGGGAACCAGTAGATTGCTTCAAAGTCCCGACAAGCAGCCTTCTCTCCTGAAAAGCTACAGGGAGAGTCGTCTGCATTGTACATGGCTTTGCAGCAATCCCTCATACTGAGCAAGCATGGAGCGACAGTGGAAAGAAAAAACTCCCCATTAACAGGAAGGAAAAACCTCCAGCAGAACCGGGCTCAGTATGAACGGTCATCTGCCTCGACCGACTGGGGGGTTAGAGTCGGTCGGGTTAGAAAAAAGGCTTTTTGTACATTAAGCAAGATTTTCACTAACTGTAAAGTGAATGTGGTCCGTTTGCTTGCAGGAAAAGAGTAGCCTCGTGAGACCGTTCTGATCTCGCGAGCTTTCAAGGTTTCACTCACAGATCAGTCTGGCTACTTTCCGTTAAAGAAAATTTGGAGCCGTTCACCAAACGAAAGTCCAATCAGCGTTGGCTTTGAGGCGGGTTGAAGTGTGACGCAACGAGAAGCGCGACAGTTTAGTCTAAAGAACATGGCGGCTTCAGCCGATGAAACTAGCGTTAGCGTGGCTATCGAGCAAGTTTTATCGGAATTACAGAGTATTTCTTTGCTGAGCTAACGAGCCTTTACCTGCAGCAGCAAGAGTAGCTTGGCTTGTGTTTTGGGCGTCGCTCTGTTACGAGCGACGACGAATCTGATTGGTTTATTTGGCCCGTCTATCACCAACATAGGCCAATCAGCTAACCAGTATTTTCGCCCCTTCCCAAAATTATTTCAACGGAAGGTTTCCAGATGGATATGCGGAGCAAATCTATCTGGCGGAGTCAGGTAAGGAAAAGAGCTAAACCCAGGGAGTTCTGACCTTGTGTGAGGGAGGTATCAGATGCGCGGCGTCCTTCCCTGAAGCTGATTGGGGAGCGGTTATGCGTCTCCCTGTGCTGGGATGTCAGGGCAGCCATTGCTGGGTTTGGAGGCCTCGTCATCATGAAAGGTGCCGGGCTGCAGCCGGGGGCAGAGCTGCTGGCCGGCATCACTTCGCTGAGGGAAGGGGAATCCTCCAGCAGGCCGAGGTCACTGTGCGCGGACCCCATGTCGTAGCCAATGTCTGAGTCTACGCTTCCCATGGATGGGTTGTGGCCCAGAGTGAACAATTTACCTGAGAAAGATATGTTTCCTAGTGAGATTAGGCCGGGGATCCTGATGAACGATTTGTTTCTTCAGATATAAAAGGTGAAATCAAACCTTGATTTGAAGGTCCTGGCTGGTTGGTGACCTCAGATAGAGTGTGCCGCCGCTGGCCAAATCGAGCCGTCTGATAGGCCGAAAGCAGATGGGCAGGATCGTCCTCGGCATCCGGTTCTTCAGTTTCGATGCCCTCGTCAATCGACGTCTCCATCATGTTGCTGGGTGATGAGGTAGAGGACTTGCGGAGGACAGTGGTGGGAGGGAGGGGGTCAAGGAGGCAGCCGTTCACCTGAGAAGGAGAGTGAGTGAAAGGAGACAGACGGAAGAATGACTGCACATGTAAAACTGAAGGCTGCCATATCACGCCAGCTCCGAACTTAGGGGAGCAGGACAACCTGCATCAGTGGGAACAAACCAATACATGGTTAGACAATACCGTCCAAAGGTATCAACACCACTGGCTCTTTTCCACATTATGTCAGGGTACAACTATCCAAAGGCCATATTTAGCTCCATCCATCATCCAATCAGTTCTGACCAACGGAGAGATGAACAAAAGCTTCCCACAGCATGACGCTGCCTCCACCATGTTTAACAGGAGTGGACGGTGCATTCAGAGTGATGTGAAGAATTAGCTTTCTGCCACATATCAAATCCTTAAATTTTGCTCTGATCCAACCAAAGCACCTTCTTAGACATTTTTGCTGTTTCCCCTGCATTGCTTCCTTTCTTCTTGCTACTCCTCCATAAATGCTACATTTGTCAAATGGTGTCCTGCCAACACATTCTTCCACCCGAGTCGCGGATCTCTAGCCTGGGTGCCATTCCAAACTTAGTCCCGCCCACAACGTTTTAGGTCGGGAAGTTCGGTCTGGCATTGCTCAATAGTAGCGCGAGTATGCTCGCCCAATATCTGGCGGGCCAATCAAATTGTCAGGGCGGGCTTTATACGATGATGGACAGATGATCAACAGTAACGTAATCAACCATGTCACCAAAGCGCGCTTGGGTTGAATTCGTTTACAACAACGATGGCTGCCGCTGGAGAGTTGAGGTGTGTAGATTCTGCTATTAGGTCTGTTCTAGAAGATATCGACAGGTTTGTGTGTTGAAGGACTCCTTGGATCCTTACATTCTTTTTGCAACACCGGCAAAAATCGTTAACGCTCGTCTTCTTATGCTAGGCTAACAGTTGAGTCCCATTGACAACAACTATGCGTCGCTTAACAGCCTTATTGGTTGTAGGTCTATCCAATTGAGTGCAGAGGAATTTTTTTTCCTGGTTCGTTCGAAACACGCCGCATAATCACAGCTCTATGGAGCAGTATCAGACTCAAATTCTGACTAGAATTGAGTATGACCATGTCAGGCTAGCGGATCTCTGCATCTCCTCCAGTTTTAACACGGGCGTCTTGGCTGCCTTTCTAGTTACA
The DNA here is from genome assembly GCF_011125445.2 of Fundulus heteroclitus. NCBI lineage: Eukaryota > Metazoa > Chordata > Actinopteri > Cyprinodontiformes > Fundulidae > Fundulus > Fundulus heteroclitus. The sequence goes on along the minus strand of NC_046378.1, from coordinate 20,570,132 downwards.
GCTCTCCTTACCCAGCCAGCCTAGTAGTTCTGCAGTTGTACCATGCTCTTTCAATTTGCCCAAGATGGATTGAAATGTGCGCTACAAGTTCTTGGAGTTGTAAAAAAAAAAAAAAAAAAAAAGGGGGGGGAAACCATGTATTACTTTCCATCCACACCAAATGTAAAGTAGCTCTTTAGTTTATGTTTAGCTTCTCAATCAGAAAGAAAGAAGAATAAGTAAGTTTGTAATGAGATAAAATGTGAAAAAGTTTAAGGAGTATGGATAATTTTGCAAGCCAGTATGCAGTCATACACATACATCATCTGTATGGACTGCTGCAGGAACAAGAAAGCCTGGTGTTGATCTAAAAAGGAGCAGCTTTGCCCATTTCCACATCTGCTTTCTTTAGTGTGCCGAGATAGGAATGCTGTTATCCAACAGGCGCACGCAGAATAGAAATAAAAAACACGTTAAGAGCTAAGACACAAAGAAGCGGCAGTTCACGGGGGGATAAAGAGGTGAAATGATCGATGGGAGTGGAGAAGGACAGAACTGAGAGAAGAGAGGGGGGGGGGGGGGTTAAAAAGAGAAACGGGAGGATGAAGATTGCCCAATGCCGAGGACGAAAAAAAAAAAAGATTTGTCTGCTGAGGGGCGGGAAGTCTGGGTGGTGAGATCGCGGAGGGTAGCGCAGCAGCTTCCTGTCCATGTGTGTTCAGTCAGCTCCGCATTAGGTCACATCATCATCACAGGACCGCTTACATAACCGGGCTCCATTCACGCATATAACATGTCCCCTTACTCACCGCTCCTTCCTGCTTACCAAACACACACAAACACAGAGGGAGCGGCGTACAAGTCATTCTTTATTGAAGAAGGAAAAAAGAGGAGGAGGAAGGGGGGTAAGATGGAAGAGAAAGCTTTAATTGAGCATTCGGTGCTAGCCTGAAGCTGCGTGAAACCGTTGAGACAGATTGAGCGGTGTCTAAATTCTGTAATAGGAGGTCAGAGAAACACCAGGCCTGGAGGTAAAGGTCTCTGGTTGGCACTGATGAAAAGGTGAGCGCGGTGTGTGCGTGTGTAGCTGTGCAGGACGGGCAGCTGTCCTGTCCGATATGAACGCTGGCTGAGTGCTTACATAAGAGGACATGTCAGCTGCACTCAGGCAGGTTGACGCTCCAAACCTCAAAGGAGTCTGGTGCGCACACACACACACACACACATGCACACACACTTCTGCTTCACCCTGAGTGAACACAGCCATCAAAGGAAGTCACAAGCTGATAATGACCGTTATAACTTAAGACTTGAAAACCACCGTGACTTAAGGTGTGACATGAAGGCAGAGAGAGACAAGCGAAAAAAAAACACACACACCCTCATCGTCTTTGGACTTACTTTGGGGGTGCTGATATCCTCCACCATGAAATTCTGCTCCAGGGAAGATGTGGTCTGGGGGAAGGTGCAAGCGTCAGAGGAGGGCTGGGGTACAGCAGGGGGACGCAACAGACGTACGCCCTGCAGGGGCAACCCCACTTGGGATGACCCGCTGGTCGACTGTGAGGTGGAACACAAACACGGAAAAGATGATTAATAGTACGGTTTTCATCCCCACTTCACGCCTTTATAATTTTCTAAAAAAAAAAAAAATTCTGAGTGTAAGAAGATATTTAGAGCAAGAGGTCCACCTCAGTGGCAGCAATGCAGATAGCTAAAGATGTAGCTAATTCATAGATGATAGGTGATTTACTGTTTGACTTTTTTTTCCTTTTTAAAAAAAAAAGCCATTAACAGTACAGACCCTGTGCACTTAGCTCATTCTTTGCCCAAGTGACCTTAACAATATGTTAACATAATATTCAAATACATAAATAAAACTGTGATTTACTGGAGGTTAACCATGGTGTACCACAAGGTTGTGTGCTTGGCCCTAAACTTTCAATATCAATCAAAAAATAAGATACGTTTTCCCCATTTATTAAAAAGCATCAAAACTAACAAGTACCTCCATTTTTTGTTTATATTCACATCCACTACAGCATGTATATTTAATACACTTTTGAGCTAAATAGGAATTATTTGTAATTTCTCATTTTCTGTGGGTTTCAAAACTACTGATTCTATCTATCTTGTGTTGTGATGTTCCTAAATGGATCAAAAACAAAATGAGCAGGTCAGCCTTATCAGTGATTTCTATGCATAGATTATATTTGCAATTTATAAAAGAGCCTAAAAGTCCCTTTATTTGGTGATGCTACAACTTAAAATTGGTCAAGCACTTCCCTGAGAACCTGAAGGTCTCACAGAGTGAAAAGGGATCTGGTCGATCATAGACAAGTCTTGACAAACAAAGGCAAAAATTAGGGAACATTTTTTACATTTTAGCAATAGGCAAATAAAAAAAACAATTGGAAATGATTAGCCTTGTGATAAATGATGTTCAAATTGAAAGAGAAACCAGATTTGTAGTAAAATTACCAAAACCACTGCATGGTTGTGTAACAAAAACAATTACGAATGCTGTAATTCTTCCCAGTAGTTCCACATATAACTTACAGTCAGAAAGAAGAGGTTAATACATCTAAAGCCACAGCTGTAGATTTAATTTTAAAGGTTCATGCAGAGAAGAAATGGATCTCAATAAAGTGAGGCAAACTAGAGAAACTTTCCTGGGGTGTGAGAAGTGCTCACAGACGGGAAAATAATGAATAATGTAATAGAAGGTAACACGTCAAGATCAAGGCTGGCAGAGAAAGACCAAGCGCGAGCACAGAAGAGGTGGATAAATAAATTATCGGGCCGTCTCTGCCCATTTGTTCCAGGGTGCAGGTGTGAATAACACAGCTTTGATCAGAGAGACACGGATACTAATCAGCGTGCATTATTCAGCTGCCCCAAAGCTCTGCTGTTACCTTGATGACGGTTTGTTCAGCGATGGTGCTGGGGCGCCGCTGGCGGGCGTCGAGCCGCTGTTCAACGGGGAAGCTGCAGCGATGCGCCTTGAGCCGCTCCACCAGCAGGTAGTAAATAGCAGCAAAGTGGTTGTAGCTTTTGTTCTGCAGAGACTGGAGGATGACAGACAGGGTAAGCGCTGGAGTCTGCATCTGAAGTTCACTCAAGTTCACACTCTATTTTTTTTTTTTTTTTTTTTTTAAAGATGACTTAACTGTGACTGTGTTTAAGATTTGATGAGATTACGGTGCTTTTTAATCATCCCCATGTGAAAATGGGTTATCGCAGGAGATGGAGAGAAGAGGGAGGATAAAAATACATTTCACAGAATGTGTTGCTAAAGGAATATGCTGCACAAAAAAAAGCAAGAGTATGCACGAAACACCAAACAGCACACAGGGTCAGATAATCCTGACAGAAATTCAGTTGGTGCAGAATAATCTAGACTATGGTGCAGCTTTTATTCATCTTCTTACCACCCTTACTACTTTTATATTAATTTTTTTTATCAAAAAGTTTGTGCATTGCTCTACTTCACAGGAGTACACTGCATATAGCTCTCATCCACCAGACATCCCATAACACTGCCTGCACCGTGCTCAGAAATTATGTGCAACGCCTTGAAAGAAAAGCCTTCGCTTTCTTTGTGCTCCTTTCTTTTTGTCATGTGAAATTCTGTAATCAATGTAGAGATACAAAATCTTCCACAAACTTTGCAAATATTACATAAATGGTACATGTACCAATTATGCTGACATTATCTGCAGGAACACATGTGAAATGAACAAAATGTTATGGCACAACAAAAAAAAGACATGGAGAATAATCAGTTTTAGCAGAGCTTTGAAATCTTAGCTATTAACATTGGCCACTATGTAAAAAGATTATTCGCTGCCACTCCACAGGTTCTGTAAGCTGCATTAAGAAACATCTGTGGGTTCATAAGGCTCACACTGCTAGGGTTTACATCAGGCTGCTATAATTTAAAAACAACTTCATAATCACAAATATTTTGGTCAATATTGAAACCAGTCTTTAGCCCTCAAATATGGATACAAACTGCATTTGTATTGTAGTTAAAAAACAAAAGAACAAAATACTTGGTAAGCAGAATGTGGCAATATCTCCTTTTTTCCATAATCCTTTGAAGCAAAGAGACTTTTCACTCTTTAAATTGAGTCTACTTGTCGTTTTTTATATGTTCTGGGCTCAAACCTTGAAAACGCAATCATGTTTCTGGGTCGGCTAAAGGTAAAATTCTTTACAATTATTTATTATACTGTTAGTTAATGTCTAAAAAAATCCCTTTTTTGATTTTACCTAATCCTGACCTCTTTTACTTGCATTAACATTGATTTATAGCATTTAAAAAAAATAAATAATTAATGAACACCTTAGAAATTATGCTAAACACCTTTTTACATTTTATGGAAAAGAAAGAAGTAAGAAAACACACAAGGCCTTAAAAACAGCAGGATTCATTACATCTCTACCTGTGTGACCAAAATGTGAAACAACCCTAAATTCCTGAATGATTACAACCATTTTCATTATCACATCATTATGCTGGAAGTTGGTGTCTTAATCACATTTTGAATGCTTCATTTCAAAGCTATTGTGGTGGAGAAATTACAGTAGCTGTACTAACATACCCAACCCTGACTGTGTCATTATCCACCGAATGAATTACAAGGAAAGGCAAAAACATCCAAAGTAACCAATAAATGATAAGCTAAACAAACATTGCACATAAATTACAACATTTCTAGGTAGCCAAAATATGGCAAACATCTTACTGTGATTTTCGCCGTCAGCGTTGAGTGACCCAAAGCGAAGGCTCACCATATTTACATCCATGAACACAAATTGGACACAATGTTGCTAACCTAAATCAATATATGCAGAATGATCCCCAGCCAGGCCCTTACCTCTATGGTCTTGTGTTGGTCGATGCCGAGGCTGTGCATGAGGCGGAGGACCTGCTCGCTGTATTCTCCGACGCCCGCCTCGCCCTCTGCAGACAGCGGCTGCTGGTACAGAACCGGCCTCTGCACAGGAACGTCCAGAGTCATCCACTTGTGTTCCTTGATCTGGGCCAAAGACAGACGCTTGGACGGGTCCAGGACCAGCATCCTACGGATCAGGTGTTCACAGTCTAAAAAGGAGGGGATTGAGGGATTAAAAACAGCACCGTAACATTTTTTTTTTTAAAAGCTTTTCTATATTTTAAGACTTCTGTGATATCAAATGAAAGAGCCGGATCAGTTTTTACAACCCAGGATAAACAGAAATAAACTACACGGGTAGCTCAGATGATGTGGGGAAATATCCAAATCTAAAAACTAGAGAATCTGCTATATTCTTGTCTTTCTTGCTCCAAACACTTTCCCCTTCCCTTCCCTCCTAATGAGAGCTCCTCACCTCTAGTTAGTGGCTTGATGGGTTTGACGTCAGACACAGCTGGGTTGTTAACAGGATTACTGTTCCCCTGGCTGCACCCTGCATTCCTGCCTGCCACTCAGCATCCTTCTGCCATTTAGTCCACCCTTTAATCAACACCGGTGGACTCCCGACATAAAATCCCTGCAATAATTCTTTAGCTAATAAATCTTAGGCTAATAAAATTCTTTAGCTAATAAAAATCTGTCCAAAAAAAAATTCCATCCATCCATTTTCTATCTTATAATAATGCATCTGAAAAACTCAAAATGAGATGGGATTACCATAGAATACCTTTAACCAGGGTTATACTTTTTAAGACATAAACGCTTATGTCTGATTCATTTCTAGGTGTTGGGACTGAACTACACACAGAGAACAAAAGAGACAGAGGGGAAAAAAACTCTAAATCCCAGAATGCACAGCATTAACTCATTCTCATGCACAGCTTCATGGAAGGAGGAGCTCCAAACGACTAGTTCTGTTTGTGCTGCAATCAGCCCTAGCACGCCCTTTTAAAGCTAATATGGCCTCATATTCACAGTGCGTCGTCTAATTGCATATTGGCCTTTTCAGTTTAATTCTTTCTCGCTCCTTTTTAAAATAATTTCTTCCAGTAGTTTTGCTTATTCTTTTAATTTTTACCAGGTAGTTTAGTTGAATGTTACTAGCCTCGTTACGAGTTTCTTGACTGAAGCATTTCAACTTAAAGTTGAAATATTTAGTAAATCAATTTTTGTATTTGGAGAAAACTTGTTTGTTTTTATTCTGTATATGTGTTTGAGAACACCAATATACAAATTCACTCCTCAATCTATAGTTCTGTAAAACCACACCTCATCATAAGGCAGGTATTCATAAAACAACAACGGAGAGCCGTTCGGCTGTTGTGTTGCCCCTATTTGGTGATTTTGATCAAAACTACTACCTTTGTTAAATGGCTTGGCTATTTATTAATAGTTATTTAGGGCCAAACACTCCTATCTTTGTACAACGATGGCATCTGAACACATTTACATCGCCTCTATTTTAAAATTACACTTAACTGATTTTTTAAACACTGGAGGTATTTGCTTCAAAGCACAGTATGGGCTCCCTGTATGCAGCTCAAAAAACGAAATACAGGCGGCAAAAATGGAGAACAAGGCAAGAGTCACTAATTTAAACAAAAAAAAGTATGCCTCTAAAAATTAAAGATAAACAGAGAAATAAGGTGGTGACCTGGAAAGGGACGGTTTTACGCACCGATCATTAATGTGCCAGTAAGAATCCAGGTAACTCAAAGTTAGCCACTGTCAGTACCAGTGTGTGAAAATAAAGTCAGAGGAAGCACAGCGATAGGAAATTATTTAAAACGAAACTATATTTTCGACATGTTGAGACACGACTAAGGCTTAATCAGCCAAAGTGCAAGAATTTTGCAAGATAGCAGAAAGGTTTGACGCATTAAAGGAAAGTTGCTCTGTTTTGTCCTTTTTTGAGCTTTTAAACTTTGTTATAAAACAAGCTGGATTTAGAAATGTTAGCAGCTTTTTTGAAATCTCTGAGTAAGAATCTATATTCTGAGACCAACTATTCTGCTAGCATAGTCTTTGTCTTAAGAGGATCATAAAATCCTGTTTTAGAGTGCCTGCTCTTAATGTAAATAATTATTGACCACTCACAGCAGAAATATTTTGAATGCTGTTCTTATGTCTTATTATAGTTATCAAAGATAAACTGGATATGTCTAAAATATGTATTGTCAGAAAAGATCACAAACTGGCCTTGAAATTTGATTTAGTTCCTCTACTTTGAAGCCTTTGCATTGTTAGATTATGAAATATGTTTGACATTTTAACTAGATGCAGAATGACAGGAGGAGTTTAAAACCTTAAATTTACAGAGTGGCAAATAATATGGAGCAGATCTGGATCTTTGAATGATTGTGCTTCCCGGTAAGTAACTCAAAACGGCTAACAGGGGAGAAATAATGTGAATGTGCTAAAAAAGTAAGTAAATTAAAATTAAATTTGCAATCAAGTTAAAAGAAATGCTTTTTTTTTCCTGTATTCATTTAGTCTCTTGGAAACTTGAAGACAATAAACTCAAACATTCTTGCATACCTAATTAAATTTTTTCTACACTTCAGGAGGACATAAAAAACTGACAGAACTCCATAAATTCAGCCTTTTTAAAGATTGTGCAAGAATCCTGTTGAGTTATAGTTGCAGCTTATTCTTGAGTTAAATCTGTTGTGTGGTGCAGAGAATAAAGATATTTGACATACACATGTATGCAAAACTGGGTTTTTTAAACCACAGTTTAAGTAAATATTCTTGGACTTTTTTTCCCCTAGTAAGATGAACCTGGAATCTTCCCATAAAATAAGCAGCAGAACATATTAGAAAGCTTAAGGATCTGTGTGCCAACATTAACTCCCTGCTGCACATCCTCATCCATCCTGCTTCCAACACATGTTTTCTACCTTGGTAGTTCAGCCAAGTTAAATTTATCCTCCCATTAAGTGTGACCTTCTCTCTAGTATTACTTTAAACTGCAGGGTTTTTTTTTTTTTAGCAGATTGTCAATTACATCCTGCTTTATAAGAAACTCACAACTTTTATATTTGTTTGACCCAGCGGGCAATTGAGCGTTTGCTTCACCCAGAAGGGAAGGGAAAAAACTGTGTAAACCTGTTGCCACTGTAAAAACCACATGGCTGCATGGCTGATTGACCGACACGCTGTTCTCTGTAAAAACATCACACCATCATGACCTAACCACAAAGCCATTCAATTTAACACTTGAATGCCCGAGTTGGGCCCGACTTGCAATGAGTTGTGAGATGAGGGAGAGAAAACCAGCATGTTGCAGAGGGTTCCTACGCATCGTTCAAGTAACACTCCAGACTCAACCTTCCAGAGTTCTCAGGGCTTTACATTAATTTTTTAGTGAAAAATACGGAAGCTCACAGTGGATTAAGGGCAGACACACACACACACATATATATATATATATATGGTGGACGGGCTTTAAATTTGACTTCCTTTTCAGGCTTTGAAGTCTGAAAAGGGAAGGCCGGACATGTGGGAGAGATTAGGGATTGAAGGAGGACAAGAAAAAGGAAAAGAAGGAAGCAAAGGGACAAAAAAGCAGGATGAAACACAAGGAAGAGAAGAAAGTAAAGGTCACAAGGAGGGGATGGCAAAACAGGGAAGGAAACGAGGACGGAAGTAAGAGCATAAGGAAGAAAGGAAGGACAAATGAAGAAAAAATGAAAGAAGGAATTTAAGGATGTAAAGAGCTAAAGAATGAACAAAAAAGAAATACACAGAAGGAAAGAATGCAAAGTGGAAGGAAGGAAGGAAGGGTGAAGGGAAGGAAGGCCAAAAGGAGGGACCCCATGAATGAAAGAATGAAGGAAAAACAGAAAAGAGGGCAGGATAAGGACACATTTACATAATTAGAAAAAATAGGGAAAGAAGCGAGGAAGGACGCACATGAAAAGGAAGGAAAGTAAGACAATAAGGAAGAAAGGAAGGACAAAAAGAAAAAAGTGAAAGAATGAATTTAAGAATAAAGAACAAATAAATTAAATACAAAGGTGGAAAGAAGTAAAACTACAAGGATGGAAGGAAAGAAGGAAGGAAGGATGGCCAAAATGAGGGACCCGATGAATAAAAGAATGAAGGAAAACGGAAAAGAAGGCAGGATTAGGACACAGCATTTACAAAACCAGAAAGGGATATAAATGTGGAGATAATTTTATTCCATAATTATTCACGGCTGGAAAACATTGAAATTAAATTCCTGACTTCCTGGAGTCCTGGTGCGTTGAACACGTCAGAGATCTTTAACCCGAAACACCAACACTGAGAGCTGAAGGTTCCCTTTGCCGTTAGGAGACATGTTTTGTGGTTGATAAGTCCGCGCTATTCGCAGTGCTCTGATGTGTTCTGGTGAGCGTTTAGAGCGCGCGGTGCCGGGCTGCGCCGCACACCACTGCGTTAGTCAGAGACGGCGATGAGAGGAAACAAGATGGACTGTTTCTGGATGAAGTAATCAGCACACTGTGTTCCCCCCTGTTCAGGGAACGGGAGGGGGATGGACTGAGGGTTGGAAGGCGGGTTTGAGTTTCATTTTGGCCCATGAGGTGAGATTTTCACTCCCACAATCCCTGCATGTCTGAAAAGAAGCAGAACAGAAAGAAAAAGTCCCTGTCGGAGAGGAGGCCCGGGTCTCTCGGCGCAGACGGACAGGAAGATGTCTCACGGGTCGGGATGGTGACTCAAACCAACATGCAAAGTCTCCTGTGAGTTGCTGGAGGGCTTCGCTGGCTCTTCCCCACGTTACATAAACAGCTTCGGCTCTGGACTTAATCTGCAGCCAGTGAGGTAGCAGAGCTGTTAACAGCAGGGTTGTTCTGAGACAGTCAGCCGGCCTGAGTCACCGCGCGGCCTGCACGTCCTCACCACTCACACCGCCTCGTACCGCTTCCCCTGCTGCAGCTACGAGATGGCCATTTTCTTGTTCCCTTGTTGCATCCACAAACTCTGGTTACAGACCTGTTTTCCTGCCCTAATTATGGAAACGGCCTCCTAGAAAATGCAAACTGTGTCCCTCTCACCTTCAGTCATGAAGTAGGGGATGCGAAACCTTCCTTCGAGGACTCTCTGTCGGAGCACGGGCAGAGTGGGCCCATCGAAGGGCAACGCACCGCACACCAGCACGTAAAGTACCACCCCCATGCTCTGCAAAACAAGATTAGCCAGGTGAGTTTAGGTACAATCAGAAAGATCCAATAGGGACACTAGGAATTGAAAACCTCTTCGTATCATTAAGCCTCAAAATGCAACCTTTAATCTGAGCACATTTTTTTCAATGGGGGAAAAACATCCCATATTATCAAATGCTCATCAGGACATTTCACAAGCTTGGAGTATATGCACTGCAAAAAGAGAACTAAAATTAAGTAACATTTTCTTGATATTTGTGCATTTATCCTTAATTCGAGCAGGTAAATAAGATTATCTGCCAATGGAATGAGTATTTTTACCCTTAAAATAAGATCATTAGATATACTGCACTTGAAATAAGGTGATGGAGATGAATTGTTCCTATTTTAAGTGCAAAAATCTTATTCCATTGACAAATCATCTTATTTACCTGCTCAAATCAAGGAAACATGCTCTTATTTCAAGAAAAAAATTCTTATTTTTAGTTCTATTTTTGCAGTGTGGAGAGAAGGATCTCTAGTAATTCCTCTCTTCCCTCTCTAGGTCTGCTCACTCCACTGGTTTACAACAGAAATTAGTTTTTAGGGTCTTCATGGAGGACGTTTGACTTTGTGCTCAGTGGAAAATTTCTGGGTTAACTTCTTTCAGATCAGTACAGTGTTAAAAGACAAAATGATGACCCTTTTTTTCATTTTCTAAAAAGGACCAGCAGATTTTTTGAAAAATAAAAAAATAAAAAAATGCTGGTAGTGATTATGATGCCATGTACTCCAACAACCTTTTGTAGAGAAACAGGACCACAGTATCTCAGCATTACTAAACGATGGGCATCTCGTTACTTCCCTACATAGTCATCCTATTTTTCTGATCAAAACCTATCTGAAATGTGTGTTGCTGGATAACTCCGTCGTATAGATTAGCCTACTCCACATTTACATTCGTAATGGTAGGTGACAAAAAGACCTTTTCCTGCTTTCTAAAGAATTGGTTGGCTTGTAGATACTGAAATAGTTTTACCATCCTACTCACTGCGCGTGGTGACAACATAAATACGAGTTCTCACCCGGCGTTGTTTGTCACAGTTCCAGTTTAGCTTTTTAATTATTGCTCAGCGTAGATATGACCAGATTTAGGTGTAGTAGCTATTTTCTTGTAGCGGCTTTCCTAATATTCAAAGATCAGCACAAACCTGCCTTACTTGAAAATGGATGTTTTATTGTCGTATTTCATTGACCCAATACTCAACGTATTAAAATAAACTCAGATCTGGTTTTGCGAGACTTTTTGACCTTCCAGATAAGTGTGTTTTGTTATAAATTTTTTCTAAAGCTTGGATTTTTTTTTTAACCCACTGAATAAATGTAAAGTTACAGATCGGATTTTATTTTTTACTTTTCAAAACATTTCTATGTGAGATACTTTACTGCAATAAAGGGTTTTTACCAATCTAATTCATTTGAATCCTTAAACAGATCTTTATTATAACTGTGGCTAGCACAGTGGTACCTGTTTGAATAGTTAAATAAAGAAACTTTTCAGCATTTTTACTCTCCAAGTCAAATTCTTGGACATCAGCTGATTATATCAGCAGTTGCCATGAACATTTATATCTCCCCATGATAAATGAGAAAGCCAAATAACACCGCTGCCTTCTGTTATGTTCTCTGTCATCTTACCCAGATGTCCAGCTGCGGTCCCTCATACTGCTGTCCCTCGAAGACTTCTGGAGCGGCATAAGGCGGGCTGCCGCACCAGGTGGCCAGAGGCTCCCCCGGCTGGAAGAAGTTCGCAAACCCAAAATCTACACCAGGTCAAAAGAGCAGAGGTGAGAAGTTTAGAGGTAATTTCAAAACAACCTCATTTAGCACATAGTGTCAAAAGATGTTATTTCTGCAAAAGAAACCACGTAAACAACTATTGCAACAACCAACATGCAGAAAAAAGCTGTTTCATCAAGTATCTATGTGGAGGTTTTGCATAATACAGTTTGCAGTCCACATTTTTGCACATTGAGGAAATAGGCCTTTGTATGAAGCAACCTCCCTTTGAGACTGACATTAGGTCACTCATACGGGCTCTTATTGGTCGTGTGCAGAATGAACTGAAATTTCATTTTCCGTCTACAGAGGAGAGAGAAGACGGCAACTAATATAAATAAATACGCCAATACAGTCACGTCTGCCTTTTGTTAAAATCCAGTCAAACGATCCAAATCTCTCTGCAGCAACGTTGGCTTCTCTTCGTCACGATTTTACCCTTTTGCATCTTCTCTCCCATTTATGCAAATTAGATATTTTATCAACTACTAATAATATAGTTAATCCCTTTTAACTTTTAATAGTTGCATATTTGTATTTTAAGATATATAGCCCTTTAAAAAAAGAAAAAAAGAAAAAAATCGTCCTGTTTAGTAATCCATTATCAATGGAGGCTGTCAGGGGACCAGACATGTGCACTTTTGTTTCCACCCCCTCCCGATTTCCATCATCTACACCAGTTACATAAACAGACAGAAAAAATGCACTGAAAAACAAATAACAGATTAAAAAAAAGAACAAATCTGTCTTACATAATGGGGCTAGAGGTGGTGTGGGTTCATACTCAATACGCAGCGTGACCGAGTCTGAGACAGCATGTTTAACAACCTCCAACCCCCCCTTAGTCTTTCCTCACTATGAACCGAAACAAACAACAATACATTGCAGAGGAAAGTTAAACTGACCACACATCGACTACAACAAAACATACCAAATTCCCCCAAAAAAACGTGGATTAAGTTTTATGTTGACGCAAGTTTTTCTCTATTCCAGTTTCATGGTCTAAAAACTAACGTGGGAGTCTTTAGATCCAATAGTCGTCCACCTTTTGACCTGCCTTTGATAATCTCTGTTCTGATTTCAACCAAACAGAAAAGTATTATATATATATATATATATTTTTATTATTATTAAAAATGGGATCATAGCAATAAATCTGGATTACAATCCTTATCTTTCCTGGAAAAGATGCAGAAGGTTCAAGTGCAAAATACATGTTCAGATCAGATTTGGGAGGCTGCAGAAATCCCGACAGCAGATGCGAGTCAATTCAAAGCGTTTAATTATCGCGACACGGGTGGCACCAGGTGCAAAATGAAGCAGGAGGTGAGCGTAGTGTAAAGTGTCGGGTTCACTATGGATATGCTGTAGTGTAGACTAACGCTGCTGATGCTGCTGCTGCTGCTGCTGCCAAGGTGAGCCGGGAGATGCAGGCAGAGCAGAGAGCTGCAGCTGGTTTATCGTCAGAAGCTGTGACCCATTTCATGGAGCTGAATACTGAGCAGACGGGTTGACGTCAAACACTCCGGCTCGCTGCAGGACACCAACAGCAGTCTCTGCTCTACAGGAAGGGTGGGTGGTAGTTGAGGGTTGGGGGGGGCTCGGGTGTTGCGCACAGCAGCAATAGCACAATATCAGACGCCTTGCACCAAGTTCGCCTAACATGATATCATGCTGCCGTCATCGGACAGATTACCGATTTAATCACTGTGGTAACAGAGTTAGGACTGCAGTAGACTGTAGCAACTACGTTAAAAAACAGCTCATCATCCATTTTCTCCTCATATTGTTTAAATACCTATAATTTTAGCCACTTCACTCTCCAACTCTTTCTACCCATTCTCTGTTTCAAAACTTTACCCCAGACCTGCTTCTAACATGGACATAAAACCATCTACTGCAGAAGTAGGACTTTATAACCAGGAGGCACCAAGCATTACCAGGGTTCCTACAGCATGAGGGAAGTTAAATTCGAGACTTTTTAAGACTTTTTAATGCCACTTGAAATAAAAAGTTAAGACCAACTTCACGATAAACAAGGTAAACCTCGTTGCGACAACTTCACCCAAATGTTTATTTTAACATAAACTATTACTTTGTGGCCCAGTAGACATGTTTAAAATTTTGAAAAACATTCCATATAGGAATAAAGCTAAACACACACACAAATTACAGATATATTTTTAACAACTACTGAACTGAATGCACAAACTTTGTTTTGTTCCCTACTAAAATAAACTATAAATCAGTATTAAAAACCACAACATAACCAGTGCCAACTCTTTTTCGCAGCTATGGTCCGGCTGCAACAGTTTTAATTGGTTCCGCTATCGGGACGGAACCAATAATAGTTACATTGAGCCGTTCGGTAAATTAAAAATATATATAATTGTGTCAATTATTTTACTGTCTGGTAAGGATTACAAAAACTAAATCCTATATATGACCTGGTAACAATTTTAAGACCTAAGAAAGACTGATTTAAGACATTTTAATGCCAATTAAGGCCTTCGTTTTATATTACAGAATTCAATGCCTTTTAAGACTTTTTAAGGATCCGCGGGAACCCTGATTACATAAATCTTTTTTTGGAAAAGCAAGTAACACTGATGAACTAGACAAACTTCTTTACAAAAGCTTTGACACCCAAAAATGTAAAACAACGAGCCCTCCGTATCTTATCGTGAAACTACAGCAGCAGAATTTCGTTCATCAATTTAGTTGAAAAATATTAATGACTATTATTAAAAAAAAACTTTTCCTTTACTGACCTGGATAAAAAAATTACACAAACATTTAAAAAGAAGTACACTGATTGATTTTTCACCGCTGCAGAAATGAGATGCGTAAACAAAGACAAATTAGTTTTGTGGACGTGCGTTGGTGAATGTTTGCAGTGTCCACATCTCCTAATGGACCGTAAAAAAAAAAAAAACACCTCGAGGGTTTAGGGCGCCGTTAGCAACATCAGTGTGAGGATGGTTTCAATTTAGTAAAATTAAATGGGATTTAATACGCCTGTTTAAGATGGTTTGTGGCAGTCTGTTTATGCTCTTTGTTCATCATGTGAACCTAAAAAAAAAATGACGAGCTTGAAGGAAACCAATTACTACTTTGCAGATCCTAAGGGGCAATAAACAACTGCAAAATAGATCGTAAAGAAATACCAGAAAACAATAAATCTTTTTGCCTTAACAGATTCACACTGCGCTTGTTCTTCTAATCTAGGAACTTCTTATTAAATCGTTTCTCCAGCTCTTTTTCCACTGCCTTCAATCTGTCAACTCAACCCAAAAAGGGATGTTTGAAGTGAAAACATTAAGGGCACTCCCTGCTGCTACTGCTGGACTCTCCTCTGCAGCTGCCATGACTATGACCTTTCTTCTGATTGACCACCAGTTCAAGCTTCATACAA